>NW_006399805.1:7408622-7410970 GCF_000299155.1 Elephantulus edwardii | reverse complement strand
CGGTGATGACATCTGTCCTATATGATTCAGTTATCACTGCCTTGTTCTCGGATTTTTCTCATCCACCCAGGTAATCACTCCCAAGGTGATTTTCAGATACTTTAACACAATGTGTAGTTGTTGTTATTGTGCGCTGATAAGTTGGAACCGACTCACAGCTGACCCTGCAGCAAGTTTGCAGAGGCTGGAGATTACACGGGAGGAAACTGGCGAGCGAGCTCCTGCGGAGCAGCTAGTGGATTCGAAACCTGTGCCTTTTGAGTTGGCAGCGCAGCTTCTTACCACTAAGCCACCATGTTGTTGTATAAGTGCTGTCGAGTTGTAGATGACTAATAGTGACCCTATGAACAAAAGACCTGAACGTTTGTATAACTTTGGTTGTTTCTCCAGGTTTATAGAGTTTACAGAGGCAAGCTATTTCAGAAGTGGATGCCACTCCTGCTTCCAAGCTTGTTTTAGTCGGGGAGCTCCATCAAACACTGTCCACCACGGGTAACCATTATCGCATTTGACACATCAGTGTCACAGTGGTCAGCTTCACAGCAACCACAAGTTACCTCTGTACAGCAAGTGGACAGACCAGGGCTATATGGCCTAGAAGAATGTTTGACCACGGATTAAAGTCACCCACCTTTGTCTTGGTAGCATCACTTTCCGTCCACTAGGCCAACTGAGCTCCCTCGTTGTTGTTAAGTGCTGTCGAGTCATAAGTGACTCGGCGACCCTATGAATGAAAGACCTGAACATGTGTATAACTTTCATCATTTCACCAGGCTGCTGGAGGCAAACTATTTTGGAAGTGGATGCCACTCCTGCTTCCAAGCCTGTCCTAATAGTTCACCCTATTTTCCAGCTGATTCTGTGAATACAATTCATATCATGGAATTGGGACTATGAAAGCGAAGACCAGACTTGTTGCTCCTGAATCTGACTCATGGTAACCCTGTAGGACATAGGAGAAATTTGCTCTAGGGTTTCTGTGACTGTTACTTTTACAGAAGATAGACATATCGTTTCCCAGTGGAGTGGCTGTTGGATTTGAACCACAAACCTTTAGACTAGAAATGGGGCATTTGACTACCGCACCACTAGGGTTGTTGTGTATTAAGCTGCTGCCCCCAAATGCTGCTTTGTTTATTCACAGATTGCCCGAAGCTGTTGTTTTTAAGAATCCTTATGCTTTAACACTGTAATGTTCCAGCTGCAATAATTACATGGATTTTTAAAACAATACAATTTTATTTTAAAAAATCTATCATTCATGTTTGTTTTACTAGTTCACATAAAATTGCCTTCCAGTCAGTATTCACCCATGCAGTGAGCTTTTCTTTTAGACTAGATAACTACATACAAACATTTCATTCAAATGATCATATAACTGAAGACATTTCTAAGTTAAAAAAATAAAATGAAACATTTCATATGTCTGCTTTAATCACATCTATCATAGAAAATAACCTAATATTGTTGGCCATTATTTGAGTAAGGACAATAACACCAAATGTATTTCTTCATTGAAAGGAGGAAAGTACTTTAGAAAATGAATGTTGTGTAACTGAACGCATCGTTTTAGTTGCCAACTAGTCAGTTCTGACTCATAGCAGCCTGATGTATAGCAGGGGGAAGTATTGCCCGATCACTGGACAGTTTGAGGCCACTGTGGTGGTTACAGGACAGTACCACCTTATCTTTCTCAAGAAACTTCTGGAAGTGCTACGGAGCAACGCCGAGGCTGGAGAGCAGGATGCCGAGTGAACAGTCTCATGAGGACAAATACTGCACGAAACCATTATAGTAAAAATAGAGGGAGAACTAGTGAAACATGTAGGAAGGGAGCTCTGGTGGCCCACTGACAATACTGTGCTGCAATCCCAAAGGTGCCCAGTTTGAATCCACCAGATGCTCAACTGGAGAAGGAAGGGCAATCTCCTCCTGTCCCAGGAGGATCTGATTCAACGGTACATGTTGGCATTAAAAATTTAAAAAAAAAAACCCATCCAAAAACCATGTATGAGAACTCAAGCTGGGGGGAGGGCTGAGGATGGGCAGGGTGCAAAACCACAGGGTTGTTCAGTTTGGTGGGTGGAGGGAGGGAGGAAGGAAGGAAGGGAAGGGATGGGAGGGGAAGGTTCCATGTTGATTAATTTTATAAAACATAGTACGTGAGAATGATGGTACGAAACACAATGTGAATGAAGAATAATGTGAAATACAATGTATACAAACTGTAAGCCAACTACTACTACTATTACTACTGATGATGATGTTGTTGTTGTTATGTGCCGTCGAGTCGCTTGCGACTCATAGCGACCCTATGTACAACAGCCCTAAACTCTGCTCTGTCCTGT
>NW_006399805.1:7387306-7407885 GCF_000299155.1 Elephantulus edwardii | reverse complement strand
GAAGAAGAAGAAGAAGAAGAAGAAGAAGAAGAAGAAGAAGAAGAAGAAGAAGAAGAAGAAGAAGAAAGATCTACTTGACCCAGGCTATGGTATTTTCATTTGCTTTGAAAGCATGTGAAAGTTGGACAGTGAAGAAGGAATGCTGAGGAAGAATTGATGCTCTTGGCTTGTGGTGTTGGCAAAGGCTACTGGATGTCATCACATGCAGTACCAAGAGGACAATGAAATCTGCCCTGAGGTGCAAGCTTCATCTCCTGTACCACGGGCCTGCTTAGGAATGAAGAGTCCTTGTAAAAAGATGAAATTGTTGGAAAAGTGGAGGGTCAGCAAAAGAGAGGAAGACTGTCAAGAAGACGGGTGGACACAGTGTCTGCAACAAAGGACTTGAGCTTGGTGAAGACTGTAAGATGGTTCACGACAGGGCAAAGTCTCTATCTGCTGTTCAAAGGCTCGCTACAACATGGAGCTGACTCAATGGAATCTAACAACAACATCTAAATTGTTGTTGTTGTTATGTGTCATTGAGTCACCTGTGGCTCATAGTGAACCTATGTACAATTGCTCTGAAGCCTGCCCTGTCTTTAGCCAGTCTCACTGACTCTGACACATCTACCCCCATTGACTCAGTTACAGTATCACTCCATCTCATCTGGGGTCGTCTTCTCCTGTGCTCTCCCTCCACCCTCTGAGCATGACGGCCTTCTCCAAGGACTGGTCTCTCTTGGTCATGTGCCCAAAGTCTGGGAGACAGCGCTTCAAAATCCTACCCTCCAAGGAGTAACTTGGTTTCACTCTCTCTAAGACAGACCTATTTGTTTTCTCTTCTCCAGCACAACTCGAAGGCATCAACTCTTCTTGTCATCCTTAGTCATTGTCCAGTTCTTTGATGCATAGCAAGTAATTGTGAAGACCATGGATTAGATCAGGCACACCTTAGTCTCTAGACTGACATTGTTGCTTCTCAGTACTCTGAAGAGGTCACTGACAGCAGATTTCCCCAGTGCAATTTGTCTTTTGATTTCCTGACTACTGGTGTCAAGAGTGTTGATTGTGGAGCTGAGCAAGCTATAAATGTTAACAGCTGCAATCTCTTCTCCATCCATCACGTGTTGTCAATAGTCCCAGTGGTGAGAAGCTTTGTCTTCTCATTTTCCAATACTATATTAGACAATAATCTCTTAAGGTTTCAGTGGCTAATTTTGGAAGTATATCACCAGGCCTTTCCTTCTAGATTGTTGTAGTCTGGAAGCTCTGCTGAAACCTGTTTACCATGGACAACCTGGGTAGCATTTTAAGTACTGGTGGCATAGCTCCTAGCATCATTGCAAGATATAAACTAGGATACCACAGTATCTCACAGGTACACAGCATGACCACATAAGCACCTTTAGCTTAAATGAAAGGGGGGCTGGTGACACAGTGGTTAAGAATTTGGCTTCTATTTAATAGGACCATAGTTCAAAGCCACTAGGCACTCCTTGAGAGTTGTTGTTCTTGTCCTAAGCTTTCTGGGTAGAACCTACTTAGAGGTGATGGTTTGTAGAGTCAACAAATTGCTTGAGAGGAGATTGTCCGTCCTTCTTCCATGGAACAACTGGTAAACCACATGCTGTTGGCATTTCAGAGCAACTTCTTACCACTAAACCAATTCAGTACAGATTATAAGCTTGGAAATCAGGTTTAATCTGTCCCAAAGAGGAGCTTTGAGCTGGAGTTGACTTGATGGCAATGCAATGGGTTTTCTTATATTAAATAAGGAAAGGACGTGGCTCATGCTGCGTGACCTGAAAGTGAAATGCAAGGTGGAAACTGTTTTTCAAGCCGATTTTGCCATTCTGGTGCTAAGATTACAATTCAAGAACAAGAAGGAGAGAAAGCACAGACACAATGACCACTGACTTTCAATCAACACGAAGACAAAACCTCCCTGACTCCTCTGAGCACAGCTGACGTGTGAGGGTGACACTTTCGACTATATAACAGTGACAGGTTTATTTTTGTTTTCCAGTGTCCCCTCATCCTCTCTCCAAGGTCTGTCACTCTGAGACAGGGAGGTCAAGGCGAGTGGGGCGCACAGAAGCTGGTACCTGCAGGGAGACAGAGAACTCATTTGCAATAGCAAGGTTCCCATTTCAACCTTTCTTTCCTTCGAACGTCCTCTGCACTGACGTGGGATCATAACAGACACATGCAAATAAGCAGCCTCTAAACAAAACACTGTTCCCTCTGTCAGCCTGGTTCTTAATTGACGGATTTGTTTGTTATTTAACTTTTCAATGGGCAGCTGTTCCTTCTGTGTGGGCTGGTATCGCGAGCCCTCTCTTTTTGTGGGAAACAAGAAAGAATCAAAGCCGTTAGGGATCTGCTTATTTCTCCCATTTTTTAACTATATGCCTCTGTGCTGGGATTCCACAGCTAACATAAGTGAACATTTTTCTTAATTGTGAAACTAGGGTCTAAACCTTGTTCCTGCCCCATTTCTGTCCTTTTCCTGTCATCCTCCTGATTCACAACCAACAGGCCCATTGCCTGAAGCTGCCCATCTCTCTGAAGACTCGTAGATCAGAAAGCTGCGATCCATGGTCTCTTTGTGGGCTCAGTCTTTCTTCCTGTTGTTGTTGTTATGTGCCATCGAGTCATTTGCGACTCATAGTGACCCTATGTACAACAGCCCTACACCCTGCTCTATCCTGTGCCAATCGCATTGCCTCTGACACACCCATCCCGATTACCCCGGTCACTGAATCAATCCACTTCATAGAGGGTCTTCCCCTCCTGCGCTGTCCCTCCACCCTACCAAGCATGATGTCCTCCTTCTCTAAAGACCTGTCTCTCCTTACAACATGTCCAAAGTATGTCAGACGAAGTCCCAGAATCATTGCCTCCAAGGAGTAGCATGGTTTAACCCTCTCCAGGATGAATCTGTTTGTTTTCTTGGCAGTCCATGGTACATTCAATACTCTTCTCCAGCACCACAGCTCAAAGGCGTCAATTCTCCTTCTATCCTCCCTAGTCATTGTCCAACTCTCTGATGCATAATAAGTGATTGCAAAGACCACAGTCTCCAGAGAGACACCGTTGCTCTTTCTTCCTAGTCCATCTTAACCTGGAAGCTTCTCCCAAACCTGACCAACATTTTGTTGGTGCTGTTGTTGTGTATTTTTGAGCCAGGATTGACCCACAGCTGACCTTCCAGTGGATTTCCAGAGGCAATTAATTGCAGTGGAAGAGACTCTTCCTCCTCTTTCCACAGAGCAACTGGTGGATTTGAGCTTACAGCGTGTAAGGCCACACCATGACAGACGCCTGGTAGTTGTGTATGAGTTGCACAGGCTGGAAACTGGACGCAGGTCTCCTGCAAGGAAGTGTGTGTGGAATTCCCTCCACTGGATCTCCACGGCCCCCCTCCTCTCCTTACACTAGCCTGGGGTCCATAACCACCATCTGCACTGAATAAGGCAGTGTGTTGCCTTATCTCTTTCCCTAATCCCAAGTGAGCTAGGACCTGAAACAGTGAACATTTTTGGGCTATCTACAAAGACTATGTCTCCTGCTGAGGGATGTATATACACAATTTAATGCAGCTTTTCTAATAATATCATGAGACAATATCTGTAGATAAGAAAATTAAGACTTATGAGGATAAACAAACATTCCCATGATCGTTAATAAGTGGAGTTTTGAGTTGAAGCCGATCAGGTCTAGTGGCAAAGTGTTTGCTCTGATGCATTATGCAAAGGCCTCACTTGCTGGAGCCAGATGCGTCTCGTCTGTGGGTCTATGGGGTGTGTGAGTGTGTGTGCAAAGATCAAATCTCTAAACGCACACAGCACCCCATGAGCTGGACTCACCGCGATGTTGGTGTTAACAGGTACTGTTGCATTAAGCCTGCACCGTCATCGTGATACCAGTGAAGCCTATGGTTGTAGCCATTGAGTCAGGCCATCTGATTGAAGGTCTTCCTCTGTGTGGTTGACCCTCTGCCTTTCCACCATGACGTCTCCTTCAAGGGCTCACTGCACTCTCAGCAGTGTTTGTCATGATCACATCATCCGCACCCACTGCAGTCTAGTCGATTCTCACTCCTGGAGAGCTCATGGCTGACGGGGTGGAATGACGCCCGAGGTTTTCTTTCTGTCTGTCTCTGTCATCGCTGCTAATGAAGGATTGTGCGTCCAACGATCTGTGTGATCCTTACGTCTGACGCACCCCTCTGTGTCTTTATTGTCTTCAGCGATTTTATGCTAATCACATCTCTTTTATCTTTTTGCTAGTTTTTTTCTCTACTAGTTTATTTACAAAATTCGAATAAAAACTTGCACAATTTCTTTCAATTTTCCTCACCCCCCACACCCATCAAATTGTACAACCCAATGATTAATCCCCCCTTTCCCCTGCACAGTCCCAGCCTGGATCCTTATACTCATTCTACAATAACAGCTTTAAACAATATTTATCCTTGTGGGACTGATTAGTTCACTCAGCATAATGCTTTCTAGTTCTTCCCAAGTTGGGTAATAATTTATAAAGTTATTGTTCCTGCATGCTGCATAGTATTGCTTTGTGTGAATGTACCATAATTTCTCAATCCTTTCGTTTGTGGTTGGACATTTGGGCTGTTTCCATGTTCTTGCAATGGTGAATAATACTGCTAGGGACATTGGTGTACAAATCTCAGTTTGTGCCTCAGTTCTCATATCCTCAGGATCTATTCTAAGGAGAGGAAGAGCTGGGCTAATCACATCTTATTTTATTTAGCCTTTCTCTAAGATTCCCACAGGATTTTCAGTGGCTTATATTTTTGTCCTCAGAAAGAGATTTCCAAGTGCTCCTCGCATGATACCTGGGGGTGGACTTGAACTCTGAATGTTACAGCTCACATCACAGTCTGACCACTTCCACCCGACCTAAAAAAAAAGTACTATTTTTATCAATTACAAAAAACTGTGTCAAGAAAGAAAACAAAATGAAAGGCCAGCAAGCAATATCAATTTTGCGCCCAATTTCAGAGGGGAGCTTAATGGAATTAACTTGAAATTGGCCAAATATGCACTTGAATAAATGTGTTATAGTTAAATGTGTTTCTCAGGCAGCAGTCCATTGGATTAAGAATATCCTTAAATTACTGGTTAGCTTGAAGTTTAGAATACCGCTGGTCGGGCTGCATAGCTGTCTTTCAGAACACTGAAGCCATTTACCCCGGTTTGTGCCATGAACACTTCAGATACTGACTAACGAATGTGCTTTGCTACCTTCATTGCCATCATCTTAGTCTCCAGCTAATCAGAGCTTAGTTTCCAGCTATCAGGACTTCATGTGAGGCAAGCATTCACACGCGGAAAGGTTGTTAACGCTCCAGACATACGTTGATGATGCACTGCTATTCGATATGTATTATGAATGCATATGCATATTTGTACACATGCATTCTTTTTACATATGGTTTCACTTGCATTACTATTCCACATGCATTGTTAATGCACACATATTATTGCACACGCACTCTGATTATGTATGGTTGCACCATTATTATCGTTATACATAAATTAGGGCTTAAACATATGCACATGGCTGTAGAGCCTTGACTTGACACCTTTGCAGCCAACAATAAAATCTTGGGAAATGATATTTTCTCAGTGTCTGTTTTACCCTCCTCTCTCTTCCTTTTCCTTATGGATGTGAGAGTCTCTGCTTCATGGTCATTGACCTCCTTCTGCCCCACTTTTTAGGATTGAAATGCAATTTCCTGATTTTTAAGGTCTGGAATGAAGTTTAAATTGTAAGTAGTCAGTGGGTAAGGGTAAAGGGGCTGCAAACTAGTCAGAATAGAGGTTAGGTTTGTAGGTAACAAGAAAAGTATTCCAACTCTGAACATCTTGATTACGCTTGATGTGCTAGGAACTAATGGTTGTGGCTGAGCCCGTCTCGGCTCAAGGCGAAGCCATGTATTCAGAGCAGCTGGGCTGCATTGGGTTTTCAAGGTTTTACATAACCTTTGAAAGCAAAATAGCAGCACTGTCTACTGAGGTGCTTCTAGTTGCGTTTGGACAGCTAAAAGAGAGCATCGTGAGCAAATGTGGAGAGGCAAGATGGCAGGATGCATAAGTTCAGGATGCAGTCAGACTTGAGTGCGGGGAGACAGCCGAGAGTCAAAGAGAAGTCAGCTTGTGCGATACATATGCTCCCTGCTTCAGAAACAGACTCGCTCTCGTCGCACCAAGAGGCCTGATGGAAGGTTCTCAAAACACAAGTATTGTGAACAAACCTAGATTCTAAGCAGACCTCTGAAATCATTGAGAAGCTGATGGATTTGAAGAGATGAGACTGGAAGCATGGGGACACTTTGTACCATATGGGTTGTCCCAGTGATCAATACAAGAGTGCAAAGAATGTCCACAGCCAAAGGGCAGGACCATAGAGTGGGGAGAGGACAGTAGGCTGGGGAATGTGAGATTGAACACAGAAGGGAGGGAGAAGGAGGAGGGGCCCGAGACGCCTTCCTGGATCTCCCTTCAGTGAAGATTCTGGTGGGGACACAGGGCAGAGTAAAGCTCCTTGTAAGACTAATGAGATGGCAGGGTGCATCCCCAGTGGAACTGTACAGCAGTGAACACTCGGGCCAAGGTAGGCATTGTCCTCATGAAACAAATGCTTCTGAGTTAAGCATTTGGCATTGCACATGTCTGTGTGACCATGTGTGAAATCCTGAGACAGAAAGATCCTTTCCTGCCTGCTGCCCTACGCTTGGGTCCTTCTGCTGCCATAAATCACTGGGCGCCCTTGGATAAGTTCTTAAGTACCATGATTTTAATCTTAAACAGATGAAACAAAGTTAAAGCAAAAGAAGCCAGATCTGAGAAGTCAGAGGGAAACTGTGAAGGCAAGATGTGAAAAAGAAAGACTACCCAGTAAGTTTTATTTCCCAGGACCTCAGACCAACAGCTCATTACCTCCAAGTGATTGGTTGTGTCTAAGAAGTGCTATGTGGTGGTATGCAAAATACATGTACACGCTGTGGTTGTTAGGTACCATTGGACTGACCATCTCATAGCACTCCTGTGTACACAGAGCTGAACCCTGATGGCCCCTGCTCAGTCCTCACCATCTCCGTCGTGTTTAAACCCACTGTTGCCGCCACTGTGTCTGTTCCTTTCACTGAGGGTGTCATCTTCTCTTTTGCTGACTCTATTTTTTTTCCAGCATAATTTCCTTTTCTTAGGACTAGTCTGTTCTAGTTTGTTGTTGTTGTTGTGTGCCATGGAGTCACCTGTGACTCATAGTGACCCTATGTACAACATTAGATATTATCCTGAACCATATGAAATCATCAATAGTCAAACTTTTTTTTTCTATAGTGAAATGGAAAGCTCTTGTCATTGTACTAATATATGAATATATGTAAGAGAGTTCTGGTGGCCTAGTGGTAAGAAGTTGCATTGTAATCCTAAAGACATGTGGTTCAAATCCACCAGTTTCTTTGTGGGAGAAAGACAGCAATCTCCTCGATATGATTAGCCACCTCTGAAAATCGGTTCTGACTTGGCAGTACACAGCAACAACCACTCACGTATGTGAACTGTCTTTTGGAACAGTGCTTAGGAGCTTGGCTGCTCATTAAGGGTTGTGAGCTTGAGCACACCTCATGGCTTTGTGTATGAAAAGACTAGGTGATTTTATTCACTAAAAGTGAAAAAAATGACAGCCTAGGAAAACCAACAGTGAATCTGATTCAGACCATGGTCTTGGCAATTACTTGCTTTGTTTGCATCAGAGAGCTGGACAATGACTAAGGATGACAGAAGAACCAATGCCTTTGAGTAGTGGTGCTGGAGAAGAGCATTGAACATACCACGGGCTGCTAGGGGAACAAACAGGTCTGTCCTGGAGAGGGCAAGGTCAAGTTGTTCCTTGGAGGCAAGGATTTTGGAGCTTCATCTCACGTCCTTTAAACACGTGGCCAGGAGGGACCAGTCCTTGGAGAAGGACATCATGCTTGAAGGGTGGAGATTTAGCACAGGAGAGGAAGACCCTGAAAGATACGGATTGACACAATGACTGTAGTAACGGGGAGCAGGTGTATCACACACAGTGAGACTGGCTCAGGACAGGCCAGGCTTTAGAGCTTCTGTTCAGAGGGTCACTATGAGTCACAATAGGCTCAATGGCACATAACAACCCTGTAATTAGCTCTGGTAGCTTAGTGGCAAGGAGCTGGGCTGCCAACCCAAAAGCATGCAGTTTGGATTGACCAGCTACTTTTTGGGAGGAAGATGGGTAATCTCCTCTAATGTGATCTACTGCCTCTGGAAACCAGCTGGAGTGTCAGCTGTGAGTTTGTTCTGACTCTGCCTTAAACCCGCCCCTGTAATTTAGGTAGCTGTAAGGAATAAGAGTACTGAAGAGCAATGGCATCAGTCTGGAGACTAAGGTGCACCTGATCCAGGCCATTGTCTTTGCAATTGCTTGCTATGTGTCAGGGAGCTAGAAAATTACTAGGGATGATAGAAAGAGAATCAATGCCTTTGGGCTGTGGTGCTGGAGAAGAGTGTTGAGTATACCATGGACTGCCAGGAGAACAAATAGGTTTGGCCTAGAAAAGGTGAGACCAGGTTGCTGCTTGAAGGTAAGGATTCTGCGGATTCATCTGTCATACTTTGGACACGTTGCAAGGAGGAACCAGTCCTTGGAGAGGGACAACATACTTGGAAGGTGGAGGGACAGAGAAAGAGGGAGACCATCGATGAGATGGAGTGATGCAGTGGCTGGGATAATGAAGGTAGGTGTGTCAGAGACAGTAAAGTTGGCACAGGATGGAGCAGGTTTCAGGACTATTGTACATAAGGTCCCTATGAGTCGCAAGCAACTTGATGGTACATAACAACAACAGCAAGCAAGAAGAACTGACCGGATGGCACACAGCAACAACAATGTATGCATGCATATTTATACACACACAACCCTGTTAGGGATTCTACTGTTTCTTTTTTGTAAACTTTTTCCAGAAAGAAATGTATTTAAGACAGTCAAATTAATGAATCAAACTCAACACCCATGGACACAGTAGTCAAGAAATCAAATGATGTATTGTAATGAATTAATCACCTGCAAAGGAATTCTTTAACATGCAAAAGAGCAAGGATAGCCCCTCAAAGGCATCAATCAAACCATGATATTTTTAATTACTTCACATGTGTCTGAAAGTGGGACAATGAATAAAGAAGACAGAAGAAGAATCAATACCCCTGAGCTGCGATGTTGGGGAAGGGTATTGAAAAGATCGTGAACTGTGAAGAGTAAGTAAGGCTGTCTTGAAGGAAGTGGAACCAGGGGGCTCTTCAGAGGTGAGGACGGTGAAATTCCATCTTTAATACTTTGGGAGGAGCAGTCCTTGGAAAAAGACATCATGCTAGAAAAGTTGGAGAGTCAGAGAAAGAGGAAAACCCTCAAGGATCAATGTAGTGACAGTCACAACGGGCTGGAGTGTATCAGGGATCATGGTGTTGGTGCTGGGTAGCACGGAGTTCCAGGCTGCTGTTTGTAGGGAGATGAGTCAAAGGTAACTCAGTGGCACCCAACAACAACAACGATGACAACAACTACGATCTATGCACGTGGAAGTTGGCCAGTGAATCAGTGTGTGAGGAAGACCAAAGGACAATTGATGACACTGAATTGCAAGTGATAGAGACAAACACTGAATGCATCATGGACTGACAAAAGAACAGTTGTCTCAGAAGCAGCACAGTCAGAGTGCACCCCAGAAGCACAGATGGTAAGACTTTTCTCGTACATTTATCTGGAGACACCAGCCTTGGAAGAGTGCATTCTCCTGGAAACACAGGGAGACTCACTGCGATGGACAGAGTTAGTGACTCCAACAGGGGGTTTAGGCCAACAGTTTGTGAAGTACAGGATTGGGGTGCTTCTTTCTGTTGTGCATAGAGTTGCTGTGAATCTGAACCTACTTGATGGCCCCTGACAACTGAGGGGGCTCCAGAGGGAGCTGCACCACTGACCCAAAGACAGTGCTTCTCTGGTGGTTCAAATCCACTAGCCACTCCTCAAGACAGGCAACCTCTGTGCGATTTACAACCTTGGGAAAAACCTCTGTAGATTTGTGGGTTTTAAAAAAAAACAAACAAATTATGATTTGCCTGTTCTCTTTGCAACAGTTACAGGTGATGTAATAAAGAGTGTAAACTGGGGCAGGCAGGGCCACTGGATAACAACCCAGAGTCACGTGACATTTACCGAAGGCTTATCCTTTCTAAACCTTAGATGTCTCCCTTGTAAGAGGAGACATTACAATGTTGCTGACTTAAATGAGATCATGTCTAAAGAGTACATAGCATAAGGCAGAAGACAGTAAATACTCTAAAGAGTTAGCTGTTAGTCACTAATTTATGACTCCGATTCCATTTCTATAGACGGCCACACGTGCGAATGCGCTCCTCGTCCCTGTTCCTTCCTTCTTTCTTTTTTCTCTTCTACATTTCCTCTCGTTTTCCTTTCTTTTCTTGTACATGTTTATTAAAGAACATTTCTGCAAGACAATCTATTTTGTGTGTTTTGGGATCTTTTCAGATGAGCTATCCATCAATATATTTCTGTAAGCATAATTTACATGTACAATATCTCATCCTGTTGTTACTGGGTACCGTTGAGGCACTTCTGACTCCGGGTGACTCCCTGTGACAGCAGAACTTCCCCACAGGGTGGTTTTGGTTTTGTTTTTGTTTTAACTGACAGCTTAGTGCATAAGGAGTTGCTTTTTCAACCTAAAGGTCAGTAGTTCTAACCCACCACCTGCTCCAAGGGAGAAATATGGGCAATCTCTTCACGTGCGATTTATAGCTTCTGAAAACCTGCTGGAGGGTCGGGTACAGGTCAGCTCCGACCTGAGGGCAGCTCATTGCTTCTGCACTGCAATTACCAAGAAGGAAGATCGCCACATCTTCCTCCACATCCTTCTCGCAAGGGGCCACTTGGGTGGGTTGAAATTGAAATTGAAATCTTTCGGTTAGCAGTGGACCATGTGACTCTGGCCCCACCAGGCATCATTCCAGAGGATAAAATACCCGTATGATATTAATATGTACATCTTTGACCTTTTCCCTAATTAGGCACTTGTTTAAAAAAGTAAGAAAATATTGAAATGGTTGGGATTCATAAAAGGTGTTATGCATAGTACCTGAAGGGAGAATTTAAATAAAGCATGGATGTGTTTAAGAGAATGCTTCCCTGGCCCCAAAGAGAGCAATATGAGCACAACTAAAAAAGTAAGAGCTTGATCTCTTGTCAGTAATAATCTGTAATCAAATCAACTGGTTCTTCCTTGCAAGTGTATGATTTACGCATTGATCCTAGCTGGAGCCATTGCAAGGCTGAAGCACTCCACTACTAACATGACAGGGAGAGGGTCAGCTCAGCAGTTCCTCCTTGGGGAGCCACGGTCTGCTTTCCTAAGCATCACAGGCCTGGAAGCCCTGCGAATAGTTCTACTCCACTCTGTGGGTTCACTGGGGCACGGAATTGACTCTATGACAGGGAGTAGGCTAGAGCCAACTGTTCTCACTTGAGAGGCTGTGGGGCTTGAAGCTTCCGCTCCCAGGATGGTCTAGGGAAGGATGAGATGTTAAGTTAATCGGATGACTGTGAGAAGACTGAGCTTGCTGGTCTGTGAATTTTTTCCAGAACCATCCAGAGGCTCAGAACCATTTCCAAACATTTGACTCTGCATGACGAAGAGAAGTCCCTGTTTTAATAGAATTTTATGGCTAAGCCACAGCTTCCTGACTAAAACAAGCTTGGAAGCAGGAGTGGCATCCTCTTGCCAAATGGCTTGCCTCTGGAAACTCTATGAACAGTGCTCAGGTCTTTTGTTCATAAAGTTGCTATGAGTCACCTACGACTCAACGACACCTAATAACAACAACAATAACAAAAACAATGAGAGAGCTACGTTGGCCTAGTGGATAGAAAGTTATGCTACCAAGACAAAGGTGGGTGATTTTTAATCTGCAGCTCCACCAAACACTGTCCACCATGGGTGACCATTATCATATTTGGCACATCATTGTCACAGTGTTTAGCTTCACAGCAATGAGTTACCTCTGTACCGAAATGCACAGACCAGTGCTATAGCACCTAAAAGAATGTTTGACAAAAAACCAATTTGAACCAGGCCTGAGGGCCGCAGATTAAAAATCACCCACCTTTGTCTTGGTAGCATAACTTTCTGTCCACTAGGCCAACTTAGCTCTCTCTATGTTGTTGTTATTGTTATCTTTGTTTTCAGTTTTGTTAGTTTTATTTGAACAGTTGTTGTTGTTGTTGTTGATTGCCTTTGAGTCAAGTATGACTCATACTAACCCCATGAACAAAAGGCCTGAAGCCCCTCTAAAACTATCGACATTTACCAAAGTTCATAGAGTTTCCAGAGGCATGTTATTTAGGAAGTGGATGCCACTGCTGCTTCCAATTTCTTTGAACAGCGGGTACATAGTAATAGCTGAATTAAGAAACTTAGCTCTCCTTCAAGTAACTGAAAGGGTGCTCTGGTCGCCTAGTTTGTAGAGAGTTGTGTCGCAAACCAAAAGACCTTGTCTCTAGGTTTGAACCCACCAGCAGCTTCTCAGAAGAAAGATGAGCAATCTCTTCCTGTGCTATTTACAGCCTCAAAAAACTGGTGGAGGATCAGTGCTTGGAGGCTGCTGACAGCAATGCGTAGTAGTAGTAAAAGTATTGCTGTTGCTATGAGCCATGGAGTGGGAACCTACTCACTGCTGAACCTCCGAACACGCAGTCAGGATGCGTTAATGATAATTGGTGACTAGAATGCAAAAGTTGGAAACAGTGAAGAGGAATAATAGTTGTAAAATACGGGCTTGGTGATAGAAATGAAGCTGGAAATAGAATGGTCAAATTTGTTATTTTCAATGATTTATTCATTGCAATTATGGTTTTTAAAAATGACACAAATCATCCTTTACACATGGACTTTACCTGATGGCCTTCATATGGACAAGACTGACTACATCGGTGGAATCTTTGGAGAAACTCAATAATGACAGTAAAGGCACCCACCCGGGCTGATGCGCACCCCGGCCACCTACAGGTTTGGGTCCCCTTGGACAGGCCAGAAAAGAGGATCACCGATACAAAGGATTGTTGAAAGTCACTGTGAGTTGCCTACTTGATGACCCTTAACAGTGGCAGCATGTCCAAGAGGACCGACATCCTAAATGCACCACATATTTTGATCTGTTGAATGCTTCTGCCAAAAGCTATTTAGACCTGGGGGGAATCTGTTCACAACTCTCAGGTTCCCTTTGCCATTTATAAAGGGGGAGGGCAGTGACACCTACTTCAAATTACAGTATGACCATTTATGGGGGGGGGATAAAAGTGGCAGTGCAGGAATTGGGGATGCTGTCCCTGGCCACATAGTCTTTGGTCAGGCGAGGGGTCCAGACTGGGGTGGGGGCAATTGGAGGGGGAGTGTACCAGCCAGCCCCTGGGGGGTGTTGCCCTGCTCAGGGCGAGCCATCGGCCCTCTGCTTGGGGCGGGCTGTCTTCGGCCCCTGGCTCGGGGTGTGGCCCTCAGGGTGAGCTCCTCCGTCCCCAGATTGTGCCATCTGACCCCTGGGTGGAGGAAAAATGTCTAGGGTATCCAAAGAATTTTATCTAGGCTACATTCCGCCACCTTCTTCCCCAGTAAATCTGAAAGTAACACCCCCAAAGACCTTCTATTTGTAACTCACAAGTTTGTGCTCTCTAGGTTTGCTCCCTTTCCTATAGGTAACCCTAACACTGAGTTTTACTCCGGACCTGATCCTGAACCCAGTGCCAGTGACAAAAAGGAAATACAACTGCCAGCTAAGGAAGCAAAGGAGGATGGATCCTCTGGGTTCACCAGCCATCCCCACTGGACCCACCTGGGAAAACATTTTGCAGTCCAGAGGGGAGCAAATGTCAGGAAAACATCCTCTAACAGAACAAGAAGGCAAGCAGCTTTAACCCAAGACAGCCAATAAGGTGATAAAGTGTCCTCCCTTTCCTCCTTCACATCTACACCCCTGTTCAGCATGAAGAAGCCAGAGAGTCTGCATCCAGTTCCCAAATCAATAAGACAGTTTGTTTAATCACCACTGGACTATGATTGCCATTCCCCTGTAGCATCTGGTCCCCACTGGATCCTTCTCATTTCCTTCATCTGCTCCCCCCACCAACCAAATTGTACAGCTCTGCAACTGCACCCCTGCAATTTTCATCCCTGCCTATCCTCACCCTTCTGCCCCCACCCCTCACCTCCTTGTACCCCCAATATGATTTTCCCAATAAAATTTTTTTTAAAAAAGACAGTAAAACCTAGGTGGGGTAGACTGTGGGTTGGACCATCAATTACTCATGTGTAATTGATCATGTAAGTTCAAATTGAGGCTAAACAAAACTAAAATAAGTCCATGAGAACCATGACACGATCTGGAATCTACTCCATCTGAATTTCAAGATCATCGTCAGACTAGATTTGCAACATTGAACACCAATGATCGAAGACCAGATGAGTTATGAATTATGACCAGAAAACCTTGATACCATCTATGAAGAAAGCAAAAAGTCATTACAAAGATAGAGGAGAAATAAAAACCAAAATGGATGTCAGAAGAGACTCTGATAATTCCACTAGGGCATCAAGAAGCCAAAACAAAGGAGCTGAACAGAAGATTTTGAAGGGCAGCTCAAGAAGACAAAGCAAAGTGTTACAATGGAATGTGCAGGAAAGAAGGGGCCAATTAAGTGTTCTGAGATTCCCATTCTTCTCTATGTTATCCATATTTTTTTTTATTACCCACATAGTTAAATGCTTTTCTATAATTAGGAAAATACAAGTGAAAACCTTTCTGGTATTCTCTGCTTTCAGCCAATATTTATCTGACATCAGTAATATCTTACTTCTATGACCTCTTCTGAATTCAGCTTGAATCCTGGTTGATGCACTCTTCCAGACATTTTTCAATAATCTTCAGCAAGATTTTCCTGGCATGTGATAGTAATGATGTTGTTTGATGATTTCCACATTCTGTTAAATCACCTTTTGTAGAATGAGAACAATTATGGACCTCTTCCAGTTGGTTAGCTAGAGAGCTACATTCCAAATTCCTTGGCATACACTAGTGAGCATATCCAGGGCTGCATCTGTTTATTAAAATATGCCACTTGATAGTTCATCAATTCTCAGGTCCTTATTTTTTTTGCCAATGCCTTCTGTGCATCTTGAAATTCCTCCTTCGTTACCACTGGTTCTTAGTAATATTTTATTTCCGGTAATGGTTCAGTATGGACCAATTATTTTTGGTGCAGTCACTGTGTATCCACGGGAGAAATTTAAGTTTTAGTGCCAGGAAGAGACATAAGATTCTCAGGAGAGAGGAGCAGACATTCACAGAAATCCACACTCTCTCTACACCATTAGAGATTTTAGCCCGGAAGTGTGGAACCATTACAATGACAGCATTGAGTCTAGGAGGCATTGACTCTTAGTCATGTGAACAAGAAAGCTTGTAGGATAATTGCATCCTAAGTTGATTACAAACGAGCTTCAGAGGAAATCCATTTGGAGAACTCTTTCCAGATTCCAGAGCAAATAGATGTTCTTTTTCCCACATTGGCGCAGAGCTGTTTCAGCTTTTCTGGGTAAGAGTCAATGTAGCGCCATAGGAATTTCACCTGTATTTGTGGGATATAATGGCACCATTAACACAGTCAATAGACTGCAACAGTTCCATAAACAAAATGCTGTGACTAGAATGAAGGCAGTTAGTGTCCTTGAGAAATTATCCCTTGAGAATGCAGGCTTGCAGTCCACAGACCAAGATGATTCAGCTCTAATTGAGAGGGTTAGGAATTTCTCTCTTTCACAAACTTACATCAGAGCAGAATAGACATCTTGCACTGAACCAAAAATGCAAAACTTCCTACCTAGACCTGGTGTTCCAAACCTCAACTTCTCCGACCTGGTACATAAATGTAGGTGCTAAAATATTTTCTCCGAATTTTCTCTTTCTTGTCATTGTGTCCTGGAAATAGTATTGAAGACTATGCCACTCATAACCCTTGGACAAATTCTCTGGCCACTTTAACTTCCATTTAACAAAATCAGGAAAACAGGCAGGGCCATCACATGGCCTACAGCATCGAGTTGACATTACGATTTAATGAGTTTTTAAGTGTCTGGCACTTATCCTAAGCACTCTCCAAGGACTAGCTATTGTTAATTTCATCACTATTAATAATGTTAATATTTTATCACTCTTAAGGCAGTGCTTTCCAAAACTCCCTCTCCTACTTTAAAGCTGTTAAGACCTTCCCAAGCGTAAGCTGACCTTGGCATCCAAAGTCTCCTATCATATGATGACTTCCTGTCTCCCTGTTTAAGACGTGCTGGTGGCACAGTGTGTTCTCATCACAGTGCTAACGGAAGGCTGGTGGTTCTGGTCCACCAGCTGCTATGAGGAGGAAAATGCGCAGTCTCCGCTCAGAAAGATTTACAGCCTCAGAAGCCTGGGGTCTGAAATAACTCATCCACAGGGAACTTAGCTACTTCTTGATAGAGTGCTAGTGGCGCAGTGGTTGGAGAATTCAGTTGTTAAACAAAAGAGAAAAGATGACATCATTGGCAATGCTACAAGCAGCTCCACAGTCACCATGAGTGGAGAGGGACTCAGTGGCAGGGGGTCTGATGCCTTTCTCGGTGCTCAGGTTACAGTCTAGCTTGGTGATCTTCCGAATCGTCCACAAGTGCGCTTTGCTTTGATGACCCTGGAATTGTGTTCATGGTTTCCTTTTCTAATATACCCTATGAGCGGTACAAACAGTTAGTGTGCTTGACTGTAACTGAGAGGTTGAAGGTTCAAGCCTATCCGGAGGCACCTTTGAAGAAAGGCTTTCCAATCAGCTTCCCCCAAAACTCAGGTGTTGGATTTTTACTCTGACATGTAAGGGTTTTTCATGACTCAGGACTGACTTAGTGACAAGTGGTACGGGTTTCCTTCAAAGCAGACCCTTCCTGACCATCCCTCAGGGTTGTGTTCCAACAGAACTTCTAAAGATTTTCCTCTTAACTCTGTATCCATGATTCTTCACTTCCTGAACAAAGCACAGCTTAAGTCTGCGTCACACATGGGCACTGATGCATACTTCACCTAAACTTATCTCAACATAATCCACAATGGACACTTGGGAGTTTTTGAATTGTTGCAACCTATCCACAGTGTTTCCTCTTAGGCAAATAAAAGCTGGCTCATAAAGAAAGAAAGTAAAAAATGAGTTGAGATCTTTTAATTGCAGTACTGGTGAAGGGTCTTGAATATACCATGAACTGAAAGAAAAATGGACACATTTGTCTTGGAAAAATGCAGTGAAAGAGATGAGAGTGAGAAGTGAGAAGGATGAGACTTAATTTCACATACTCTGGAGATCTTATCAGGAGGGACGTCCCTGAGAAGAGGGCGTCATGTTTGTTAAAGTATAGGAACAATAAAAAAGCAGAAGACAGTTAACAAGACAGATGGGCTTTGTGGTGGCAACAATGAGCTCACACGTAGCCATACTTCGGAGGGTGGTGCAGGACCAGCGAGTGTGATGTTTGCTTGTCCATGTGTTGCTAGGAGTCGGGACTGATTCAATAGCACTGAAACACAGCCACAAAGTATTTGGGAAAGGGCTATCGAGATCGATTTCATTTCAATCATTTCCAGGCCCATGTACCACACATTTTCAGAGGTGGTACAATGATGAAAGAGTTTAGTTGCTAACTGAAATGGTCAGCAGTTCTAACTCCGGGGAAGCATTTTCTTCTGGAAAGGTTGCTTCCAGGAAACCCTATGGGTTCCTATACTTGGTCACATACGGTCACTGTTCACTGCAATCAGCTTGACAGCATGTAACATCCGCAATATGTTTGGCGAAGAAGATAAACCACTCTAGTTTATTTTCTCGTTTTGTTTTTGTCAGCTGACTCTTTTATCACGGACACCAATCTTAGAGGCTTTTGCACACACTATATCAATTTATGAAAGTGAAGTTAAATAAGAGGATATAAACTAAATTGGAATATTACAGCACTCCCAATAAAGTTGCAAAGATCTGTTCCGTGATATGATACGCCATGTCCAAAGGCAGAAAAAAAAAGATTTTTAATATTTGAGAATATCAGTGCTGGGATTTATTGTTGAGCCCTGTTTTGTTTTATCAGGAGGGTGGTGGGCCAGTTTTTTACAAATGAAAAAGTAATCATCCTGGTGATCCTGATCCTAGCTGCTGTGAGAATGATTATGATCCCCTTTTCCATCCTCCAGTCATATTCCACTATCTATAAAACGATTATTGCTGATTTTAGGTGCTGTCGAGTCAACTATGACACACAGTGACCCTATGAAGAGACCTGAGCTCTGCACTTTCCCGTACTGTCCTCATGATCTTTGAAATGCTACAGTCATTCTGTTTATAACAAATGATACTTATTCTCCAATTAAAAATGCAATTTATTTGAGAAAAAGATGGAGAACTTCATGCGAGAATACTCCTAAGAAATAGGCTAGTGAGATTTCATTTCACATTCTTTGGGTAGTTTTTCAGGAAGGACCTGGGGGGGGAAAATCATCTTTGATATAGCAGAAGATCAATTAAAAAGACAAAACAAAACAAAACACCAGAGGGACAATTAACAAAACCCAACACCCTCAGAATTCTCAATGAGATAGATCGGCAGAGCGGCACAACAAGAGACTTGAACATGGCAATGACTTGAGGACGGAACAGGACCGAGCACAGCTTTGTCCTATTGTGACCAGAGTCATTATGTAGCACAAGAGACTAAAAGGTACTAATAACAAGCAACAAACTCCTTTTATTTGGATGATACGGCCTACATTTTGAGAGGAAAGTGGGAGGAATAACTTCTCTTGTGGGATTTAACCTCTCCTCTGGAATGCAAACAAGAACAAGAGTGTATGTTCTAAGGAATTTAGGAAAATGCCTCCTATGGAGCACCGTTCTCAGAGTGCTGTGCACGCCACTTCTCCAGCCACTGAGCCCACTTCCTGAGGCCTTCTCCAAAGAGGGATTTTCAATTGTTACTTATGACTCAAAAGCACTTATTTTTTAAGCTACGCAGTTTAGCACCTGATTATACATTGCCTTGCACAATGTTGTGCTTTAGATGGTGAGAAAGAGGCTGAGAAATCATTCTTCACCCTCCCAAATTTGTTTTGACTTTTTTGGTGGTTGCGGTTACTCACTAAGTTACTACTGGTTCTCTATCCTTTACATCAATCACCCCCTTTACATTCCTACCATCACTACTGTCATTCAGGATTCCATCACTTTTCACCTTCAGACTCCCAGGTACCATCATTGCTTTTTGTTTTAATTGCTCAATACATCCTCTACCATGAATTTCAGGGAACTTTGTAACCTAAATATGTGAGTACAGAGCTTTTTCCACTATCAAAAATTACTCAGTGGATGATGAAATCCCAACAAGGGTATGGCTAACAAGACCTTACATGCATGACCCCTGCTTTCCTTCAAGTCTTATCCCAGGTCAGTATTCTAACACACCACAGTCTTCCTGAATAATTGATGTTGCAATAGAGAATTAGCTACAGATACATACGCAAGCATAGCTCTGAGCTTGTATGCTTTTATGCACTCCACTTCTTCTACTGAGAATACTTAGCTACTTAAAAATTTCCTCAATGATGGCATGTCTTGGCTGTCCACCTCCAAAACACACACACACACACACACACACACACACACACACACACACACACACACTTCCCTGACTGTTCCAGTGAAATAGAAAGGGGTTTGTTCACCTTAAGAATTTCCATTTTGACAAATTTCTTGCTATGCCATGGTATTTTCAATTTTGTTTTCAATTAGAACTTGAATCAATCATTGGGTCTCTACCACTTGGCATGGTTTAACCTGTGGAAGATGGTCAATACATCTGTAGGATATATATGCCTAAAATATACCAGCCTGATGGCAAAGATCATCACAGCACTGCCAGTGTTAACACTATAGTGAGAGCTTGGGAGAAAGTGACTGAGAATTTTCCAGTAAAGGGGACATTACTATACTATAGTCTCTAGTTTTACATTTTTGTGTTATAGACTCTCAAATACAAGAAATTAGCAATAGTAGATAATATTGTAAATTGTTATCATCTCAAGGATTCTAGTTTACCTACCTTCCTATCTGAAAAATAAGACAGATGACTCTATATGTACTGTAAGTGATGTGTAGGTCATTAAAAAAATAAGACAGTGTTATATTTTTCTCCACTATTCTACAATGTGATCAAATATCCCATGAAAAATCAGGTCTTTAGAAGGAAAGATATTCTTATTAATAAACATGATCTTTTCATCATTATCATCCTCATGGCATCTTGATCATCACTGCTATTACTGTAGGTGACCATCACTACCTGCGTCACTACTCCTAGTCATCATCATCGTCACAGTCACCACCCAACACCATGCCTACCACAACCATCATCATCATCA
>NW_006399805.1:7359585-7386985 GCF_000299155.1 Elephantulus edwardii | reverse complement strand
CTGCCACCATGACTACCACAACCACCATCATCATTATCATCATCATCATCACAGTCACCACCCAACACCATGCCTACCACAACCATCATCATCACAGTCACCATCACCTCCATGACTACCACAACCATCATCATCACCACAATTACCATCACCTCCATGACTACCACAACCATTATTATTATTGTCACAGTCACTGCCACCATGACTACCACAACCACCATCATCATTATCATCATCATCACAGTCACCATCACTACCATGACTACCATAACCATCATCATCATCATCACAGTCACCATCACCTTCATAACTAGCACAACCATTATCATCATCACAATTACCATCACCTCCATGACAACCACAACCATCGTCATCATCATCACAGTCACCATCAACACCATGACTACCACAACCATCATCATATCATCATTACAGTCACCAACAACACTATGACTACCACAACCATCGTCATCATTATAGTCACCAACAATACTATGCCTACCACAACCATCATCATCACAGTCACCATCACCTCCATGACTACCACAACCATCATCATCACCACAATTACCATCACCTCCATGACTACCACAACCATTATTATTATTGTCACAGTCACTGCCACCATGACTACCACAACCACCATCATCATTATCATCATCATCACAGTCACCATCACTACCATGACTACCATAACCATCATCATCATCATCACAGTCACCATCACCTTCATAACTAGCACAACCATTATCATCATCACAATTACCATCACCTCCATGACAACCACAACCATCGTCATCATCATCACAGTCACCATCAACACCATGACTACCACAACCATCATCATATCATCATTACAGTCACCAACAACACTATGACTACCACAACCATCGTCATCATTATAGTCACCAACAATACTATGCCTACCACAACCATCATCATCATCATCTCAGTTACCATCACCTCCATGACTAGCACAACCATCATCATCATCACAATCATCACCACCACCTCCAAACCACTAGCTTCATCACCATCACCACCATCACCACCAATATCACAATCACCACAGCTTCCACCACTACTGCTATCACACCACAACGCCCATTACCATTACCTTACCACCACCACTGCCAAGATCACTGTCACCTGGATCACCATCATGATTACGACCCCCACCCTCTGCAATTCTAAAGCTGGTTACAAGCATATGTCAAAGCCAAGCCTAATTCATTTAAACGCTGAGATCCCATTTGGCAGAACTATCAGCCATATTTTCCCCCTTCTTTCTTTCCCAAGAAATTAAATCTGAGAAAATGCCAGAGGGAATGGAATCACTGGCCTGGAAAAGCAAGTTCTTGGCAAGCAGCAAAGCGTTGTGTCAGTGAGAGAGAATAAATCATGGGAGCACCGCAGGCTATTGTTTCTGGAAACGAGATCTATAAAGTAATGGATGTTGTTATCCTCCAGGTTGAACACAACAAGGCAGAGACGCAAAGGAGGAGGACAGATGAGACAGGCTTTAAATGAACACAGGGACCAGAAACTTTCCCCAAGGTAGAAAGAGGAAGAGACTTTTAAGAAATAAATAGAGATTTTACTCGACACTTAAGGAAAATAAATCTTTTGGTTTTGTTTTATCTGTAAGTGGGTTTCTGAGATTCTGAATGATGGCCTCTATTGAACATTGGGAGGGAAGCCAGGGATAAAAAGAGTCCTCTGACATTCCCCAACCTGCCTGCTTTTCTCGTCCTCCGAGGCTCAGCGTGCACAATGTCCAAATAAAAGATCAATCAGAGGCCAGATAGCCAAACCATTTTGCCCTTTTTAGAATCAAGTAAACAAAGCAGCAGTTTTCAAATAGTTGTTTTGGTTCAGCTAGTCAGAGAGTTCAGGGATCTTAGCACAGCTCCTCCCTTCAGAGGTCAGCACCAACAATACAGAGTCCAGTAGTGGATGAGAAATGATCCTGTTGCCCGGAAGGAACACAAGATGTTCTTTTATTCTGTCTTTTCATTCCAATGCAGATCTTTATCAAAGTCATGAAAGAAAAATAGAGATCATCACGTACTGCATGCCGCCCCTTTTTTAAAAAAAGCAAACCTGTCCTCTTGTTTCCTTCAGTATGCCTTTATTTCTGCTTCTTTGTCTGACTGTCCTTTATTGTTTCGTTTTTCTTAAATCTCTTCAGATTCTCTTCCTGCTAGCCATTTAAATTCATCGAAGCAATGTGGAATCCTCCGATGGTGAAAACGTTTAAGCACCTGGCTATTAGAAGGAAGTTTGGGTAAGGATAACAGGAGAAGAATAAATGCTTCTGGACTGTGGTACTGGAGAAGAACATTGAATACCCCATGGGCTGCCAGAAGAACAAACACATCTGTGTTGGAGGAAGTTGTATGTGGTCAGGAAGGGCCAGTCTATAGAAAGAGAGATCATGCTGGGCCAGGTGGAGGGTCAGGGAAAGAGAAGAAGACCCTCAACAAGGTGAACTGAGAGAGTAAATATAATCCACCAGAGAGCGTGAGAATGGTGCAGGATAGGGACGTTTCAGATGTAGTCACAGATGTGATCAACTTGATGTCGTTTAACAATAACAAGAAAGGTGCTTAGGAAGACAGGCTTGGTGAGCCGCTTCTGAAAGTTTACAGCCACTTCAAACCATTGAACAAAGTTCTGCTCTACACATGGGGTCACTGCAAATCAGAATCACTTTATAAAGCAACTAACAACAAGAAACTATGTGACCTTTAGTAGCTGAAATTTTGAAACGATCGATCACATTTGTTTGTTTTAATTTATTTAATGTCCCACAATGATCAGACCTGATTGAATTGTGACTCCAATACTGCCTCCTTTCATTTCCCACTATTATGCATTCATTCACAGGTTTGCTAATCACACTCATTTTGTCAACAAAATATTAAATATATTAACATTTGCAGAATCACAGCTGGGCATTGTAAGCTTGAAGATTACATTGTCAGGTGGCTAGTGCATTATTTATCTAGTGCTGCTGTACCAGAGATACTACAGGTGAGTTGTTCTTTTTCTTTTTTAAATGTGTTTTATTAATGACTTTTTGATGCAACAGATATCTATTTTTTACAGCATATTCTTTCCATTTAATTTCCCCCCTCCTATTCATTCATTGTTGCACATTTTCCTCCCTGCCCACCCCTTCCCCCTAGTTCGTTTTTCTCTTGGAAAAAAAAAATACTTTCATTGTTATACAATCCCCTCCAAGTATCTTTTTCTGTAACCTTGTCAGGAAAATAATACAATCCTAAATTCCTTTTAAACACTTTCAACACAGTATATATTATATATCTCCTCTTTTCTAAGAGTTGTTCTTATTGCTAAGTACTGTTGAGTTGTAGATGATTCATAGCGACCGTATAAACAAAAATTTATATTCTCCTATCTGGGAGGCTAGAATTGCAAATTCAGAGTCCTACCTCTAGGGGAGACTTTCTCTTTCTGTGTTTCATGGTTCTAGGAGATATAGGAGCGCTCTGTGTTGGTGGTTGTGGAGTTTGTCTCTCCATACGGTTTTCTAGTGTAGATGACTGACTGACTACATGGAGGGGTGGGGCTGTACGAGTGAGGTTATTGGCCAATTCACAAAGGGATTGGCTATCTACCATTCCACAAGGGATTGACCAGTCTTAGCAATCTACAAGAGTATTGGCTACGTTCACCAATAAATTGAACAACTCTAGCTGCAAAGATAAAGAATTCTTCCCCCACCAAAGAGAATCTTTCCCACATCAGAAAAGATTCTTCAGCTAGACAGAGAAAGGGGACATCCCCCCAACCCATTTAGGATGGTAGCAGCAGTGGTGGCTGAACTGGGGAATTGGATGTGAGATGGTACTTTGGGGTGGAGAAAGTCAACGTTGGCAGGACTGAGAAATGTGTTGGACGATCAGAGTCATCAGGTTCAAGGCTGACGTGTGTGCGTGCACATTTTGGGAGCTACTTTGACTGTATTTTGTTATCAATCTGAATGATAACATCTTAACTTCCCCAATATGGGTCTGGGTGGTCTGAGATCTATCACGTCGAATTGTGGAACCAGACAGGCAGTAAGATTGGTTTTGAGATGAGTATAAAGAGGCCTGAGAGTGTGGGGGACATGTCTGCTCTCACGGGAATTGGTTGCGTTATTGATGCTGTGGGCAGGGGCAGTTTCCTCCTGTGGAGGTGGTAAATGTCAGAGATGTTGTTCCCCATGTGGCCCTTGCTCTTTGTAGTGGTTCTAGGGGCACAGAGAGAAAGGAGCACAAATGTGAGTTTGAAATTTCTTGGAGCACAAGAATCTGGGACCAAAGGATGTACGTCACTCTTGGCTCTTCTTTTTTGTTGACAAAAGGTGGGGTAGGCCACACTGTAGGATATCTCCCTTCTGTTCAGAACTGTGGCCTGATAAAGGCTATTATACCCTCCCCTAATCCTCTTACAACTAATTGGCTGATTACATCATTACAACTGCTTAGAACCCTGTGTAACATCAGAGAGATTAGGATTTACACCCCACAGGATAATTGCTTAATACAGAGAATCATGGCCAGCTAAGTTGTCACATATTTGGAGGGGAAACAATTCAAAGCATGACATCTAGAAATAACAGAAAAATATCATGTCTGTTTTATTCTCCAGTTCAGGACATTTTCGGGGAATTCTTTGAATTCATTCTTGGGAATTTGTGACTGTTTCTAGATATCATCACAATCTCCTTTTCAATGCTTTCCTGATAATAGTAGAGTTTATTAGTTGTCAAGCCTAAATGTAGGACATGTGAGGGTTCAATACTGAGTTTACCAATCAGTACATAAAGGATGTGAGTGTATTTTTTGAAGGTGAAAAGTAAAGATAGATTTATAAGAAATTGACACCCCAAAGGGATGTAACTCCTTGAAAGGAAATATGGAAGAAAGGCCAGTATGTAAGTTTTGATGGCTCCCAGAGCCTGTGATGGGGAGAATTATCTTTGAAGGCTACATGGCTGGAACTATGCCTTAAGCACAGTGCTAATTGTGTGAATGGTACAGGACAGGGTAGTGTTTTGTTCTGTGTATGTGAAGTAACTGTCAGTTGAAGCCAAGTCAGTGGCACCTAACAGCAATAACATGGCCCTGGTGCAGTGGCAAAGGACTGTGCTGTTAACCCCCTAGCAACTCCGTGTCATTATGATAAAACAGTCTTCAGAAGATTTGCTGCCTTAGAAATCCTACGCAGTCCTATATGGTAGCTCAGGGTTGTAACTGAGTCCACAGCAAGGTGATTATGGAAATCTCAATTCAGGAAGAAGCTCTTTTTAAATCTTTTTTTGTTTGTTTGTTTCTGCAGGTGCTTTTCAAAAAACTGGGTCAATGTTTTTGTCTTCGCTGTGCTATGTCATTTCTTCCAGCCTATCCATTTCCTCAAGGCTTGTCCATAATAATACCATAAGCTCATCACTTAACTGTTTCAGTATCAAGATTGAATCTTAACGAAAAACACAATTGAAATAATGGTTTACATGCCCAAATATGTTGAATCCATCTTCAATAAATGTTAAAAAAAGTGAAAAGAGAAACACCAATGACGTTATACATCAGTTGCATAAGCTGCTATTTATGTAAACTAACTAGTGATTTGTGTACTGGCCTCTCTGCGCACAGGGTTAATTGCAATAGTAGTATCTTTGGAGATAAACTGTGGCGAGAAGACAGAAGGGGAAAATACCCTGGAATTATATGGACATTTTCCGTCTTGTATCATGTGCCTCTATTCCTTAGTCACTATGAGTCACACGTAATTCGATGGCACATAACAACAACAACAACAACAACAACATTCTTTAGTTAAAAGAGTTTTGAAAATGAAAATAAGCTCAATGGCACTGAGAAGTCTGAATTTTAGGAACCAGTAAAACTTAAAATTGGGTACTAGGATAGCACTGGCAATCTTTTATATCTTCAGGTAAGGGTAGTAGGGCTCACTTAGGTTGACCATTACTTTCATTTCTTTCTAAAAACCAAAGCCAAACATTATAAGTGGATGATACAAAGCAAGTGAAGAAAAATAATATCAGAAGTTGAGTTTTATAACATTAACTCATGAAATGGTTTTTGGTTTTCTTATTTTATAGAAGACAAACATTTGGGACTCAATGATTCGAATCACTGGGACTTTCGTGTGTGTGTGTATATGTGTGTGTGTGGGGGGGAGGAGAGTTGGGACTTTCGTGTGGGGGGGCGGGGGAGAGGAGAGAGCAAGCACGAGAAAGCACTCTCCATTTTTTGGTGGGTTTAATAATTACTCTGCCTTCTCCAGAATCTAGAGATTCTTCCTCTTGGAAAGAAAGTGGAAGCTGAAAAAATATTTTGTGAGTTTTATTTTGATAATCTTAATCAAATACTATACTTTATTCCAATGGCAAGGCATTTAGCTTTCTCTAGTGTCTCATCTATAAGTAAAAGTTCAAGGCTATTTTACCACCTGCTTTAACCAACTTCTTTTCTCTGCCTTTTTCTTTTTCTTCTCTTTCTCCTCATCCTCCGTCTCCTTCTCTTCTCCTTTATAAGCACATCTTACCTCATGTAAGTGTTTTTCCTTCTCAATATTACTCCATCCACTCCAGCATTCCATTCCTTAGTGTCTATTTTTGTATTTTCACTGTTCAGCCTAAATTTATATGTATTATCTTAATACTCAAGCTTATTTTAACACTGGTTCCTCTAGCTGATGGCTGGAAAGGGGATTTTAGAGTCTTGTATGGGGATATGGACACAGATTTTGAAGGTCTTCTTTTAAAAATAACTTTTATTTCTGTAGGTACTTTTCCTCTTTTTTTTATCAGAATTGTTTGTAAATTTTGCCACAGATTTATTTTGGGGTCTTCATATTTATTTAATTTTCCTTTTAGCATATCCAGGTATGAATTTTTCTTATGAATTTTTGTTTTCAAATTCCTTGCACAATTTAATGATAATTGTTTTGCACAAGGTGACTTGATTCTGGCAGTTGCTTTTTATTTTCATTTCACCAGTTTTCTTTATTGTCAATGAGAAAACAATTTAAAATTATAACTGCATTCATTAAGTACTCAACTTTCTGAAACATGAAACTTGTCCTATTCTTCCCTGTTCTCACAATCTCCAAAATGCTCAAATCCATTATGGCGTTCTATCTCATTTTGAGTCTCCCTTTGCTTTGCTGACCTTTCACCCTTCCCAGCATGATGTGCTCTTGCAATCCTGACAACATGCCCAAAATACAGAAGACAGAATTTCACCATCCTTGACTCTAAAGAACACTTTGGTTGCACTTTTTCCAAGACAGATATGCTTGTCCTTCTGGAAGTTCATAGTACCTTCAATACTCTTCTCCAACACAGTACAAAGGCATGCATTCTTCTTTTTTATTCATCGTCCAACTTTCAGATGCACTGGAAGCAACCGAAAATACCACTGCTTGGATCAGGTGCTCCTTAGTCTTTAAACTGACATCATGACAACACGTCAATCACGACTCTCTTGCAATGTCGCCAATGTCTGCCAATTTCATCAGGTCCATTCTGAATCATAGCAACCCAATGTGTGTTAGAACAGAACTGCTCCACAGCATTTCCAAGACGGAGGCTTACAGCCACAGACCTCTATGCTGGCATCCTATGGTACCACTAGGTGGGCTTGAACTCCCAACCATTCAGCTAACAGTAAGTCAAATGTTTAAGAGTTTGTACCACCAACATCTTCTCTAATGCTTTCTGCTAGACAGTGTAATATCTAGATGGTGTTGGGCTCAATTTGTACAAAAATGGTTCTGAAAGGAAAATAATACCTTTTAAGGTGGTAGAGGGTTTTGGTTAGTTTTAATCACTTCAAATAAGCTAGTATTGATTATCTTATTAAATGCAGTTGCTGCACTGATTGTGAAGGAGAGGAAAGAAACTGGAATAGATATCACAGAGAAAAGAGAGAACAGGAGAATTGCTACCTGTGTTCTGGACCCTTTAAGACGGCCTTCTCCAGGAACTTATGAAGGCAGGGGAATTCTTTCTTAATGGACTGTGTAGTTCTATTTTTGTGACTGCAGGAGGGAAAGGAGGCAGGAATCCACTGACTCCTTTGGTAGATAGGACAAAGAAAGAAAGAAGTATTTTGGCAATGCTTGCTAGTCTCATAACATTTTCTGATATTATGCAGGCAGACAGTTGAAAACTATTGCCTCCCAGCCTTTGAATTGCCAAGGCAGAGCAAGGAACACAATGCAAAGGTTCCAGGCAGTATACAAAGAGCACAGAATGTTCAGATTTGAGTTATTCTTCAGTGTCTACTAAATCTATAGCAGAGTCAATGTTAAAATCTAAATTAGAACAAGCTGAAGTAGGTTTCTGATAGGTGACATTAACATAGAAATTCATTCCATACAAAAATCATTCATTTGTCTCTAATACACTTTAAAAATATATTTACATAGAGATCAATTTGGCACTCAAGGGTGGGGAAAACAGTTATAGTGCTCAGCTACTAACTGCAAAGGTTGGTAGTTCAAGTTCACCTCCAGACATCATGGAAGAAAGGCCTGGGGATTTAATTTTAGAAAATCAGCCATCGAAAACTTTGTGAAGCGTGGTTTTACTGACACACATAGAATTTCTGTGAGTTGGAATTGGCTCAACGGCAATTACAGTTTTTTCTAAATTTATTTACTTATTTCTTTTAAAAAAAGAAATTAATTTACACACACACACACACAGATCTCTAGTGGCCTAATGGTAAGGAGCTATACTGCCAACCCCAAAGGCATGCTGTTTGAATCTACCAGCTATTCCACTGGTCCACTGGGTAAAGATGGACAATCTATTCTGATGCAATTTATAACCTCTGAAAACGTAATGGGAGGTCATCTATGGGTTGTTTCTGAATTAGGTCACATAACAACAATCTCTCTCTCTCTCAGAGAGAGAGAGAGAGAGAGAGTGTTTTCTTAAAATAAACTTAAGCAACCAACCCTGTAATATTGTAAAAATGTGAAACTGCCAGAATTTATAATTTTTAAAATTTTATGTACCCAAGAAAGAATCACTGCCTTACCGTATGTTGACCACGATCAATTGATTAGTGACATAAAGACACATATCCAAACCAGGTTGCTCTGCAAGTGAAACAGATTCCATCAATGGCTGAATGCTATCCCGGATAAACCAAACCGTGAAGTCTTTGACCAATATTTTCTATCACAAGAGTCAGTTTAAGTCTGCAGTAGGGCCAATGGTTCTCAAGTCTATAAGCAATTTGAATCACCTGGAGTGAAAGGTGCAGCTGCATGGCGATACTAAAAGGATGTCTATAAAATTGTTCTAGAGTGGGACTTGTGTAATTCCACTGTGAAATCAGTTATGGCCCCTGGTTCACCAAACTATCCCTCAAGTAGATGCGTAAGGAAGTGTGTCTTAAATGAAGAAAATAAAATGTTATACATTCATTTTAGTATAGTTTTCCGTTAGCTTTTACTGAAACTCAAATATGCACAAACCCAGAGATGGCACATCCCATAGTAAATTAACTTCTTGTGCTCCCATGAACATCTTCTCGGGCAAACATGCCTGGCCCACCTCAACTTAATCAACATTTACTACTTTGAATTGCTTCCAAGGTCAATGACCTTCTTTACCATGAAATCAGAAAAATTAGATGGTGCCCAGCTGTCTTTACTGAATATTTTTAGCAAAGATTGTATAGGAAAATATGAATGAAAAGAGTTGCAGGATGGGGGAGGAATTGCAGGACATCATTTTAAATTCTCAGGGCTCTAGATTCTCTGGAACCTGGAGGGTGGATGAGTTTCTGAAACTACTGCCTTGAAATAACCTATAAACTTTAACCTAAAAATAGTCCCAGAATTCTTTCTAAAATAGAACAAAACTTCGGATTAACTATCTGCCTTGAGCAGTGCACATTTTAAAGACTTCTATGAGATCAAACAGGCAAAAATAAAAGATAGGAGCCAGTGAGCTTATGTTAATGGGGGAGAGATAACTCAGGAAAAAGAGGGTAACAATGGCTACCCAACTCAAAGAACATAATCAATGCCATTGAATGATACACAGAGAAAGTTTTGAATGGGTGTATGTTCTGCTGTGTATATTCTCATCAATGACAACAACAGAAAACATTCACTGCCTTGATGTCCTCCAAGGTAGGGATGTGCCTTCTTCCTTAGCTCTGACGCGTCAATGCTCTCGGTGTGCCTGGTGCTTGGGAGATAAGTGCTTGTGAAATAAATTCTTAATTAGCGTCCTCGGGTGGGACCAGGCAAGCGTGCAGACGTGGCCGTCTAGATTCCTCACCACTCTCATTGCTCTTTCTTTTCTTCTGGCCTATGTTTCGCACACTCTCGTACCTTCTCTTTCTTTCGATTTCCTTCCCCTGGAACTCTGGGACACTGTTTCCCCCTCAAAAGTAATTCTCTCTCTTTGTCTCTTTTTCACCCTCTCTATTCTCATTTTTCCAAGCAAATACTGCAAACCCGATTCTATTTAAATTCAGTGAGCCGCCTCTCTTTGCAAATAGTACTGAAGCGAGCACTTAATCATAATCCTATCAAATTTATATTGCGAATTCTATCTTCTATGTACCTACAAGGTGATAAGTTCTTTAAAAGCAAAGCCTGTGTCTCAGGCCCACCAGAATGCCGACCGCCGCACAGCACGTATTTTAAGGCCTTATAAATGCTTGTTGACTTTGAGGGGTTTAATTATGCTCTGTGAGCGAAGTCTGAGTCATTTTGAGGTGATTTTCTGCAGCACAAAGTGTTCCTTCTGAGTTGTGTGCATTCGTCAGACCCTCCTTGGCTCTTGGGCTGTGGACACTGTGTTTCCTCCTGGTGCCATGTCATTCTCTAGAAGGGGAAACCTATCTTTTAAGTTTGTGCTGACATCCCCCCTCCCAAAGTGATTCTATGTAAATGAAATCCTCATTCTTTCACAAAATTGCATTTCTCCATTAACTTTGAAATGAAACGGTGTATTCTTCTTTAAAAATCTGAATACAGAAAGCCTATGACTTCAGAGAGAAGGCAAGGTTTCTATGCTTATTTAGAGTTTTTGTAACTTCATCCTACTCCAAACCCCTCAGGCCAAGCCACCAGCCTTTCTTCTTGTTCCCCCATTCTATCAAACATGATACTGCATTTACAGAATTTGCCTGTGTATCCGCAGTGGAGACTGGGCCCCAGGGGCGTAAAGCTGCCATTTCACTAGACTTGGGCTCAAGCTTGGCATGGCCATGTCTCGTGTATCCAGGCAGGAGGAGCCCCACCCTGGCCCTCTGTCTCCTGAGGCCCAGCGACAGAGAACCAGCTAGTCTCCCGTTGGCTCGGCAGCCCTCCCTGTGTTGGAGCCCAGGCTACAGCCCCCTCTCTCTCTATGTGGTGCTGCCCAGTGCTGCCGGAACCACTCACTGTGACCCCAGGACACCGGAACACACCGCCCAGCCCTGCACTGTCTCCACAGACTGTCATGCTCCGGCCCATTATTGTAAACACTGCTGGGACAGCTCCCTGGAGATCTTCCTTTTCTGGACCCTCTACTTTACCAGACATGGTGTCTACTTTTGCAGCTATAACTTATATGCACTTACTGTTGGGTAGTCGAAACCCTAGTGGCACAGTGGCTAAAGCACTCAGCTGCCAACCGAAGGGCCTGGGCCTCCCACGCTGCAGCCTCTCCATGGGAAACAGATATGGCGGTCACTTCTGTAAACACTCTCCATCTTCAATACCTTGTGGAGACTAGTCTGTCTCACAGGATAGCCATGAGAGGAGTTGCCTCAATAGCATTGATTCTGGGATTTTATTGATTAACGGAGTCTCAAACTTTTCCATTTTAACTACAATATGTTTGGAGACAATGTGGTGAAATGAAAGAGTATGGGTATTGGTCTTCAGAAGTGAGGTCAGAATATGGTGAGAGGAAGAGACTATGAAGAGAAGGGCAGAGAAAGACCTCGGAGGAGGAGAGGAGCTGGACTGTGGCCGGTGGGGAAGAGCCCGAGGCAGGGAGAAAAGACTCAGGTTTTACCAAACCCAAACAGGAAAATCATTTCCAGGAGGCAACTCTTCGGGAAGACTAGGGTTGGGAGGGGAAGAACTTTGGAAGAAGAGAATGAGAGTCACAAACTCAGACGCTCAGAACTCTGAATGACAAGATTGACATGAGCGAATGGGGGCTCCAGAGGACTTTCTGAGAGCTAGTGGTCTACTCAGTCCTACTCACAAAAAAAGACCACTCCTATGACATCATTCTCCTCTCACACATGTCCTGCTCCTGGCAGCTCTGACACTGAGGAAATCAGGAGAGAAGGACTTCCTCCATGACAGCCACATGCCCCTCAGCCAGAGTCTGCCTGCCCCAGCCACTGCAGGCCGGGGTCTGTGGCCCAGCCAAGGGCAACCTCCCCCTTCGTTGGAGAGATTGCACTTCCTCTGACTGACCCAGTTCTCCTCTGAGCTGGCACAATCACTCAGCACACAAGTGCTGTCAACAGAGTGGGATTGCCCATCAAGAAGGTAAGCACAGCTTTCTCCGGCTTACTTGTTCCCCTGTAGTGAACAGTTTCACATCTCTATCCCCGCATCAAAGACTCTGCTTTCACTCCGGCTGACATCTATCCCTCTCGCAGTCCCACGGTCTTTCCTAAAAGATCTAAGTTTCCCTTTCCAATTTACAGCCCCTGGCTGGGAGCAGGACCCAGCAGGCAAGGGAGCAGGCTTGTTTGTACTTAGGACTAATCAGCAGTGAGCACTTTCATATGCTTGTAGAAGATTCAGGGAAACCTGTGGGAAACTTCACCACAGATCACTTTGCTAACTGGGTAATCCCCTCTCAGTGGTCAATCAATCATTTGCCATATGTTCTTAAAAAAAAATAAGCAATTCTCAACATGACTCTGAGGAATAAATTTCTAAAATTGCTACCCAGAATGAATGAACTGTCTCAGATCAAGTCTTATAGAGGAAGGATTCTTCCCACCCCTAACCCAAGTAATCAAATATAAAACCAAATGTCTACTTTTCTTCAAACATCAACAAAAAGAAGTCCAATTTTCTTAGTGAATGCACAAAAATGTTCTTGAATTAATCAAATATTTTAGGGAGTTAGGGAAGGGGCTGTAATTTTTTAAAATCTTACATATCTTACAGTAACAATGAAGCTTTGTTATGCAGCAAAGTATCATTATCTTTGAAAAATGTTTTCAGAATTCTATAAACACTTAGATATTCATTTTTGTTTTAATAAAAGACTGGGGTAATGAGACCTTAGCTATTTCCATACACTCTGGATGAATCCAGTCCTGGCTTTTCCAGAGTTAGGTAAGTGGTAAGTTAGGTAAAGGTTGGTCTCCATTCGTTAGTGAGTCTAATTCACCATTCAGGTGTCAGCAAACATCATTTGAAAAGAATAATCCAGTATTTCCATCATGTTAAGGATTTTACTGCACAGCAAAGGAATGTGCCCGTCGTCTTTCTCTGACTGATGAATTTGCCAGTTTGCTTAACTCAGACACTTGTAGCTCATTGGCAAGAACATGGAATGAGTAAGTTGGTAGAGGGGTAAGTCAACAAGGTGGAAGTCAGAGCCCACTGGACAGCAGTGAAGCCAAAGGCTCGTCAACTATCTACTGCCATCCTGTCAGAAATGCCTCAAGTGGGTACCTTTAAAGAACAGAAATTCATTGTCTTACATCGACTCAATGCCATTAAGTCAGAAGCAACTCATAGTTGACCCTCCAGTGAGTTTTTGGAGCTGCTGGTGGCTTAGCAGTGCAATTCCCTACCAACTTTGCCACATGTCAAGAGGTGGGAAGTCTGAATTAGGAGTGTGGTTCTAGGGGAAGGTTCTAGGCTGGGCGTCAGCCCTGGGGGAAGGTAGCTCCCAGCATTCCTTAGGAATCTCTTATACAGTTCCCTCTCCTCACCCTCCACATTTGTGCTTGTTTTCCTTTGTTTCTATTCTATTTTATGTCTTAGAAGTCATTAGGTTTATGACACACATCTTACACTGATAGAGCCTCTTTAACATCACAAAGAAAACTTTATTCCCATCCATTACCTCCGGCAATTACTATTCCAGCACATCTTTGTAAGACACACAATTCAATTCAAAACACTTAGTTAATAGAGTTGTTAGAGAAACTCACTGAGTGTATTTGTGTGGAAAGTCAAGAGTGCCTCAGGAAGACTGGCTGGTATGGGGCAGAAGGGGTCTCCAACCCTCTGCTCCTCCCCAGATGACCTCAGGCCTCCTTGGATGGCTGCGGGACGCATTGCCGTGCCAGCTGACCCAGCACATACTGAAGGAGCTTTGGCAGGTGGTGTCCAGGGCCAGCCAAGGTGTCTGTCAACCAGGCCCAAACGCCTCCATCCTCCACTAGGTTTTCCCCCAAGGAGACCTGCAGGAGGGAGGGCCTCCCAGCTCTGAACAGTAGGTCCAGGAGCTCACCTCACACCACCTCAACGTGGGCTCCCGGAAGCCATGCCAAGTTTGCTGAAAGGACCAGTGGAAGAGAAGGCCGCGTTCCATGACCGTCACACGTTCTTTATAAAATGAGCATGAGCAATGAAAACTTCTAAAAGCCTCCACAGAATCCCAGCCCCTCTCCCTGCTTTCAGGCTGCATTTCATTTGCTACTTCAGTTTCCATAAGTTTATATCAATGTTTATCTAGAAAATAGTTTCAAAAAAGAAAAGACATGGTATATGGGTATGAAAAAAATAAGTGAATGTATAAAAACCAAGAAAGAAACTTTCCTTTAGAAAAAAAACCACTGAGTAACTAAGGTTTCTTTCTCCCATCAGAAAACTCCACGTACCGTGTTCTGCCCTAGCTCATACACACCTCAGGATAGACTACGTGCATTTGTGAAATCACCCTCCTTGCTTCTTCCAAAACTCTTTTAAAATTATCCTCTCTGAGTTGCAAAAATAAAATGATGTCCACCTAAAGTGTCTCTTTTTGCAGAAATAAAATGATGTCCACCTAAAGTGTCTCTTTTTGCAGAAATAAAATGATGTCCACTAAAGTGTTTCTTTTTTGCAGAAATAAAACAATGTCCACTAAAGTGTCTCTCTCTTTTTTTTTTTCACCACCTGAAACAGTAGGATGCTGTTCTGGAGCCTAAAGTGTTTTCTTTGTATTCCTTCCAATGCCAAGAGGGCTCCAAGGAGGAGAAAGCACTCCAAACAGGTCAGCTGATTGATTATACTCTCTAATCAATTTCAAGGGAACTATAGTATACAAAATGAAACATCCTATACATTCATACTGTGATCTATAAGACTTTGCCGGGATAAAATACGTTTAACGTAGGTGGTCTAGTGGTAAGAAGCTGTGCTGCAATCTCCAAGGAAAGCAGTTCGAATCCACCAGCTGCTCTGCAGGATAGGCGATCTCCTTCTGAAAAATTCACTGCCTCTGAAAACCCACTGGAGGGTCAACTATGAGTTGGCTCCAACTGTAAGGTAATCAACAATAACAATAACAACAACAACCACCACCCAGCTGAAACTCAGATACCAAGAAATCGATCTTCGTTACCTTCACCAGTTACTCTTACGTCAATACCAAATATGATGAACCCAAGTGTGCCAGACTAGAACTACAGGACTATGTTCTGTAATTTTCCTCTGAGGCACCTCTGTGTGGGCTTAAACATCCAGCCTTCTTTCTATAAGCTTCTGAATGCACTACCTATTTGTACCACCAGGGAATTATTCATTATCTCAATTTTATCATCATAATAAAAAGCTAGCTCCAAACAGCATAGGAAACTCTTGACAGGTCAGTGCTTGAGGGGAGGAGAGCCAGGGCTGTGCTTTTGAAATGTGTTTTCTTAGGGACAAGGAACAGTGAGCAAGGTAATGAGTAAGTGGAAGGGTCATGGCTGTAGATACACAACTCAGGGTGGGTAGACGGTGATCAGTAAATCCCACGCTGAGGGTGCATGAGGGAGAATGGACTCTTTCTTATTCTGCCACTGAAGTCAAGACTTTGATAAATAATAAAGGGCCAAGTGAGAAGCGGGAGGTGGAAGGCAGGGATATTTTAAGGACATCAACAAATACCAAGTTGAGATCTCAAAGCAAGAACTGCAGAGTGTCCTTTTCAGTTTCAATTAGTCTTTGGATCAGTAACACAAGTAAGACTGATATGACTGGGGTTTAGAGTGTTTGGGTTTGGTGGAGGAAGCAGCCAAGGCACGCTGTAGAATTCCATCACAAAGAGAAAGTGAGAGGAAAAGGGATTGTTTTTAGGAGAAAGAGTTGTTAACATTCTTTGCCTTCAAAGACGTGCCCAGGGTTAAAGGAGATACAAGTGTTCAAAAGTCTTTTCTAGCTGTGTGGAAGTGTGACTACCTGAGCAATAAGCGAAGCTGTGGAAATGGTTGATCCCAGGGTTCTTCTCCCTGTGAAAATAATTAACATCCAGCTAAATTACAATTATCATAGAGATGAAAGCCTGCTCCATATAAATTAATGTGCTGGAAAGAGGAGAGCGAGCGGAGCAGCCAGTGAGAAGGGCTGTTTGTGAATAGTCTTACTAATGTGCTTTTCCCATAGAGCAAGGGCATAGAATAAGCTAAAGAAAGCCCCCTTATAATAGAACTTGCCATTACACAACCTCAATATTATATACATTACTCGCTATTACGTTTGAGATTTTTTTTTTTCACAAAAAGCACTTTAATTACGATTTTAACCTTCAACTTTTCACCCTTCCTTTTTCATTGAATGCTTTATTTTCCAGGCTCCTTTCTTCAGCCATTTCTTCTTCTTCTTCACACTGTCGCCAACTTAAACGTCCCATCTTTATTGTAAAAGTGTGAGGCTCACTATCTTGCCATCTGCAACCCAGCTTTAAGGAGCCCTGATGGTGCATGATTCAGTGGTACACTTGGATGCTAATTTAAAGGTCAAGGATCTGTGGACGGAAAGACACGGTGACGTGATTCCCTTAAGGACTATAGTGAGAAAAAACCCTAGGGAGTGGTTGGTTGTGTGTTGCCCTAGATGAACCGCACACTAAACCAACTCTATGAGAATTCCCCAAAGGAAACAGGAAAATGAACAACCCACGGACGCATGCAAACAGGAGGTCGTTCGTTATCAACCTCTAGCCGAAACGATACAGTAAGGGGGAAGGTAAGTGTTTGCTTGCTGGCACCGTGAGTGTGGCTCTCCGGAGAGGGTGACTTTACAGTACCTGAGGGCCTTCATACTGGGAAAGAGCAATCAGTAGTGACCTGGCAGATGGAGAGACGCAAGAATCAATACTCTCATCTCATCCCCCCCTCCTTCTCTGAACCTCTTCTGGGGCCCTCTTGGTTGAATCTATTGGTAGCCCAAGGGCACAGGGATTCAATGACATGGTCAGTGTGGTTCAACTTTCTGGAGCATTAGGAATGATGAGAAGAGTGGCAGACAAATCCTCAACATATCTTTCTCTTTGTTCTCTCCTTTCTCTGTTGAATAAGGCTCCATGAGGCATTCTTTATTGTGAAGAAATCACCAGAAAGAATATAAAGAGAGACAATATTGAATATTAAAGGATATATCTAGGGGTAAAGAAATGACATAAGTTGTAGTCATACATTTAGAAGATAATGCACACATCAGTGGACCCTTAGAGAAATGCAGCTAATAAGGAGGAAGGAACTGGCTAGGCTGTGGAATGACTGGCATGCCTTAGACTCAGTGAAATGGGCAACATGCAAGAGGGAAAATGACTAAGATTTCACATATCGTTACAAATGTAGACTTTATTTGCTCTGACCATTGTCTCCAAGCTTTTAATAATGAAACTGGAGAGATACATATGGAATGAGGCTGAGAACAAAGACAGATGAGCCTGGCTGGCTTTGGAAGATTATTCCTTGCCCCTCTGGTAGCTCAGAGAAAGTCTCTCTTGTTTTGTTATGGACCATTGAGTCAGAACCAACCCACAGCTGACCCTCGAGTGGGTTTAAAGAGGCAGTAAATCGCCCCAGAGGAGACTGACCCATGGAGCAGCTGAGGGATTCAAACCAAATGTTTTTGGGTTGGCAGCACAACTTCTTACCACTAATCCACCAGAGCTTCCTCAGGGGAATCCTAGGAGGTACAAATGGCTTGTACACTGACCTGCTAATCAAAAGGTTGAAGGTTTGAGTCTAGCCAGAGGAAGCTAAGAAGAAAGCCTTGGTAGTTGATGTCTGCAAAACAAACCATTGAATACACCGTGGAGCTTTGGTCCACTCTGACACGCAGAGGGTTGACAGGAGTCGAAGTCTGCTCAATGGACAAAGTTGACCTCTTGTTGTTTCTTTCTTTTTTTCTTTTTTTAATTTTAATTAGTGGCTTCCCGCTGATAGCCTGAGTTATGTCAATGGAAAAACACAAAGTTTCTGACTTATATAAGCAGGTGAACTCTGAGCCCTTTTCCTCCTACACTGTAAAGGTCATTTCCCCACCAGGATTCAGTTCTTGTCACATCAGTGCCAAGGTGTTCCATGTCTCATGTTAACCTCTTATGTCAATATGCATGGTGGCTGGTCATCTTTGTGGAACATATTCTTGGTATGTCCGATCCTGGCTTAGCTTCTATTCCACCACAAGGTAGCAGGAACAGGAGATTTTTCTATAAAGATGGCCTGGGTTTATCTGAGAAAGGCAGCTTGCCATCCTGTGGCCAGGTAGGTCTTCCTGGCTTCTCCAAAAGTCTGCTGTGTTGGTAGAATTAATGGTATAATATGGAGCCACGGTGCATGCTTCTCTGAGGGTCTGACACTTTTTCTTGACTTGTTGGTCTGCATAAAACATCTCAGTCTATCCTCAAAACCTTAGGAGACAGGGTGCCTGTGTTTCGAAAAGACTCAAATTGTCAGCGCACATGATGTTCCTGCCACTGGCCACGAGCTCCCTGACAGCAAGAATCAGATCTTTTCTTCCCCATGTATCAGTGCATGTTTTGTTGCTCATGGCGGATACTCAATAAAATATTTGTTGAATGAATGATTGTCAAGCGGCATAAGATAGCCCACTTGATGTGAAACTTTATGAAATATGGGCTCCTAAGGATAGGGGGAGAATTTGTTATGCTTTAGATATGTTATGCTTTCTTGGTGAATTCAGGAAATAAGCTAAACAGAATAAAGGCTCACCCCATATAATTGCATTTTGCTAAACTGTCAGAAAGAATAACTTGATTCTTGGAGGTGTCTCTCTGTAAGGGTTATTTGTGAACACTGTAAGTTTAGAGATACAGGCAGCTCACCTGGGGTGAGGTGAGACACTTGGATGCCAACATCTGAATATTCAAATTGTATCTTGACTTCAAAGAGCCCAATGGTTAGTGCACTGCTCCTAACCTTTAAAGCCTGTCAGTTCAAAACCAGAAGCAGCGGCATGAGAACACAGGTGATCCATTCTTGTAACAATAACAGCCTTGGCAACCCTATGGGAACTTTGAATCTGTCATATGAGATCCTATGAATTGAAATAGACTGAACAGCCCATAGCCTCAGGGCATTTTAGTTTCACTAAGATCCTCTATGAGATCGATTGATTCAGTGACTGGGGTAATCAGGATGGGTGTGTCGGAGGCAGTGCGATTGGCACAGGACAGAGCAGAGTTTAGGGCTGTTGTTCATAGGGTCGCTATGAGTGCAAGAGACTTGATGGCACATAACAATAGCAACAACAACAACAAAGTAAAATAGAGAAGCGGAGGGGAGGGGGACACCACAAAATCCCAAGACAATGTACGTAGCCGTGAGGCGGAGTCTGAAAGGCAGCCTCCATGAGGATACGAGGAGGGAGTTTGGCCATCTGGGGTAGAGCGCACCACTCTGGACGCCAGAAGGCCAGAGTTCCAGGCTTTACGAATGTCAGCAGCTGCACAATGCCCCTGGGCCTCCCTGCCCCATCTGTCAAGTGGCAGGGCTGGACCACAAGAGCTGTAATAATAGCTCAATTAAGTCTCAATTAAATCAGTCCAGTAAGAGGAGAAGGAAGTAGGAAGGACATGGAAAATATGAGGGAGGTAATGAAGATGGGAATTAAATTAAAACAACGTTTTAACAGAATATTTTGTGCTTGTAGTAAAGGAGGATGACATCATTACAAATGCCGTCCTTTACGGTAACATCTCCAGTTCTCCCTTTTATAACATCGCATTTGAAATAGATTGACTTGTCCTGTATTAGATACTAGAAAAGGATCACTGGGCGTCTGTTAAGATTCACTCCTAGGCTGTCTGCCCTTTCCCTATCCCTCCAAGTCCTACGATCTACAGCTCACTGCCCTTGTCTGACCATCGCTCCTCTAGACATACTGTTCCTCTTGTCAACTCCATGGTGGGACCCAAGCTTCAAGTTCTGCTTCTACTCATGCTGAAGATCTAGGATTTCAGTTCAGTGTTTAAAAAGGCTGAGAAGACAGCTCCAGTGTATCCGAGCGGAGAATTACCTGAGGTTACATACACACCAGAGTGACTCCAGGGACACTATTCTTTCCATGAGATGACTAGAAGGAAACAGAGAGAGAAGCACAAGGGAAGATGGGGACAGAAGTAGGAATTGAGAGAGGAATGAAGGGCACACAGGACCAGAGGACACTACGTCAGTAGGAAAATGCCATCACTTTCCATTCACCATGCAGTTCAAGGAAAATTATGTAATCCATGATAGGATGAATGGGGAGGTGGGGACGAGTGAGAGAATGAGCGGAAATAAATGAGTGAGAGACTGAATGGCGTTCATTGAAACATTACACTTGTATAGTATTCTTCCATTTCTGATCCCAAGCAATCCTCTGTGGATACCATTAGGAAATGACAGCACATCTTCTGCTTCTGTCCTCCTCTGATGTGTCAGTCCCCACGCCCTCTTTTCACATAAGCAATCAGAAGAGGAAGAATGACAAACTGTCAAGTGTGTTATAAATATCAAGAAACAAGTGGAAAATAAGCTGCAATAATAAACCTCAGAAGGCCGGCCAGCTAGACAGCCTCTCTAGCAAGTCACATTTTATTATTTTCTACTCCAAGTGTCACTTCTCAAATGTCTATCATAGATCATACACAAGGTTTAAAATCAAATCTGCATTCACCTCCACCTCGGTGCAGACTCAGAATTCTGAGGGTTGCTTTACAATAGATTCCATGAATCATCAGAACTGACAGGGTTCTCCTGAAATGAATGTGTCTGGTACATTTTGTTTCGTTCTGGTTGCAGGGATAAAGCTGAGGTAACAAGGAGCTTCCTAGGGGCATTGCCCACATGGTCTTGTGCAACCCCCTCTGAGGAGTAGCAATCCCAGCAGAAAAGCAAACATGATATACTATGAAAACATTGTGTTTCTCTCCCTGGATGCAAATGTTACATTTGTAAAATGTGAGAGCCTCAACAGAAAAGATCAATAGCTCTCTATGGATTGAGTTGTGTCCTCTAAGGAGTTATGTTAAGGCTTGTTTATGAGTATATTAATTTGTAAAGAAGTGGTTACTATGGGTTTTACTATGTTCCAAAAACCCTGCGTTGAAGTCCTAACCCCTGGTGTCTGTGATTATGATCTTATTTGGAAATAGGGTCTTTGCAAATGTAAACAAGATGAGGTCATTAGGATGGCCCTCAATCCAATATTACTGATGTCCATAAAAGAAGGGGCACAGACACACTGAGGGAAGACAGCCAAGTGCTGATGGAGGCAGAGACAGGAATGATGCATCTAGAAGCCAAGGAATGCCAAGGATTGCTGGCAACACCAGAGGCTAATAGACAGGCACAGAAAAGGTTCTCCCAGTGCATCTTCAGAGGAAGCATGGATGGCTCTGCCAACAACTTGACGTCACACTTCTGGCCTCTAAAATTGTGATAGAACACATTTCTTGTGCTTTAAGCCACTCACCTTGTAGTCCTAGAAAAAGAATTTACACCACGATAAGGAAATGAAGACAAGACATGAAAAGACATGTCACAGAAGAGGAAGCACTTGAGATCAATAAACCAATAAAGCAAAAAAGCAACTGTTCAGTGTCCTTGTTGATAGTGTTATGTGCTGTTGGGTCACCTGTGACTCATAAGGACCCTGTGGACAATAGCTCAGAAGCCTGTCCTGCCCTGAGCCAGTCTCACTGACTCCAACACACCCACCCCTACCACCACTGCCCTAGTCACTGTATCAATCTATCTCATGCAGGGTCTTCGTCCCTCCTGCACTGTCCCTTCACCCTTCAGAGCATGATGTCCTTCTCCCAGGGTTGTTCTCTAAAGTATGTAAGATGGAGCTGCAAAATCCTAGCCTCCAAGAAGAAACATGGTTTCATCCTAAGACAGACCTATTTGTTTTCTTGGTGGTCTATGGTATGCTCAAGACTCTTCTCCAGAACCACAACTCAAAGGGAACAATTCTTCTATCATCCTTAGTCATTATCCAGCTCTCTGATGTGTAGCAAGTAATTGCGAAGCCATGGACTGGGTCAGGTGTACCTTAGTCTCATACTCATTTAGTAATTCTTTTTTTTTATGTCAGTTTTTTGTTCCCATGTGGCATCTGCAGCAGAGACCCCGGTGTCCTGGGACTCAAGGCTCACACTTGGGGGTCCAGTGTGTGTGAGAGAGAGTCGTACAGAAGTTGTTATTGATTGGCACTACCAAGCTTATTCCAACTCTTAGAAATCCCATGTGACAGAATAGAACTGCTCATGAAGTTTCCTGGGTTATAATCTTTAAAGAATAGATGGGTCATCAGGTCATTCTCCCTCATGGAGCTGATGGGTGGATCTGAACTGCTGACCTTTCAGTTAGCAGCAGAATTCAACCTTTGCACCACCAGGTCTCCTTAGTAACTCCTCAGAGTGCAGATTTAAAATATAGAGAGTTGAGAGCTATGGCGGCATTATTGGTTATGTGCTGGGCTGTTATCCATGAGTAGAGTTCTAATTGAGCAGTAGGGTCCTAACACACCAGAAGAGTTCTGTGGGGAAAAGTCATGGCTGACTACTTCTATAAGGAAGCACTGATGACCTTGTGGTCAGAAGCTGTGTTGCAAATGTCCAAAGACATGTAGTTCAAATCTACCAGCTGCTTTGTGGGAGAAGGATGGGTATCTACAGCTTCTGAAACCACACAGGGCAATTCTAGTCCATTCTATGAAATTGCTATGAGTTGGAATAGACTTAATAGCAGAAGATATAGACAATTATTTTATAATTAATGAGTACATGAGCAACTTATTTATTTTAAATTGATAGAAATTTGAGAGTGTGGAAGAGTCAAGTTCTTGAATGAAGTACTTAATAAACACATTCCTACATTACAGTAGACAGTTCTTACATCTTATTTGATCTTATTTACATCTTATTTGATCACTTAAGCTACCAATTAGTGTGATGCAAAGTCAATATGTCACCAGTTGGTTTTTCTTCCGGTGAAAGTGTCAAACTTTGACATGAATTGATTCGCCCACAGTAAGTGTATGATTCTGTCTGAAGCTAGATGCCAGGTTTTCTTAACTGAGAAAACGGGGAAATGTACACTCAGGTGGCCTAGTGGACAGAGATTTGCCCTGCCAACACAAAGGCTGGTGGTTAGAGTCCCTCAGGTGCTCCTTGGATGAAAGATGGGCAGTCTTCTCCGGTGGAATTTAGTCTCTGAAGATATCTGGAGGCTCAGCTATGAGTCAGTTCCAAACTGAGGGCAACGAGTGAGTGAGTGAGTGAGTGAAGCAGTTACTGGCTTACATATGAATTATGTCTAGTCTAGAGTTGTTATGAAGATTAAATGACAGCATGTGTCCTCCGTATGAGAGTCTGATTTTCTTTCTTGCTCTACTGCTGCGAGAAGCCAAGACAACCAACATTTTTTCAACTGAGGAAGCAATTATTTTTAAATAAGTGCTGCAGCCTCCAATTCCATCTCACTCCATGTCCTTGACATCTCCCACTGTTGCCCTGAATCCTAGCTGCTCTGATCACTGTCCCCTCTTCTTCCTTGACTGATCTTACTCTGTGCTGGCCGTGTATCTTTTGTGGACCTACAGTGAGCGGACTGGCTCCTCTCTTTCCCAAGGTAGGTGCCCCCCGCCCCCCCCGCCGGATTATCAGATGGTTTAACTGTAGAGGTTGGGATGCTGTTGTGCTGCTGAACAGATTTCAGTTCACCTCCAGACTAAAACAGACAATGGAGAAAGACCTGGTGATCTACTTCCAAAAATCAGCCAGTGAAACCCCATAGGTCATGATGGTCTGAGGTGCAACTGGTCACGGGAGTGGCAGGGAGCATGCTTCCGTGTACAGAGGACTCACCATAACTTAGGGCCCACTTCATGGTAGCTAACAACCTTGCTTACTAAAACTGAGGAGGACCTGCAGCACTTGCTGCAGAAGGTCAAGGACTGTAGCCTTCAATATGGATTGGAGCTCAACATCAAGAAAAAAAATTCTCACCACTGGGCTGATTAGCAGCATCATGAAGATGGTGAAGATATTGGTATTGTTAACAGCTTTAGTTTGCTTGGATCCACAATCAACATCCTTGGTATCAGCAGCCAGGAAATCAAAAGATTTGCATTGAGAAAGTCTGCTGTCAGGGACATCTCCAGAGTACTGATAAGCAACAGTGTCAGTATGGAGACTAAGGTGCACCTGATCTAGACCATAGTCTTTGAGATTACTTGCTATGCATCAGAAAGCTGGATAATAACTAGGGATGACAGAAGGAGAATTGGTGCATTTAGGCTGTGGTGTTGGAGAAGAGTATTGAATATACCATGAACTGCTAAGAGAACAAACTGGTTCATCCTGGAGAGGGTGAAACCAGACTGCTCCTTGGAGGCAAGGATTCTGAAGCTCCATCTGGCATACTTTGGGCATGTTGCAAGGAAGGACCAATCCTTGGAGAGGGACATTATGTGTGGGAAAGTGGAGGGACAGCGCAGGAGAGGAAAACCTTCAATGACATGGATTGACTCAGTGACTAGAGTAATGGAAGTAAGTGTGTTGGAGACAGTAAGGTTGGTTCTGTATAGAGCAGGGTTCAGAGCTGTTGTACAGCTACATAGGGTGGCTATGAGTCACAAGTAATTTGACGACAGCAACAACAATAATCTTTTCCCTCCACCACTCCAATCCCTACCCACCCTATCACTTGCAGAAGATTTTGGCCCCTGATTCACCAACATTCAATCTTTGGCACTTCTGGTCCTCACTAGTTACTGATTTAAATGTCCACAGAGTTCATGATTTAATGTAATATTTCCTTGACTTCTTCAAATCCGTTTACCTTTGCTTTCATTTCCTCTAGAAGCCCTGGTGATTCTATTTGAACGAGGCATTCTGCAGGAGAAAGGTGAGATGTTCTGTTCTGCGATGGTTACGTCCTCGGAAATCCAAAGGGGAAGTTTGACTGTGTCCTATGCAGTCTCTGTCGGTTGAGGTTGACTAGACAACAGTAGGTAGATTCTACCTCCTCCCGATGGCTGATTCCCACTGGCACAAGTGTGACCTTACAGCTCTGGATTATTTAATCTTCGAAATGGAACAAGCCCCCCCTTTTTAATTATACTAGGTCATTTACAAAATTTGAATACATTGTTTTCCTGACCTCATTCTTTCAATTGCCTTCACCCCCCACCTATCAAATTGTACAACCCCATGATTAATTCACACACACACACACACACACACACACACCCCTCATCCTTCTGCTACCACCCTCCTCCCCCCTCCTTAGATCCTTATACTCCTTCTACAATAATGGTTTGTAAATTCTATATGACCCAGCTATTCCACTACTTGGAATATACCCTGAGAAAATGAGGATGGAGGCATGAATGGAGATTTGTACACCAATGTTTATAGCAGCATTAGTCACCATTACAAGAACATGGAAACAGCCCAGATGTCCAACTTCAAATGAATGGATTGAGAAGTTGTGGTACATTCATACAATGAAATACTATGCAGCACACAGGAGCAATGATTTTATAAATTATTACCTAACTTGGAAGGGACTAGAGAGCATTATGCTAAGTGAACTAACTCAGTCCCACTAGGACAAATATTGTATAAAACCGTTATTGTAGAATCACCCCTTTTATAATACCCAGATAAGTATTACATCCTTATACCTTTCTTATTTCAATTATAGTAACATAATTATAAAACTCCTTCACATTTGCTGTTTTATTTCTTGTTAATTAGTTTCCTCTAACCTTATTTTCTTCACTATCTAGACAATAGCTCCATTTTGCCCTCAAAAAGATAGGTTACATTCTTAATCCCTAGTAGCTATGATTCTGACATTGTTTCAAATAGTTGTTGTTAAGTGCCAGTGGAGTTGGAGGTGACTCATAGCCACCCTATGAATGAAAGACCGGGACATCTGTATAACTTTAGTCCTTTCTCCAGGTTCATAGGGTTTCCAGAGGCAAGCTATTACAGAGGTGGATGCCAATCCTGCTTTCAAGCTTGTTTTTATTGGGGAGCTCCACCAAACACTGTCTACCACAAGTAACCATTCTCACATCCGACACATTTGAAAATGTTACCAATTAACATGTGGTCACATATACATGGCTCAATCCAATATGAGTCACCACCAATACAAGTCCTTATAAAAGAGGAAAAGACACTGTCATGATGTCATATAAAGACAGACTCAGAGATGGGAAAATGTGACAGGTGCAAGTGAAGGGACCTCGGTAACCAGAAGCTGAGAGAGAAAAGGGCTTCCGCTAGAGCTTCCAGAGAGGCTGGGTCTTGTTGACAATCGGATTTTAGACTCCTACCCTTGCAGAGCTGACACTATACATTTCTGCTTTTATGAGCCGTCTAATTTGTGTTACTGTTACGGCAGCCCCCGGGAATGCATTGGTGAACCTGAATCACTTGTATCATTATGTCATGAAACAATTCTAGAGGCCCCAGTGAGGAGTTAGCTATTAAACACTGCTGCAGAAAATCCAGTCCACAGTCATGAGGCCAGAAACCACAATCAAGGCATGATGCCAGCCTCCTCAAGTCTCCCCTAGGCATCTCTGTCCAAACTCCATCAGCAATTATTACACATCTTCGTTCAGCTTCTGAAGTTTCCCATAGTGCTTACAAATATCCCTTGCTTACCCCGTGATTGAGGTTCTCAAGAAAGCCCTAACTAGCCGTAATCACCACCTGATGACTTCTTTCCAATCATACTTGGATTTTTCCTCTGACTCTGTGAGAGGCAACAATTCTTAACTACATTTAGCCCATCCCCAGATCCCCTTAGCCCCAGCCTCCTTAAAGTCCTTAATCTGCTTCCTAATCAGTAAATTATGCGACAATAACATTAACTGAGCCAATCATTTTATTTGAAGCAGAGATTTCATAGTA
>NW_006399805.1:7339012-7342357 GCF_000299155.1 Elephantulus edwardii | reverse complement strand
AACAACAACAACAACATCTCTCTGGTTAGGGGTGGTAGTTTTGGGAATTCAAAAGTGTGAGTCCTTATCCTTCATTTTGTTTTGGTTTTGCTCTTCTAGGACTCTTATACTTTTCCACACAAATATTAAAAAGAGTTTGACAAATTCTGGAAAGAATAAATTTAGAAATATTAAAAGAATCATGTTGATGCTGTATCTTAACAATATTAAATCTTCAGATCCATGAAAAAGATATATCTTCCCATTTATTTAGGATCTTTAGATTTTATTTCAGCAATATATTAGAATTTCACAGTACAACTTTTGTAATTCTTTATTAAAATTGTTAATAAGTATTATTTTATTTTGTAGGCTATTTAAATTATATAGTTTTCTTAAATGCATTTTATATTGTTCATTGCTAGTATATAAAGATGCAATTATTTTGTATATTGATCTTATATCTTGCTCCTTCACAAAACTCATTAAGTCCAATCATTTTCAATGAATTCTGTATTTAAAATTTTCTATAGAAAGATTATGTCATCCATAAACAGAGAGAATCAATTGCTTTATAATGGAACACATTTATTTCTTTCCTTACCTAATAAACTTTGTTATAAATTTCCACAATGTTGAACAGAAGTAACAGCAGTGGACGTCCTTGTCTAGTTCTGATCTTAACAGGAAAGCATTCTTTCATCAAGGGCTACAATGTTAGAGGTAGGTTTTTCCTAGATGCTTTTTATCAAGTTGAAGAACACCCTTCATATTCCTAGTTAGCTGAGGCCTTTTACCATGAAGCAGTGTGGTATTCTCAGTGGTTTGGCAGAGATGGAATGTATTTCATTTTATAGTTACTCTTTTTTAAAAAAATAGTAAATACATATCTAATAGCAATAACTACATTAAAATGTAAATAGACCAAACATTTCAATTTAAAAACAGACTCTTTTAAAAAAGAACATTGCAGTTATGTGCTGCTCAAAGAACATGAAAAGGTAGACTGTATCACTAACCAAAGATAGAAATCAGTCTGGAATGGCTGCTTTAATATCAATTGAGGTAGACTTCAATGCAAGTTTTGCCAAGAGTTGTTGCTGCTGTCCAGTCCAGTACGATTTATAGCGACCCTATGAACAACAGATCTGAACCCTGTCCTATGTTCACAATATCTAACTCACTCAAGCCCACTGCTGAGGTCACTGTGTAAATCCACCTGGTTATTGGAATTCCTCTCTTTCACTGTCCCTCCACATTTCCAAGCATGATGTCGCTCTCCAAGGAGTACCTTCTCCTAGCAATATGCCCAAAGTATGCGAGATGAAGCTTTATTACTTTTGCCTCCAAGAAACAGTCTGGCTGCACTTCCTCCAAGATATATACATATCTGTTTGTTGTTTTGGCAGTCTATGGGATATCCAGCACTCTTCAAAGACTTAAATTCTTCTTCTGTCATCCTTATTCATTGTCCAGCTCTCAGATATATAGCAAGTGGCTGAAAAGACCATGGTCTGAATCAGGAACACCTTAGTCCTCAGACTGATGTCATTGCTCCTCAATAATGTGGAGAGGTCCCTGACTATAGACTTTTCCAGTGCAATATGTCTCTTGATTTCCTGACTGCTGGCACTAAGTATATTGATTGTGGGTCCAAGTAAGATGAAATCATTGACAGTTTCAATCTTTTCTCCATCTATCATAATGTTGTCTATTGGTCCAGTGGTGAGAATTTTTCCTGAGATCCCATATTGAAGGCTGCAAGGTTGAAATTTCTGCAGCAAGTGCTTCAAGTTCTCACTTTCAGTAAGCAAGGGTTGTGCCATCCATGTAGGGAAGACTTTTGATGAGTCTTCCTCCAATGCTGATGGCACATTCTTCTTCATAGAGTCTAGTTTCTCAAATAATTTGTTCAGCATATGAATAAAATAGGTATGGAAGAAGGATGCATCCCTGATACACACCTTTCCTAATTTTAAACCATGTAGGTTTCCCTTGCTTGGTTTGCATGAGAGCTTCTTGGTCTAGGTTTTACATGAACACAATTAAGTGTTCTGGAATTCCCTGTTATGATCCACATGGTCAAATGCCTTTGCATAGTCAATAAAGCACAAATAGACATTTTAAAAAAACTATGCTTTTAGCCAGTATCTATCAGACATCAGCAATAATATCCTTGGTGCTATGGTCTCTTCTAAGTCCAGCTTGAACATCTGGTAAGTCCCTGTCTATTCACCGTCCTAGCTGGTTTTGAATGATCTTCAGCAGTATTTTGCTTGCATGTGATATTAACCATAGTGTCAGATCATTTCCACCATTTTATGGTTATTCCAGGGTCAATTTCAGCAGTTTATTTGTCTCGAAGATTTTGTCCATTTTATATATGTTTTCTAAAGTAGTGGTATATATCACTTTTGTTGTTGTTGTGTGTACTGTAGAGTGGAACTGACCCATAGCTGACCCTCTGGCAGATTTTTCAGAAGCAGTTTACTGCACAGGAAGAGACTGACCATCCTTCTCCCAGGGAGCAGCTGGTGGCCCTGAACTGTGTACCTTTGGGATTGCAGCACGGCTTCTTACCACTACCAGAGCTCGCTATTGGTATTTAGTAGCCATAATATTATCTTCTAATTCTTTTTTATTTTTGTAACACTGATACTGAAATTTTAATTATTGTCATTATTATTTTATAAAATATAGCCTTGTTTAGTTATCAACATACAAAGCAAATGAAAGGAAGACTTCAAAACTCTCAGAGGTTTAATACCCTGTCATCCTTTGTGGGAACTCTTGAGACCAGTCTTTGAAATTGTAAGACTCTGCAGGACATAATTCAATACTTACATATATGACTAAGCATTAGAAATGTCTTAGGTTTTTGTTTTTCTTTTTGTTACTAAATTTTAGATGTATCCAAGATATTCTTGTTTTGGAATCTGGATGTGTGGACTTACGATGTATCTTTCAGTCAACTCTCTGCAAGTGGAAATTGAAACAACACATTTAAGTGGTTAAGGGCAGGAAATTCAATTCCTCTCCTAAATAAGACTCAAAACAGCCTTCAATATGGGCTAATACTAAGTATCAACAACAACAAAAAAATGCTGACCACTGGACCAACAGTCATGATAGATGGAAAAAGTTAAAATTTGTCAATGATTTAATTTTACTTGGATCCACCATCAATACTCAGGGTAACAGCAGTAAAGAAATAAAAGGAAATACAAAAAGACATTTTAAAAATGGTGATTAATTTTATAAAACATAATGCATGGGAGTGATTATATGAAATACAATGTGAATGAAGAATACTGTGAAACACAATGTATACGAACTTTGTAAGCAAACCAGTATAACTTTTTTTTA
>NW_006399805.1:7309947-7338407 GCF_000299155.1 Elephantulus edwardii | reverse complement strand
TTAAGACAGTAAGGCCTTCACCAATGTAGACTGACACAAAGCCTGGAACCGAGGCAGGAAGGAGCACATCAGAGGTGAGAGTGGCGCATGTTAGTGCAAGCGTCAGATTTGTTGTTCATAGAGTTGCTACGAGTTATATTTGACTTGATGGCCCCTAACAAGAAGAGGAGCGATCTAACCAAGGGAGAGAGTCCGAATGGTGTCAGGCAGATCCGTAAAACCAAAATAGAAACAACTGTGGCCAGTAGGACAAATAATTACAGGGAGAACAGGGAACAAACGGGGGAAAGATCCTTGGACTTAGTGATTTGAAAAGTCCTGGTGATTGTCTTGATACAATACGGTGACTCGTATGACCCACAACCAAGTGCCACCAATGGTAATTAGCTGTCCCTGTAGGATGTGTCCCACCAGACCTCGTCTCTGGCTGTGCTCAAAAGGACGGGCACAGCTCTGGGAGCGTCTAGCTGTTCCTTTTTGCTGCCTTAAGCTGTCACTGCTGCTTTGAGGCTGTGGCTTGCCACTTTAGGAATCAAAATCTGTATCACTTAACTGCTATACTTAGTGCATTATCTCTCCCTGGGTTCCAGCACGTCCTGCTGCACATTCCCTGGAACTAAAAAAAAAAAAACCAAAACAAAACAAAACCCAACTTTCTCTGTCTTTGTACTCAAAGCAGTTCAACTGGACTGAATGCTAAAGTCAAGTCACTTCCCCAACAGAAGTGAAATCTCCCATCAGAAAAGACCTTTTCCATTTTCTCCTTCGTGTTACTCACATCCACTTTCCAAAAGGTTCTGAAGAAGTTTATAAACACTAGCAGTATACATGTCTACAAGGCTGAGAACAAGGACGAGGGAGTGGAAAGAACCCTAGTTTGTAATAAATAACTGTACCAGAAAACATTAGAGGAAAATGACTGTAACATAACACCCTATTAAGAGCTCTGGTGGTATAATGCGTAAATGTTGGAAAGCTACCCAAATGGTTAAAGGTTAGAGAGCCTGGCTGCTCTGCGGCAGGAGACGGGCACCTGTGTGCAGCTCTGCTACGTCCTATAGGCCTAGCAGTTGGAACTGACTGGACAGCAGTGACTTTGGTGTGGGTTTGGAAGACCCAGCATAGTCCAGAGGTAGTTGTGCTGCTGCTAATCCAAAGATGACACTTCTCTGGTGGTTTGAGTCCACCAGCAGCTCCATGGGAGAAAGATGAACAGTCTCCTCCTGTGTGATTTGTTTTTGTTGTTGTTGTTAAATGCCACTGAGTCATAGGCAACTCATAGCAACCCTATGAACAAAAGACCTGGATACTTGTATAACTTTCATCCTTTCTCCAGGTTCATAGGGTTTCTGGAGGCAAGTTATTATGGAAGTGGATGTTACTCCTGCTTCCAAGCTTGTTTTAATCGGGAAGCTCCACCAAACACTGTCCACCATGGGTAACCGTTATTGCATTTGATTACATCAGTTTTACAGTGTTCAGCTTCACAGCAACCACGAGTTACCTTTGTACAGCAAGTGGACAGACCAGGGCTTTACAAACTAGAAGAAGAGCCTCAGAAATTAACAGAGGGTCAGCTATAAGTCAATTCTGACTTGAAGCCAAGATATTGGATATTAAGCCCCAAGACTCCTACAGACAAAGAAGAAATACAGTACAAAACCTCTTTCTGGACATTTTCATTTTTTCTTATTATATTTTATTTTTTATTATTATTTAATAATATTCTAGTTGGGGAATGAAACTAAGAATCAAAAAATAAAATTCTTCCCTAATTTCAATGTGGAAACAACTCAGCTCAGGGGCTTATTAAAATACAGATTATGATGCGGCGGGTCTGAGGCCTGAATGCCTGCATGTCTGAGAGGACCCCAGAGGAAGTGGAGGCATTACTGTGGATATACAGTGAGACTCTTGACACCTGAACTGGTGAAACACACCTGTGACAATACAGCAAAGCACAACATAGTAAAATCTGGGGTGGTTTTTTTAATACCAAATGAAATCATAACATTAAAAATAAAGATGTCATAAAGGACAGCAAATTATTGTCTTTGGAACTGTTAATAATCAATTAATTACTAACACCCCCATATGCATTCAAAATGTACTTCAGAATCTTAACATGCTTTCAACATAAGACTGCAGGCATTACAGGTATTTTTTAAACCCTAAACAAGATTTATCAGTAGATATCCCATAAACAAACAAACCAACAAACAAAGCCCTCCACCAGCTCCCACACATAGCCTGCTCCACACACACACCCCCTGCTCACACGCATAGCCTGCTCCACACACACACACCCTGCTCACACGTATAGCCTGTTCCATACACACACCCCCTGCTCACACACACAGCCTGCAGTTCTGCATACCAACCAGAGCAATAGCTAGATAAAGAGGAAAGAAGCAGTGACTTAAAGGTCTGAGTAAATCACAAATATCTTTAGGATCTACAAACTGGAGCTCTCAACTCTAATATTCAGTTGCACAACAAGTGGAATTCACTATTTTTTAAGTAATAGGAAAGACTTTAATGCAAAGTATTAAAGACAAAGTTAAAAACATATGCCTTAGTGCCACTTAGAACTCACCACCTTTGAGCCACTTCTAGCTCACTACACCTGCCCCTGGGTTTCTGAGGATGTGAGTCTCAAACAGAAGAGACTGCTTATCCTTCTCCCCTGAGCACCTGGAGGGTTTGAGCCACAGCAATGCGACCTTTGGTTAATCACCTTGCAGGCTGTGAGACCTGAGCTCCTGGGCAATCTTCAAGTGTATCCTTTCCAGTTCTGAAGTTGGAGTAGGATTCATTTAAAAAAAATCTAATTATCACTATCACTTCTTATAGTTAGTCTTTATTATCAAGTTTTTATGTCTCTGTTTTAATTGTTTCTCAGACATCAGTATACTGGGTTTTTTTTTTTTTCAGCAGTAATTTGCCAATCTCTGTCATTTATGAAAAAAAAATCAGTCCAGTCATATTAAGTGTGATGACTACAAAATTTTATATTAAATCTGCCATCTTGCTGTTTATATTTATGCACCTTTGTGCTTTCTTCTTCTCCGGTCTTATTTTTTTCAACTTGATCAAAGTTCTATTCATTCTGCTTTTCCCTTTTATAATTTGGAGCTTCTGTATTTTTCTTTACTTGGTAATATTTTTGCTGGACACACAGACGGCTTTTTTCTGCTCATGTTTGGGAACAGAAGGCCACACATTTTACCTCTGTTAGTGAGAAGGCAATAGCCAAGGGAAGCATCAGATAACTTGCACTTACTTACAAATATTTAACAAAACATTAACCTTTATTTTCTTTTCACCATATTAGAGATTCTGTTTCTAGGTGTGGCTGGTGTTCATCTCTGTCAAACCCCACAGCACCTTCCTACAGAATCAAAGCCTCTTTTCAGAGTTCTAATCCCTGACAGGGATGAAGCTTTAGTGAGGAAAGGTCACACAGTTCTAATTGTGCTGATTCACATTGTTGTTGTTGTGTAACAAAAAAGTCAGGATCAACCTGTATCTTATCCTCTGGTGGGGTTTTCAGAGGCAGTTAATTGCATGGGAGGAGATTGCCCATCCTCCCACAGAGCATCTGGTGGATTTGAACTGCAGCCCTTCCGGAGTGCAGTGCAGCTTCTTGCCACTAGGCCACCTGTGGTGAAAAACTATTCACTTCAGATAAGTAACTAAGCTTGAGAAGGTCTGTCTTACCTTGCTTGCTGGGTGACAGATCTCTAACCACTCCCTGGATTTGCTCTCTTAATTCCACAATTGTCCACAGTCTCCCACAGTCTCTATTCTAGGATTTCCTAGAACTCAGAGGTCCCTGACATCCAGTTGGCAGCTCTGGTGTGGGAAGGATAGGAAGGATAAGTGTATCAAGAAGAAGGTAGGGTTAGGGGGTGAGGAGATAAAGGGCCTAGGAAAACCAAGAGTGATCGAAGGAGGGACCCCTTCCCAGGATCCGGGTTTTCGGGAGCCTTCCATGGATCTGGTATTGAGAAGGAGCCATCACTCTTCAGTCCTACAAGACGGAGGTTAAAACCTGAGCAAGCCGAAGCAAGCACCATATCCTTCTCAGAAGAATGGGCATGTCCACATCAAAGCAGCAGTAGCAATACTTACTCCTCTTGTTCAGTTCAGAAAAACATTGTTGTTTCAGAGGCAAAGAGAAAGCTCCAGAGTTTTTCATTTGGTACAAAATGAAGACATTTGATTTAATTCAGTACCGTTTCCTCTGTGTCATCCCAGACTTAACACCCAGGACAGAGTCTGGGGGAAGGGAATGCCTGTGGCTCTGGGTCAGATGCTGCAGTAATTACCAGCAGCACACAGTGCCTTACCTTCCGTAAATCCATGCTCTTAGCTAATCCTCCCAGCAGCCCTTTAGATAGCTGCTATTTTTACTTCTATTTCCATTCCAATTTATATCATCTTATTCCCAGAGGAAGTGCCCTGGTGGCACTGCGGTTAAATCCTCAGCTACTAATCAAAAAAATCAGCAGTTTAAACCCACCAGTGACTCCTCAAAAGAATGATGTGACAATCCGCTTCTAGAAAGATTAACAGCCTTGGAAGCCAGTGTCCTCTATGTTCACTGTCAATTGGAAGGGACTTGATGGCAACGGACTTGGTTTTGGTTTTATTCTCCGAGGTTAAATGCCTTTTACCTGAAGCAGAAATAAATGTGTGGTTGAGTTGGCATTTAATCTCAAATTTAGCTCAAAATGGTGGGCACTTTCCACAGGATGGGGGTGGGGGTGCTGCACTCCCTGTGCTCTGAGGCCGGGAAATCACGAGCAAATTCTTCTTTGAAGAATATTTACTAAATAATCTCATTCGGAAAGAAATAACAGCTGGAATAGCCACACTGCTAACCCAATCAGTTCTATTATTTACAATGAATACAAGTAAAGTGGGTGAATATTAAAAACATTGTCTCCTCTGATGTTTGGAAGAAGCCTGAGACATGTGACCAGGCCCCAGGATCAACATAATGTAGGATATGCAAACTCCCTGCTGGCATTCGGGAAATAATCATTGCAAATTATTCAACTATACCAACCTCCATGATGAATACTGTACATACTGCACTGATTTTCCTCCACAATTCAACACAGGAGATATGCGTATACTCACCCTACGCATGAGATACATGAGGCTCAAAGAGGTAAAGCCATCGTTCAAGGTCATAGGGTCAACAAGTAAGAGCTGGGTCTTGAGTCCAAGTCCTAAGTATTATAGCAATGTTGCATTTTTTCGCCTTCCTCTTCATTTTATTTCACATATTCTCTAATTAATTTCCTTCTTTCCTGACCCTTTCTCAACACCACAGAGTAACAGTTTTGTTCCTCCAATCAGATCTGAACGGTAACTATATATAACTTCTACTCAAACCCAAGACAATCCTCTGTACCACAGACATGTGAGCACACCAGGCAAAGGTCTTGAACTCCAGAATCCTGTGTTCAGGATCCCTAACAGAACCCTCATCCTACGAGTAACTAATTCGCTAAACAAAATTTAAGGATACCTTCCCTTGCATTTTTATCCAACATCTTAACAAGGCTGTACTTGTGGTAACTCTTCTCAGAGCTTCGCAATGTGGCCCTTGGGCAACAAGAAGAAGAAAGACCCCAGAAAGTCGGCCAAGAAGGACAAAGACTCAGTGAACAAATCTGGGGGCAAAGGCAAGAAGAAGAAATGGTCCAAAGGCAAAGTTAGGGACAAGCTCAGTAACCTGGTCTTGTTTGACAAAGCCACAAAGACAAAGTTTAAAGAAGTTTAAAGTTTAAAGAAGTTCCCAACCATAAGCTTATAACCCCAGCTGTTGTCTCTGAGAGACTGAAGATTCGGGGTTCCCTGGCCAGGACAGCCCTTCAGGAGCTGCTAAGTAAAGGACTTATCAAGTTGGTTTCAAAACACAGAGCTCAAGTCATTTACACCAGAAACACCAAAGGTGGGGAGGCCCCAGTTGCTGGAGAAGACACGTACACAGTTCCAACCAACTGAACATTTTAAAAAAGAAAACTTTACTCAATAATAATAATAAAAAAAAGAATAACCTCCCTTACTCATCCCACCAATGTGTATTCAAGTGCGTCACAAGAGATGAGAAAGATGACGACGGCTATTCTTATTTCTCCTCTAAGAAACAGAACTCTGCCCCCCCCCACTAACGTTAGACAACTTGTCAATTGTATAAAACATCATTTAGGAAACGCTCTCCACAGGTGGTGAGATGCAGGGATATTTGCTGTTCCTTACAGGTCCCTGGGTTAGGAACAATGGGTGAATGGACATTTGCACTCGCCCTCACTTTGGAATGATCGAAGCAGTTCCTCCTGGCAACAGATTCTTTATTTCAATCATCTTCACGTGCTGTACATAGTGGTTTTCAATCTCTGAAAATCCCCCAAGCCTTTCTTTGCAAGAAATAAGAACCCTAGGCATCTTTTCTGATTGATTACAAATCTCACGTAAAGACATACTATGGAATGGCTCTGGTCTGTAACCTCAGGACTGCTGAGAAGTGGGATATTCTAGCATAAGCATAGGGAGTGTTGGTGGCCCAGGGGTAAGGAGCTGTGCTGACAATATGAAGGGAGGCATGTGGTTTGAATCCCCCAGTTGCTCTGCAGGAGGAAGACGAGCAGTCTCTTACTGTGGCCCTGAAAACCCAGAGGAGAGTCTATGCATTGGTTCAGACTCGACAGTCCAACAATAAGAAGCATAAGGATATCCTGTGAGCCTTAATGCTTCCTTATGGAATTCCTTGAGGATGTAATTTCCTCAATAATATTTCTTTTTGTAAGATGTACAACTGAGGGATTCATTAACAGTTAGAGCCAATGATTACTTCTGGGGCTGAGAGTAGCTTTAGCATTTAAAAGATTGTACTTCAATACCATCTTACACGTGAAGAAATCTAGGTCCAGTGAAGTTCATTGACTCCTCTCCTCCAATGTCACTTGTCACATAGTTAGCTAGTAATCAAACTTTTGGATTAAAAACCAGGAGTGTCACTTCTTGGTCTAGAGTCTCTTCAGGGGCCTCCCCATTCTCCTGACTAACCTGGAAGTAAAATAATAGTAACATGAATAAAACATATAACCCATGTGTGGAGTAATTATTACCACTATATGCTAAACACCTTTGATACAATGTTGCTGTAATAAGTGCTAAACACAGTGATACAAACATCCTGTAATATCTTAGGTAATATTCACAGCACTATAAAGTAGACACTATCTCCATTTTACTAAAGAACTAGTTGATACACTTGCTTGGCGATATGTTAGTGAACAGAAGCACAGTTTAACCCAGACTGATCATCTAGTACAGAAGCTGCATTCCTAACATTACCCTATTATGTCCCAAGGTGTGAACAATTTAAGGCAAATAGAAAATGTACATTGCAGATGATGTTGCTTGGATGCTGGAGACTGTAACAAGAGGATCCACTGAGCATCCTGGTTTGGGCAGCCGGGCTTGGCTTTCTAAGTTTATCCCTGGGTATAAATAGAATTCCATCAATTACATCTCCATCCATCTGACAGCTGCAGCAGGGGCTCCAGCAGGAGGCACGGCAAATGCAGGACTGCCTTGTTGCTGGACTCTCACAGCCAAGTGCAAACTCAAGTCTAGAGAGGAGCAGAGGCAGAGAGGGGCTTCTGAGACCCAGTGCTCTCCCACCAACAGCAAATACCGCGCATGGAACACTTTCTTGCCACCTCCTGTCAAACAGGCCATGCTACTTTCATAAGCAATTCTAACAACTGCTTGAATGGTGAGACATGGGATAACGGGCTCCTCCTCCATGCAAAGTGCTAAAGAGTTATGAGGTCAGTGTAAAGACTAAGGTACACCTGATCTAAGCCCTAGTCTCTTCAATTACTTCCTATGCATATGAAAGTTGGACAGTAAATAAGGATGACAGAAGAAGAATGGAGGCCTTTGATTTTGGTGTTGAAGATGTCTCATTGACTGCCCAAAGCACAAGCATCTCTGTCTTGGAGGAGATGCAGCCAGAGTGCTCTTAGAGGCAAGAATGGTGAACCTTCATCTCTCACGCTCTGGACATGCTGTCAGGAGGGACCAGTCCTTGGGAAAGAACATCATGCTGGAGGAAGGCCCTCAACAAGATGAGTCGACACTGTGACGTATGAATGAGTTCAAGGATATCAGAGATGATGAGGACGGTACGGGTCCCAGCGAGATTCAGATCTGTTGTTCGTAGCATTACTATGCGTTGTAGTTGCTATGATGATCTCTAACAACAATAACAACAACAACCACCTTCATATCATCTGATTTACTGTCTAGTTTCCAAATGCCAAACAAAATCCCTGCTTTTTCCAGGTTCATTTTGAGTCACAATGTCCTACAGGACAGAGCAGAACAGCTTCACAGACTTGGCGTGACTGGAATCTTTACAGAAGCAGCCCACAGCATCTTTGTCTTGTGGAAAAGCTGGTAGGTTCAGCCTACTGACCTCTCGGCAGCCGAGCACTTTAATCACTGTGTCACCAAGGCTCCTGGGGTATCTGGTTTCAAAAACCCAAAACCAAACCTTCTGTCTTCAAGTTATTCTCACTTATCGTGACCCTCGTGACCCTCAGAGTGATCACATTCCCGAGACTGCCGCTCTGAATGGGAGGAGACTGTTGCTCTTTCACCCAAGGGGTTGCTGGGTGAAGGAAATTGCTGCATCTTCAGTTAGCAGTGCAACATGCGACAGAGCACACTAGGAAATCTCTGTGAACCTAGTTTGGAAGGGTTCAAACGTGCAAGATTCTGAGGGCTCGACGATAGATCTATGTGATACAATAGAAGGTAGGGATTTATATCCTGGGAGAGACATCATGACTCCATCCAGACTCAGTAATATCGCTCCAGCCCAGGACGGGCTCTGTATGGCTTAACTTACCTTGGAGCAGCGCTCCACCCCTGCCTGATACATCTGGTTGTTGTTAGGTATGGTCAAGTTGACCAGGACTCACAGTGACCCAAGAACAATGGACCTGAACCTTGTCTTCCTCATCTCTGATACACTTGAGCCCCAGGGACAGAGTGACTCAATAATCCTATCAAAGGCCTTGAGAATATCAGAGATAATGAGCATGGTACAAGCCAGGAAGGGTTCAGCTCTGTTGTTCACAGGGTCACTATCAGTTGTAGTCAACCTGGCACTTAACAAAAACAAGACAATGGAGTCAACCAGTGTTTACCGGCTATGCATGAGTAAACATGGATATTGTTGAGCTCGGTCTTCTCAAAAGATGTGTTTGAGTCCTAACCAACCCCTACAACTGTGCGTGCAATGCTCTCTGGAAGTAAAGTTTCCTTTGCTAGATGAATGAAGCCTTTGCAATGTAGAGTGAAGTTCAAATCCAGTCAGATTTCAGCTATGAAGAACAGCACAAAGTCAGAGCTAAGCGAGTACGAATGGTGGGATGAGTGGGAGAAGACGGACTGCCTGGGTGGCAATGGAAGCAGATCTATATACAAGCCCAGGAAGTTCAAGGGTTTCTAGGGTCTAGATGCTGAAAAAGGGAGCTCTGGTAGCCTAAGGTGAGAGCTGTGCTGCAGCCCCAAAGGCCCGTGGTTTGAATCCACCAGCTGCTCTGTGGAGGAAGGATGGACAATCTCCTCCCATTCAATTTACTGTCTCTGAAAAGGCACTAGGGGGTCAGCTGTGGGGCAGAACTGACTGGAAGGTGTGCAGCACCCATAAAAGCTGAGAGAGGAGCTTGCTGGTGTAGCCCTTAGGGAGTCGTGCTGCCAACCCAAAGCCTGCACCTCTCTGGGAGTTCGAATCTACCACTGGCTCTGTTGAAGAGAGAAGGGAAAGCTCTTGTGTGATTTACAGTCCAAAAAAAAAACCTGCTGGAGGGTCCGCCATGGATCATTTCCAATTCAAAGTCAACAGTAGGAGAAGCTGAAATAGACAGAGAAGGACCCCTCCTGGAGGCAGGCTCTGAATTCAGATCTCCTGGAGCTCTGCTGGCTTTCTGGTAAGGAGCTGCACTGCCAACCCAAAGGTAAACAGTTCTAATCCACCATCAGCTGCTCCACAAGTATAAAGATGGGCCATATCCTCCCGTGCATTTCACCGCCTCTGAAAACCTGCGAACAGTCAGCTCTGAGTCAGTTCCAACTTAATAGCGCGGAGTAACAGTCCCTTGAGCTGAGAGGAGTCAACTCCTGTTCTCAAAAGGCATCCATCCGCTTGTGGCATTTCTGCTTCTAGCAGCACTAGGTAGGTGATACAGGGACAGAAGCTGGATATCAAGAAGTATAAGGAGAAATAGGAATAATTTACCTGGACATCCTGTTACAGCTGGAGACTGAGACATGCCTGATGGAAAGAGGTAATTAAGAACAACAATTTGCCCCCTGCCTCTCATCAAAGGACCTTCATGTCATTTTGTGCTGTGAAGCAGACTGTAAGATGTGGCGAGCTCCGTCACAAGTGTCAGCTGGGTGAGAATGACCATCCCTCAGAATTTATGGGGGAGCCATGTCCTGGGATCTTCCTACATAACTGCGGAGTTAATTCCAAGTTAATTCCATTGCTAAGCAAATTCGCGAAGCATTCCATATTCTTATGGACCAATTCAGTGACTGGGCTAATGGGGGTAGGTGTGTCAGAGACAAGTGAGATTGGTTCACGATAGGGCCGGGTTTAGGGCTGTTGTACATAGTGTCGCTATGAGTCGCAGGCGACACCACGGCATATAACAACAACAACAAACAACAAGATCTATAATCTCATGGTAACCAACCCAGGCAAGTCAAAGCAGCTGCAAACAACCCTAGAACTTATCAGACTATCAGTGGAATGGAGAATTCATAAGACCTTGTGGATATCCATGTTTAACACACAAACATTGGCATTGGCTTCAAGTCAGTTCTAATTCACAACCACCTCTGGCAAACAGCCACACGGCTGAGTGCCACTGTCACAATCGCTGTGCTCTCGTCCACTGTTGTAGCCACTGCCAGTTCATCTCACGGAGGGTCACACACGCACACACAGACACGCACACCCATATGCACACAGACACACTTTCCTTTAGAAAATTTGTGCTCAGGGGAACAGGAAACTCTTTGTGAGGTGTCTCTTTACAAGAATTAAGAGTTGGGGGCGGGTGGGAAATGCAGTGCCTCTTGTTCTGTGGTTTAGATTACGAAGGCCTTGCTTTGTCAAACCGTTAGAGTCACCTGTAACACTAATGCAAATGCCATTAGGATGTGCTCGCAGTCTGACGTGCAGGTCCTGCTCTGTGGCTCCCGAAGGTAGGACACGTCTCCTTGCGTCTGGTTGGCCTTCATGACCACACCTGCCTTGGGCTGAATTGGCATAAACAACTGATTAGACTGAAACACCTGACCCATCCAATCAGTCTGGGTAGTGGAGCAGGGAGCACATCTCGAAACAAAGGGGAGATGGGAGCATCCCCCCCCCACCTGCTTATTGTAGTTGGCAACAGAGCTCAGCATCTGCCCTGAGGGTGCCACCTTCCACTGACCATCAGGGACCCCTGGAGGAACAGTGGGTCAGCACCCAGCTGCTAAATTAACAGTCAGCAGTTTGATTCCACTATAGGAGAGAGATACGGATGTTGACTTCCTTACTGGCCCGCACCCTTGGCCATTCTACATGACGTTCTACTCTGCTCTGTCAGGATGGCTGCAAGTTGACAGCAGTGGCCTTGGGGTTTTGTATTGACCTTTGGAGAACAAAATGACAACTTCATTGGATGCTGCTCCTTTAATCATGAAGACATCTAACATTCTCCCTGAGGCTCCTGATGCATGGGAGATGATGTAGAGAAAATATCTTCCATTAAATCGGACATCAGAGTTCCAACAATCATCCACAATCCCTCCCAGCCCTTTTTTGGCCACCGCTAAATCTCTGGTGGCTTCGTGGTAAGAAGTTAGGCTGCTATTCCAAAGGCATGTAACTGGAATTCACCAGTTGTGTCACAGAAGGAAGATTGGGTGTCTCCTCCAGTGTGATTTACTGCCCCTGAAAACCCACCGAGGGCCCAGTTCCAACTCAATGGTCCATAACAACATACACTAACAAGGTGACAGCACCCAAAACAAAGCCCAATTGTGTTTTAACTTCTGACCAAAGCAAAACCCACAAAAGCATTTCAGTGCCCTTTCCCGTATTTACCAGAAGAATATGTTTTCTTTCCTTTCAAGAACCTGACACAGAAATGCAATGTTCAGTCCAAGTCCCTGTGAAAGGGTCATAAAGTCGGGTTCTGTGAGGACATGACAAAGGTCAGCAAAGCAGCAAAGTGGCCCAAGTTTACAGGAAAGGGCACGTCATTGAAATGGAATGAGTAAAGCCAGATAAAGCTAAAGACACAACTGTCCATGTGGACATTCACCTCAGTACAAGTTATTACTGGAGTTGGGCAGGGACTGCAAAAGAGATCTCTGAGCATAAAACCAAAGCTCCCCACGTAGGAAAGGAAGGAAATAGACAGAAGGAACAACCGAGGAGATGCCGGACGAAAAGAATCATTAAAAACCACTAAAATGGCTTTAAAATGTTTTTCAGGCTATGCTCTTTTTGTTTTTTCTTTTTTGATATTTTAACAAAAGATACAGAAAACTTGGATTTCCATTCATTGTTGCACAATTTCCTCCCTCCACTCCCCCAGTCTACTTTGTTATACAACCTCTTATTCTGGACTGTTGCAAATAATGCAAATAATGCCTAATCATATATTCCTTTTAAATAGTTCTCTCCCTCATCAGTTTCAAAGCAGTGTACATTATTTATTCCCTCTTTTCTCTGTTGTCCCAACCCCCATGTCAGTCCTGTTTTATAACAGTGACATTATGCAGTAGTTGTCCTTTTGTGATTGAGATACTTCACTCAGCACAATGTCCTCCAGTGTCACCCATTTTGTATAATATTTTCAGAGTGCCTTGTTATTCAGTGAAACTGTCCTTATTAAACCTACCAAATAACATTGTCATTAAGACTTACTGAAGGGTCAACAGTTGCCAAGCTTTCACTCGATAGTTTAATCAGCACTTCTCCTGTGATGAGGAGAATGGCCACAACAGCAGCACTTTGCACTGTCAGGACAACTCCCCACGGGCGACACCACCAGCCCACCCTCGTCCCCTCATAACAGAAGGGAGCTGAGGGAGGCTCAGGGTATCCAGCGTGCGCACAGCAGAGCCACTTTCTCACATCCCTTTGTAAAATGGATTTTTCTTGAGAAATTGAGCAGGCTCTGAGCATAAATAAGTCAAGGAAGGGAAAGGAGTAACTCAATACGCACGGCCTATGGTGGTAAGATCACTGTTGCTGTTTGGTAACAGTCCCTGTTGCTGGTTGTTGAATGTTCCCATTACTTCCTAGAAGAATGGAGTCACACTCACAGATGGAACAGGAGTTGTATTCTCCAAGGCAGCTGTAGGGGGTGTTAGGGAAGGAAGTGGTGGGGCAGCCAGGACACAGAAGGAAGGGAGAACAAGGTGAGCATGGGGTTCATCCACAGCAGGTAGTTGAGTATTTGCAGGGCTTTAGACAACAGAGAGGGTGGGAATGCAAATATCAGCCCCAAGAGTCCACCCTGGGAGAAGGTGAGACAGAAACTCTATCAGGTATTATTTTGTAAAAGAGCCTTAGTTTTGATTAAGAAGAACTATAAAAATGGCCAGTGATCAGATTTGGGTTTTCAAGAGATCACACTAGTTACAAGACAAAACCCCGAGGATGCCTCCAAACAGTGCAGACAGAACAGAACTGCCCCATGGGCTTCCAGGCTAGAGGTCTGTATGGAAGTAGAGGCTGCTGTTTGTTCCTGATTTAGTGACTGATGGATTTGAACTGCAGACCTATTGGTTAGCAGTTCAGAGCTTACCTAATGTACGACCAGGGCTCCTTTCATACTAGTTACTATGTGGAAAGGAGAGGTGGCTTTGGTCATTTGTCATTGAGTCCATTCTGATACACGGTCATCTTACGTACTCAGGGTAGAACGGCCTATGGCAGAACCTTCTCTCCAGAACTGAGGGCAAATGTGAGCTGGGGTTAAGTGTGAGCTGAGGCAGTGATGGGAGACATGCAGAAGATTAGGGAAATGCTTGTGAAGCTAAATTCATAGGATCTGTATCTTGCCAAAACTGAGGAGGACCTGAAGAACTTGCTGCAGAAGGTCATGGACTGCAGCCTTCAATATGGATTGAAACTCAACATCAAGAAAAAAAAGATTGGCACCACTGGGCCAACTGGTAGAATTAGGGTGGATGGTGAAGAGATTGTGAGTGTTAATAGCTTTGGTTTGCTTGGTTCCACAAACAACACTCTTAGTACCGTCAGCCAGGAAATAAAAAGACAAATTGCATTGAGAAAGTCTGCTGTCAGGGACCTCTCCTCAGTATTTAAGAGCAACGATATCAGTCTGCAGACTAAGGTGCACCTGATTCAGGCCATCGTCTTCACACTTACATGTTATGCATCAGAAAGCTGGTCAATGGCTAGGGATGATAGAAGGAGAATTGATGTCCTTAAGGCTGTGGTGTTGGAGAGGAGTGTTGAATATATCATAGACTGCTAAGAGAACAGGCTCATTCTAGAGTGGGTGAAACTGGACTGATCCTTGGAGGCAAGGATTCTGAAGCTCCATCTGACACACTTTGGGCATGTTGCAAGGAGGGACCAGAGTTTTGGAGAGGGACATTATGTTTGGGAGGGTAGAGGGACAGCGCAAGAGAGGAAGACCCTCAAAGAGATGGATTGACTCAGTGACTGGGGTAATGGGAGTAGGTGTGTTGGAGACAATAAGGTTGGCTCAGGATAGAACAGGTAGAGCTGTTGTACATAGGGTTGCTATGAGTCACAGGTCATTCGACAACACATAAAAACAACAACAGCAAGTTGTTAAAAGTGTTACTAGCTACTAAGTTTGGTTCAAAATAATCTAAGTATGGCTCAGGAGACCAGCAAAGGCCCTCTGTCTTCTATACAAGGTTCCCATGAGTTGAGGCCAACTCCACAGCAGCTAGCGACAGTAAGACCTTCCTTCAACACTCCACATTTAAAAGAAAACATTACCATTGTTTACAAATTGACTTTATATTTTCCCAATAACTCCAGACAAATGATTATTTTTGTACAGTGCCTTAAACTGAGAAGAGATGAACTAAACTATTGCAACCTTAGGAGTTTTCAAAGGAATGCCCCTTCATTTACATGTAAAGGAAACAGTCAACTCTTTGCCACACCTTGGATACAACACCAGCCACAAAAAGGTACAGATGTTCTTTGCCTGGTCATAGCATTTGGATCATCGGGGTACCTATTACTCCAGTTAAATCCAGATTTCCATTTATTAACAAGCTATTTGGCAAGATTCTTCTGAATCCACCTCTCATTAGGAAATGATATCAGAGGACCTGTAAGTTATGGGTTTGCCCTAAAAGAACTACTACCACCAAGAAAAAATTATTAACTGCAGGAACAAAATATGGTGATGGAGTGCACCGTGGGTGTTACCTAGGATATGCTGTGAAGTTCACTTAGAAAGATATCCTATCACTGGGCTTCTGGAAGTTTCTCTGGATACCAATCTTGCTGACCATGTCAAAACTGTTCCTGAGCGCTGAGGGTACCAACACTGAGAAGAATGCACTCAAGAGTGTGAATTCTGCCACAGCGTAGAAGAATGTGAAGTCTCGCTCTTGTTTACTTCTTTTGTTTTCTTTTATCTTACAATCTTTGTCATCTTCTTTATAAGCATAAATAGCACTTAAGAGCTAAAGCAAAGGACTTCTTACGCCAAACTTGCTTTTGGTGGATTTTCAAGTTAGCACTTCTCTGGCATGTAGTTACCCATTAGATAGCTTATTCACATATGTAAGAGCCCAAGAGCCCAACAAAACATCCTCTCTTTATTTTAATCTTTCTCTCAGCCACACACAAATGCACGAGAAAAAGGAGAGGCTTTGTATCTCTAGAATATAAGTGAGAGTCATGGAAAGCATTTGGTTGGCACATCTCCTTGCCATTTGGCCATCAGAGCTCTTCTAGTTCTCACTACAAGCACGAGATTAGGGGTTTATTTTTAATTTTGGAGTAGTGACTAAACGAAGGAAGGCACTGAAGACTGTTTTGTTGGTAAGGAGTCTCACGGGGGCCAGAGAACCTGAAGGCCATCAGCAGGGTGCCTTGACACAGCGACGCAGCAACGGGCTCAAGTGTATCAGAGGTGGGGAGGCTGGCACAGGAGAGGGTCAAGTTCAGCTCTGTTGTTCAGAAGGTTGTTATGAACTGTAGCTGACTACATGGCACATAACAACAACAACAATCCATCTTAACATGTGTCTCTCCTCACTGGCTGTTTTCTTGGGTCATAAGCCTACCTGACCAGCATTTCCTTTTCCAGACTGGAGCCGCACATATCCATCCCCTTAAGAACATTGATCTTATCAGACACTCAGTCATTAAGACTGGAGAAAGACACTAAATAGGATGTGTAAAAAACAAAGCAATAAAACACCAACAAAAAAAAAGCTCAAACAAACAAGACCCTTAGCATGGACGTCATCCTTACCTAGAAAGCTCAAACAAACAAAACCCTTAGCGTGCACGCCATCCTTACCTAGACTTGTTCAAAAGAGACGGCAGCTCTGCCTCACCACTGGGATTGAAGCCTAAAATAGCACACCAGTTAGAGGTGGCAGAAGTCCTACAAGCCAGCTTCCTGACTTCACTGCCTTCTAGCAAGCAGTGGGAAAGAATTACTAATAGGGGTTTATGAGTGCAGAGTGGAGCCGTAGGAGCTGCTGCCTGTGCCCCCAAATGCCGCGAAGGAGCTGGTGGTAGCCTTGAACCACTGGAGAGGCCCACCTTTCCGGGCTTAGCAGTTCAAATCCCCCTTCAGGAGCACTTTATCATCCTGAGCCGGTGCAGCCAGTGACCAGCCTCGCTTTTCCACAGGTAAAGGAGTACGAATGTTTCCACACCATTCATAGACTAGTAAGAGGGAAAGAGAGACATCAAGTCTATTATTCTATAAGTGTTCCCTTCCATCATCTCATGGGAGAGGATAAGGGAAATAAGAGTGAAGTTAGCAGTGCTGAACTGGGAAGAGATCTGAGAATTCGGGAAGGATGAAAACATGGAAGGGAAGTGGAAAACCACCAGGTAATTAGTGAAGGCGCCACAGAAATCAAAGCAAAACTGAGCAAAGTTAAAAATAATGGATTAGACTGCATTGGCTTTGGATGTTACCACATTCAGAAGATCATCACACAGCTATTTCTCATCAGTTGATAGGGTTTCACAATTGATTAGAAACATTTTAGAACCGTTAACGGGAGGTCAGCACTCAGGTACAGGTCCTAATGATATCAGAAGATGTCTGCAGGAGAAAACCTGTAAAATTAAAATAAAAACTTGGCCATAAACTTGAACTTTCTAATAGCTAAAGAAAACACACACAAATACATCCCCCTACCAACCACACCCCCTACACTCTCTCCCTCTTTCTCTCTCTCTCTCTATCTCTCTCTCACACACACAACAAGATGTCAATGTCTCCCAATTCTGATTTAGAATGGAGACTTAGTCCATGTGACCTTATATGTAGAACTTTATATGACAAGATTCCCAACGCTTGGAGGTTTTGTTTTAAGAATGGGGAAACGTTACACAGATGAATGCTTAAGGAAAACATTTCTATATAAGAGGGAAAAAAATAAACTTTATAGTGGGAAAACCAGAAAGGAGAATATAGAGGAAAATCCTGTGAGAACACTTGGTTCAGAAAGAGGCATCAAGTGAAAGGAGTAAAGAGAGAGAGCATGAAATTTGCCTTCAATTGGTCCTGAATTGCCAAATCTAGAGGCGGCTCACGGATTAAACAAGATTCTTTAAATATTAAAATAATAATAATCCTCTTCAATAAAGTCCAAAGCAGAATCACTTAAAAGAGTTAATTTCTCTGTAGATAATAGCGTATTTTCTAAAAGTAGTGAATATTGGAAAACAGATGAAGAAACGCTAGTAAAAGGCTAGAAAGATATGTTCATTCTAATCTTATTTAATCTTCTTTCTAAGATTGAAATTGATTTCAAAGTTCTGCAGCTGTTTCTCCAGTTGAGACCCTACACGAAGCCACAAAGCCACAGCAGATTTCATTTACATGCTGCCTTTGCTCCCACTAGGAAGGGTTCTGATAGGAAAATCAAGATGACAGCTTCTGTGAGGATGCTAAGGAAGTGTCCCTGACAAAAGGGACACAATCTCCCTGACAAGAGGTATCAAGCTGGGCTGGCTCAGTGTGGACGGCACTGGAGTCAGGGCTGTGGTAGGAGCCACACTGGGGGGTGGACCAGCTGCTCCTCGCAGCATCAGAGAAGCACCTTTTGTGGACCAGGCTTACAGATGTGCAGAATTACAGTCAAGAAGCATGTGATAGGGTTCTCAGGAAGTATCAGCTTTTTGCCTCGCTTGTTTCTAAATAGGAAAGGCTAATATGTCAGAACACATTTTAGCCCAGCGGCTCAGTTGGGAGAGTGTTAGACTGAAGATCTAAAGATCCCAGGTTCAGTCCTGGATTTTGGTAATTTAAAAAAACAACAACACAAAACCCCCACACAGATTATTTTATAACAACAACAACAAAAATATTAAAAATTAAAATCTAACTTTTCTGTAAACTTTTATTAAAAATGACAATTAAAAGAAAACATTTTTATTAAAAAAAGCCCACCTTAAATTATTTCTTTCCTTTCAGGAAGGCCTCAATGTTTATAAAACATAATTTGTGCTTGCCAGGTAGTCCATGGCTTGGAGATCAAACTGCATTGGACTCAATGAGCCTCACATACAGGAAAGGTGGCCAGCAGTTCTGTCACAAAGTGTAAGAGCAGATATGTCTCTGCTGACCTTGAAGTCTCTGAGTAGCAAAAGTAGTTAAGTGTTCATGGACCAAGTCAAAGATCGCAGGTTCAAATCCACTCAGAGTACCTAATAGGAAAGACCTGGCAATCTGCTTCTATGACAATCACAGTCCTTAAAAACCCTGTAGCGTGGGACTCTGCTTTGCAGGATAGGAAGTCACCTGGAGTCAGGAGTGACAAGATGACAACAGGTTCCAACAAGCATCCAAGAATTTTGCACACTGCCACTAGCATCACCATTTCTGTTGATTTAGTCCTTGAAATCAAGAGTGAAAACGAGACAGTGGCCAGTGCGTGTCTAGATAGAAGACCTAACTGAGAGCTCATGAGATTCCACAACCTCCCCTTGAAGAAAAATGTCTTCCACTGCTTCAAAAGCCATGGATTTCTTCAGAAAATTCATGGCAGAGAGTGAACCCTGTACCCAAACAATGACTTCAATTTAAAGCATCAGTCAAGTCAGGGAAGGTAAATTAGTCACGTCAATGATTCATTATATTCACAGCACTTGAAAATGGAACAGACTTTTCTCAGTGAATTATTCAGTAAATTAATCGGACACTGTGCAGACACAGCCTTAATGAATGAATCCCTTTGAACCTGGGATTGGTAATGCATGACTGTACTTCGTGACTTTAAAGAAAGCATGTCACTTTCCTAAGGTATTTCTTGTGGTGTTTTACTTCCACTCATCTCTGAACCTGAATGTTCTAACATCAGTACACTTCACCACAGCTTTCAATACGGATTACATCTCAACACTTGAGAAAACAGAATCACTAGACAGATAATCACAATAATCAACACCATGACAAGATTGAAGTTGTTAATGATATTATTTTACCCGTAGTCACAATTAACACTCTTAACAGTAGTTAAGAAATCAAAAGATGTTTCGTGCTGGAAAAATCTGCTGTTAAGAATCTCTCCCCAATGATAAAGAGCAAGGAAGCCAGTTTAAAGACTGAGATACACCTGATCTAACTTTTGGTAATTTCAGTTTCTTCTTATGTATCTGCAAGTTGAGCGATGAGTAAAGATAACTGAAGAAGTGATGCCTTTGAATCCTATTGTAGGAAAAGAGTGCTGAATCTTCTGGGGACTTCTGAAAGAATAAACAAATCTGTCTTGGAGGGAGTGTAATTGGGGTGCTCGTCAGAGGCAAGGATCACACAACTTTGTCTCACATACTTTGGGAATTTCATCAGGAGGGGGGACAAGTCCTTGAAAAAGTGTATCATGCTGGGTCAGACCCTCAACATGATGCATTAGCACAGTAACAACAATGTTCTAGAACATATTAGAGGTCCTGGGGTCAGGACAAGAAAAGACAAGGTTCACATTAGTTGTTTCTAAGGCCACTACAATTTGTAGTTGTCTCAGTGGCAACAACATAGCAACAACAACAACAACATATAACTCACATCCAAAATAGTTCTCTTTACCTTTCAAGTGAGTTTGTCACTGGAACAATGTGAACATTGCAGCTTTAGTAAATTAACTGATGATGTTAACTCCTCAGAGTTACATAAGTCATTCTCTGGGTATGTTGCTAGTAAGTCAACTTTGACTCAAAGAGACTTTATGTACAAGTGATTGAAACTTGGTTCAATTCTCTGCCACTCTCACATCCTCCCCTGTGTTGATGCCCATTGCTGCAGGAACTGTGGCAATCTGTCTCGCTGAGAGTCTTCCTCTCCCTTGCTAACTCTCTAATTTCCCTGTCATGATGTCCTTCGCCAGATTGGTCCTTCCAAATAGCATGTCCAAAGTAAATCTAAAGGTTTAAACCTTTAAGTCTTACAATCCTTGCCCCTCAGGAGCACCCCGGCTGCATGTATTGAAAGACAGACCTTTGTGTTCTTTTGTAGAGTGGGAGCACTTCAGTGGGCCGTGAATTCCTCCTCTCAGTTCACAAGGAGGGGGAACAGGGAGGATCTCAACCCTCCTGTTCCCACCAGGAATAAGTAATTATCTGAAAGAACCAGTACCCTTTGCAAAGAAAGATAAGCACCCAAAACTTAATTTGTCATTCACTAAGTAGACTCTCCTTCATTATAATAACAAACATTTGTATGTAACTTATAATTTACCCAAACCTGTCATTTGCATTATCTCATTTGTTCCCCGACAATTGTTCTTTGTGGAAGATTAGGAAGATTTGATTAATATTTCTATTTTACAAATGAGAAAACTAAGGCTCAAAAAATCTTGTTGCTGGAAAAGACAAAACTAGAGAGGGAGTGAAAAGAAGTGATTGCGACGAATTCTGGAGATAGGGGAGGGAGGGCTAGATGGAGGGCAGGGCATTTGAAGGGCACAGAAACAGTTCTCTAGGGTACTGTGGTAATAGACACATAGCAATACATGTTCAGTAAAAATGCACTGAAGTGTTCAGGACAAAGAGCCAACTCTTACATAAACCATGGACTCTAGTTAATAATAACATATTGGTGCTGATTCACCAATTGTAACAGATAAAAACGTATGAATAACAAGAGAGGTTGATGCAGAGGTATTGGAGTGTATGGGAACACGAAGTATTTTTATGTGAATTTTTTTTAAACGATTAGCAGCATCATGATGGATGGTGAAGAGATTGAGATTGTTCACAGTTTTGGTTTGCTTGGCTCCATAGTTAATATTCTTGGCACCAGCATCCAGGAAATTAAAAGATGTTTTGTGATGGGAAAGTCTGCAGTTAGAGACCTCTCTAAAGTACTGAAGTGAAACAATGTCAGTCTGGAGACTGAGGTGCGCCTGGTACAGGTCATGGTCTTTGCAATCACTTGTTATTCATTAGAGAGCTGAACAGTGATTAGGGATGATAGAAGGAGAATTAACACCTTTGACCTGTGGTGCTGGGAAGAGTATTGAATATACAATGGACTGCCAAGAAAATGAACAGGTTTGTCCTGAAGAGGGTGAAGCTGGGCTGCTCCTTGGAAGCAAGGATTCTGAAGCTTCATCTGACATACTTTGGACATGTTGCAAGGAGGGACCAGTCCTTGGAAAGGGATGTCATGCTTGGGAGGGTGGAGGGACAGCACAGGAGGGGAAGACCCTTGAGGAGATGGATTGATACAGTGACTGGGCTAACGGGGTAGGTGTGTCAGAGATAGTGAGATTGGCACAGGATGGGACAAAATTTAGGGCTGTTGTACATAGGGTCTCTATGAGTCACAGGTGACTCAATAGCACATAACAACAACAACAAACCTAAGATTGCTCTAAAAAATTCCGTGCATATCTAAAAGACCCCATTGTTTATGAAAAATATCCAACACTTCAATGTAATGCTTGAATCAGCAAGCACCATGATCTTTCTCCTTTATGATACTGCCTGGTGTTCTTTATCTATCTTAAAAGGGTTTGTTCTGATTCAACTGATGGATTGTTCCAGCACTGGTCATAATGCCCCAACATCACCCTACATTCAAAGGTGTAGAAATGAAGTTGTCCTCACTGGAGACACGACATAAATACCACCCCACCATTCCCCAAGAACTATGCCATGCCCCTTTGAAACAGTCAACAATATTAATTATTTTAGTAAATAATATGATGTGCAATAAAAAACGAAAACCGTAATTGGTTTCCCCCCATGTAGCCTATTTAAGAGACTGCTGCATGAATCCTTGGCAATCAGCTAGAGAACAGGTAAGTGGGAGACTGACTCTTCACTGATTGCATAATCAGTTGGGAGGGGAGGGGGGATGCATAGAACCAGAAGCGTGAGTAACAATTGAAACTATGATAAAACGAAACAAGAAGGAGCAATGACAAGCCAGTGCTTGTGTATTTTTGGAATCCTGATTCCAGGCGAGGGAATTTCAGTTAGGTGTGGGAGCAAAGGATGAAGGTCAAGTTTCACTCAGAGTAGTTGCATGGTTTTTAAGAAATAAGATGACATCTTTTTACTGGGTGCATTCAAAGGACATTTAACCAGTGACCATATGAAGATGGCTCTGCTCTTGGCACAAAGTACAGCCCATCACAGCCGAGCACCTATTTACAGAAAGAAGCCTGGGGAATTAGATTACCTGGGATATTGAACAGTAATGGAAAAGGAAGAGGGTTGGCAGTTGTAACACAAGACGTAATAGTCAACTTTTTACTTTTTTGTCATTTCCCCTGGATTTCAACTTCATCATCTTTTTTTATTTTTTATTTTTTTAGCTGCATCATCTTTAAAATAATAACAATATCTACTTTATGGTTTAGGGTCACTTTCAAGAGAAATCAATTCGAGGGGAGGGGTGTGGTTTGATGAGTCGCCTACAGCTCTACAGCATTTAACAACAACAACAACGAGAGAGCTCAGTTGGCCTAATGGACAAAAAATGATGCTACGAAGCCCAAGATGGGCGATTTTAATATGCGGCCCTAAGGCCTGCTTTTAATTGTTTTTGGTCAAACATTCTTCTAGGTGATATAGCACTGGTCTGCCCATTTGCTGTACAGAGGTAACTCGTGATTGCTGTGATGCTGAACACCGTGACACTGATGTGTCAAATGTGATAATGGTTCCCCATGGTGGATCGGTGTTTGGTGGGGCTCCCTGATTAAAACAAGCTTGGAAGCAGGAGTGGCATCCACTTCTGAAATAGCTTGCCTTCGGAAACTCTATGAACTTGGAGAAACAAAGAAAGTTATACACGTGTCCAGGTCTTTCGTTCATAGGGTCGCTATGAGTTGCCTATGACTCTCTGATATTTAACAACAACAATAATCACTTAGTTATTAGCATCTGTCATATCAACCATTAAGATAAGCTAACCCCTTGCACAAAACAAAGAAACAAAAACCCAAAATAAAATAAAATAAATGAAAAGCGCTGTTGTTAAGTGGGAACGGACATGTAGCTCAACCTTTATGGGGCTTCCAAGACTATAAATCACACAGTAAAAGACCCATCTTTCTCCTGTGGATTTAGGGTTTGAGTTAGGGTTTACTGGTGGATTTGAACCCTTAGGAGTAGCCTTTGATTTAGCAGGGCAGCTTGGACAATGTCACCAGAATTCCCTGACCCCGAGCATAGAAGAATACAATTCTGCCAGATCCTTTGCCTTCCCGTGATCGATCTGTGGACCAGGCCAGTGAGTTAGATTTTCATTAGCTGATAAGTAGACAATGACATTTTTCTTCCTAGTCCATCCCGGGCTAGGACATCTATCTTTCTACAGAACCTCATGAGCGTCATGGCAACATGGAAGCTTCCACATACAGAGGGTAGCTGTGCATATGTAACACTGGGGAGAACTGAACCCAGTTTCCCACCAGTTTTACTGGGGCCCTTGAGTTGGCTCCAGCTTACACGTACAGACTAACAACCCTGCCTGATTCTGTAACAACTTCACAATCTCTACTACGCTTGACCTACTATTGAAGTCGCTGTGTTGAGCAGTCCCGTTGATGACCTTCCTTTCTCTCTCACAGATTCTCTTCTCTTTCAACCATGGTGTCTTTTTTCAGGGACTCCACTCTCATAACAACATGCCCAAAGTCTCACAGTTCTTGCTTCTATTGCACCCTGGCTGCACCTCTTGCAAGGCATGTTTATTCGTTCTTTTGTTACTCCAAGGTATATACTTCGCCAACACTGTAGCTGAAAGTCATCAATTCTCTTTGGTTTTTCTCACTCATTATTCGGCTTTCACTTGCATATGAAACAAATGAAAATACCATGACTTGAGTTAGGCATACCTTAGTCTTTAAGGTGACTCCCTTACTCTTTAGCACTTCTTTGTAGCACATTCCCAAGATACACATCTTTTGTTTTATTGACTGCTACTTTCACAGGTGTTGATTTTGGCTGCAAGTAAAATTAAAAATTAAACACTTGTCAACTTCAATCCTTTCTCTACTTACCATGATGTTTCCTATTGGATTAGTTGTGAGGATTTGGGTTTGTTTGGTGTTTTTTTGTTTTTTTTAATGTTGTGTTGTAATCCACACTGAAGGCTGTAGGCTGAGCCTCAGCAAGTATGCCAAGTTCTCATCACTTTCAGCAAGCAAGGTTCTGTCATCTGCAAAACTCAGGTTGAGGACGAGACTTCCTCCAATCCTGATGTTACATCCTTTTTTACGTAGCCTAGCTTCTTGGATTATTTGCTCAGCGGACAGCTTGAACAAGTCTGATGAAAAGATCCTACACACTTTTCTGGACCTTAAACCCACACAGTATCCTCTTGGTCTGTATATATGCGTGTTGGCCTATGTGCAAGTTCCACCCAAGCACAAATGGATGCTCCTAAATGGTGTTCTCAATGTTTTTCGTAATTTATTATGATCCACACAGTTGACTGTCTTTGCAAAGAAAACATGGCCCTACCATTGGACTACTAACCGATAATCACTTAGTAGACATTTAGAAACAAGAGGTGGTTATGAAATCTTCAGCAGAATTACATTCTTACAGGTGCCCAGTGTTTGAGGGTGGAGCTAATTCAGCTGTATTTGCTGTGTCGATTCTTCCAGGAGGACTCTCTCCTCAGGAAGAGAAAAGCGAAATGTGCTGTGGAGGTCTCCTCCAGGAACTGGGGGCTGATCTCGCCAGCTAGGGCCCAGCAGATTTTCACTTATGAAAGGGGTTCCTTTAAACAACTCCTTCTTATGGAGATAAAGAACTGGGACTCAGCCACCTTGAATAAATAAGTAGGCTGATGCATTATTTATTTGTATTTTATTCTAAACCTCTCAGTCAGAAATTCAGAAATATACCAGCTGCAAAGAAGGTGCTCAGAAACATTTATCACATTAAGTGATAGAATCATGTAATTTATTATGAAAGTATTTGGATAGATATTGAATACTCATTAATCTAGACATTTTGTCAGAGCTTAATGTTTTATAAATGAATTAATTAAACATTCACTTTTTTATAAATGACGATATTTTAAAATACCTATTTATATTTTCTGTCATCTCCCTCTTGTTTTCTATAAGATCAAAACAAGCTAAATAATAACATAAAATGAATGCTAATTATTGCACTATGACACTAGATCACATCACTCACTACAAAGTACCATTTGTCAAAAAGAAAAAAAAAATTAAAAAGGGAGCTCTGGTGGCCTAGTGGCAAGAAGCTGTACTGCAATCCCAGAGGCGCGCGGTTCGAATCCACCAGATGCTCTGCTAGAGAAGGAGGGGCAATCTCCTCTTGTACTAGTCAGATTCGATTTGATGGTACACACACACACACGAAAAAAAAAAGAAAGATAAGTACCCTTTGTCTCATCCTGTAGTAAACTCTGTAATGGATTGCCTCACTTCCCCCACAAGGGAGCCATGGTATGTAGGCATCAAATCTGTATTAGGAAAGCGCAGTCAGAGTGTTCGTTAGGAGCAAAGATGTGAGAGTTTTGTCTCATGCCCTTTGAGTATGCTAGCGGGATGGGCCAGTCCCTAGAGAAGGAAGGACATTGTGTTTGGAAAGGTGGAGAGCTGGTGAAACAGAGGAAGACTCTCGATGAGGTCTGACATGGGACTGCATCAAGGGGGTAAGCACAGAGTGTGAGGATGCCACAGGAAGGATTGGACAAGGTTCAGATCTCTTGGACATAGGGTCTCTCTCTCTATATGTCAGAATAGCTCAATGTCACCTAATCAAAATAACAAGTTTCTACCATTGTCCATTACCTAGGTCACTTGCCCATTTCACAGAAGATGAAAGTAAGTATTGCTATGATATGTTAATGCTAGTGATATCTGTATTAATTTGGTTAATGCAATTAATTGCTTTGTAGAAAAAATAGGAAACTTCTGTTTTTATTATTTTTTTATAACTGATGAAATATTTTCATGATATTTATTCATTTCTAAAATAATAACAGTAAAATCTTCATTAAGAGCTCCTGGGCTGTGCAAATAGTTAAGCACTCCACTACTGGCCCAAAGGTTGGTGCTTTGTACCCATACCCTAGAAGAAGAATTGATGCCTTTGAGTTGTAGACTTGAAGAAAAGTGCTGAATATCCCATGGACGGTGGAAAGAATGAACAAGTGTGTCCTGGGAAAAATGCGGTTGGAGTGCTCCTTGGAGGCAAGGATGGTCAACTTGAACTTCACCTCTCATACTTGGACACGGTGCTAGAAGACTTCATTCCTTGGAGAAAGACATCATGCTTAGAAGGGTGGAGGATCCTTAAAAGAGAGTGAGACCCCAATAAGATGGATTGACACTGTGACTGCAGAAATGGACGCAAGTGTATCAGAGAGGATGAGGATGGCACAGAATGGGACAGGGCTCAGGTCAACCGTTCACAGGGTCACTGTGAGTTATACTGGACTCAACTGCACCTAACAACAACAGCAGTAACAACAAAAAAGAGGCCTGGTGACCTGATCCCTTAAAGCTCACAGCCTCGGAAACCCTGTGGGACATGGTTGTCTGCCACACACAGGGTCACTCGAAGTTGGAATCGACCCCACAACCACTAACACTGATAGCAAGTTCTCTCTGCCACCTAATAACCCATGACCAAGGTCATCAGTTTCAGGTACAAATCTCAGCTCTGTTCCCCATTCGCTATTAAAGAGAGCAAGGAGACCTTTGTTTTAGAACTACAAAAGAGTAATTACTCCCACCAACAGAGTGACTATGCAGTGATGAGGGGGCCTGTAAATGCCGTGTTAGAAACAAGAAAAGAGGGCACAGGGTCTGAGCCTCTCGAGGCAGAGGAGGTCCAGCCCTCAGCACCCTGCTTTATTCTGGTGTGACATCCACAGGTCATAAAGACACATGTCCACGGGCCCGCCCAGAAATCTATCATGCAATAAATACAATTCCACTTACTTTTCTGTCATTCAAGTGAGTATAATAAATTGTAGGTGATTAGGATTAAAACACAGCAGGAGAGGAAGACCCTCTATGAGGTGGATTGATTCAGCGACTGGGATAATTGGGATGGGAGTGTCAGAGACAGTGCGATTGGCACAGGACAGAGTGGAGTTTAGGGCTGTTGTACATAGGGTCGCAAGTGACTAGACGGCACATAACAACAACAACAACATCCTAATTCATTACAGTAGGAGGCCATTCACACATTATATTGTCATTTAAATACTATTGTCAATAAATTATTTGTGATAATTGGTGGAGCCACAACTAAGACCCTAAGGTAACCACCTCCCTGGTGTGGTCTCATTCTGTATTTGTTGAATTCAATCTATTTAAGATAATGGAAGAAGTAAAACTACTTTTAACAAAATTTTAACAAAATTCTTGAGATGTCCAGTATCAAAGAAAGAAATAGTTAAGCCTGTGTTATTTAAAGATAACTATAATGTTGGAGGAGACTGGGTCAGAAATTGTTAACTATTTTTACATGGTATTTTGATTTTTATAGGAATTCCAGTTTCCATTAAACAAACTTTCATAGGAAGGTATTAATATTAAGATCTGTTGAACAGACCCATTACAAAAGAAGAAATTGAAAAGGCAATACAACAACTTCCAACCAAGAAAAGCCCTGGACCAGATGGTTTTACAAGTGAATT
>NW_006399805.1:7305842-7307093 GCF_000299155.1 Elephantulus edwardii | reverse complement strand
TATTACATTAAGCAATATAGAAAAAAATATTAAGATCTGTGTTTTAACCACTTTGTTATTACAAACTAATTTGTCACAATGATTAATGGAGTTATTCTAAAAAAAGAAATTATCATAACCTTGTGATTTTTACTTTATTTTTAAAGTATTGCCTCTAGGGATATAAAACACAGATGTAATGTAAAGTGCGTGTGTGTGTGTGTGTGTGTGTGTATTCTTATTAAGTGCCATCGAGACGTAAACTACTCATAGCGATCCTATGAATGAAAGAACTCATAGCGGCTCTATGAAGGAAAGACCTGTTTAACAAACACTTGTATAACTTGCATCATTTTTCCAAATTCAGAGAGGGTTTCTGGAGGCAAGTTTTCAGAGGCAGCTAATTGCATGGGAGGAGATTGCCCATCCTTCTCCTGTGGAGCAGCTGGTGGATTTGAACCATGTGCCTTTGAGATTTCAGCACGGTTTCCTCCTTGTAGTTCAGTGGTAAAGAATTATCTGGACACAGAAATGTCCAAGCTTGTTGGTCTGATGGATACTGGAGGGACCCCTGACACCGTGGCCTTTGGTCACTCTTTGCAACTAGGTTCACCTCTGACACTCAACTTTGAGCCAACGAATAGACAGCAATATCAGAGAGGCACTCAGCAAGAATGTTTGTAGAAAGGAATGTTAGAATATATTTAGAGAATAACATTTTTTAAAATCAGATTTTGGTATTATTATAACATTATAAACAAACACAAAAGTCAACACGGGAATTAAATAGAAAAATAGAAAATGGGCTGAAGTGAGATCTTGAAGACTGAGGGTGTAAATTGCTGATGACATTTTGACACTGGCTTTCCTCATCCTCCAAACGAGAGTCAGGAGACCGAGGAGCCAAGTCAATTAGTCAGCAGAGCGTGGGTTTAAGGAGCACGGTGAGGCAGTGAGGAGCACAGTGAGGCGGCGAGGAGCACGGTGAGGCGGTGAGGAGCACAGTGAGGCGGTGAGGAGCACAGTGAGGCGGTGAGGAGCATAGTGAGGCGGTGAGGAGCACGGTGAGGCAGTGAGGAGCACAGTGAGGCGGTGAGGAGCACAGTGTCGGGTTAAGGAGCACGATGTGGGGTTGAGGAGCACGGTGAGGCGGTGAGGAGCACGGTGAGGAAGTGAGGAGCACGATGTGGGTTTGAGGAGCACAGTGAGGCGGTGAGGAGCATAGTGAGGCAGCGAGGAGCACGGTGAGGCGGTGAGGAGCACAGTGTCGGG
>NW_006399805.1:7268697-7304831 GCF_000299155.1 Elephantulus edwardii | reverse complement strand
TGGTGAGGAGCACAGTGAGGTGGGGAGGAGCACAGTGAGGCGGTGAGGAGCACGGTGAGGTGGTGAGGAACACAGCATGGAGTTAAGGAGCACAGCGTGGCGATGAGGAGCACAGTGAGGCAGTGAGGAGCACGATGAGGCGGTGAGGAGCACAGTGAGGCGGTGAGGAGCACGGTGAGATGCACAGTGAGGGGGTGAGGAGCACAGTGAGGAGCACGGTGAGGGGGTGAGGAGCACAGTAAGGCAGTGAGAAGCACAGTAAGGTGATGAGGAGCACAGTGAGGCAGTGAGGAGCACGGTGAGGGGGTGAGGAGCACGGTGAGGGGGTGAGGAGCACGGTGAGGGGGTGAGGAGCACGGTGAGGCGATGAGGAGCATAGTGTGGCGATGAGGAGCACAGTGAGGCGATGAGGAGCACAGTGTGGCGATGAGGAGCATAGTGTGGCGGTGAGGAGCACGGTGTGGCGGTGAGGAGCACGGTGTGGCGGTGAGGAGCACGGTGAGGCGATGAGGAGCACAGTGAGGCTGTGAGGACAGCGTGGAGGCCCAGCTCTGCCAGAGCCCGGTGGGATGAGAGCCCGGCGGGATGACCTGCAGTAAATGACTTAACAACTACCCCGATCCTTCGTTTCCACAAATGTTAAATTAGAACAACAAGGATATCTAATTTCTAGGGAGGCAGTAGGTGCAAACCACATAGTCTCTCTGTGCTACACTTTACTAACTGTATATTCAGCACTAAACAAATGCTAACTTTCCCTTTTGCTGTTGATTTTGTTGCCGTTCTGTTTTAGGTGCTACAAATCTAAGGCAAGATTTTGCATTAGATACATTCCTATACTAGATAGACCACGTTTTATTATGGCATTAACTATAAGAAATGACAAAACAACTTAGACACCCATGTCATTGCAGAACCTGACACGGGAGCTTACTGAATTAAACAAGAAGCATTTCACAAATAAATAACTTCGGTTAGATGTACAGATGGAATTGGTGGGCTGCAGTAGTCTCAAGAAGTGGCAGAGTCCTTAAATGAGAGCTTTGCTCTGCAGTAAATGTTCACTGATAGCAATGGTTTATTGGACTATCTGGGACAGCATAAACTGGAATAGCATGAAGCAACAACTAGTATAAAACACACAGTGGCAGGACAACGGAGTGATCCCTAGTGTGAAAAATGGTTTGATTTGACTCCTCTTTTGCACACACGGAACATATAATAAAAGACACACAGAGGCACACATTCTCCACTTACTCACAGCAATGACCGTGAATGAAGCAACAAGAAATGAGAAACTATTTTCCAGGCTAAGATGGAATAGGAGGAAAAGCTGGGTGCTCCACTTCCGAAAACCAGCCAGCAAACCCACCCCCCACCCCCCGGATCCCAACGTGTTGGCCTGCAGCTTATCACGGGGCTGGGACAGGACTGGGAGCATTTTGTTTAGTTGGGCACGGGGTTATCATGAGTGGAGAGCTGGTGTGACGGCAACTAACAATGACATAAAGTCAAACCACAATTCAGGGAAAAGTCTTAGCAACTCTGTGGGAAGTATGTCTATAAAATTCATCATTTAGGGCAATTTAAAATTGTCTCTGTTGCTCATTGCTGCTCTACGTGGTCTGGCAGGCATTTCACATTCTGCATATATTAAGGCAATCTCACATATATTTTAGAGAGGCATGCTTCTTTTTGATTCTCTGAGTGTTATTCTCTCATATATATTTCACTTCCTTCTTCCACTGACATGGGGAAGAGTTATAGGTTTCAGAAATAGATTTTTTTTTGCTTATGTTTTTGCAGGCTATTCATCAACAAAATGGCTTAGATTCTCAAATAAACATAGAGACTATGTCACATATTCTATTTTGAAAATTAGGATGGGCTTGTTTATTCTGAACAAAAATAACACTCGATCATTCAAAACATAGCCAATACATACAGGCACGGTCTGACCACAAATAGAAAAGGAAGAGTAGAATGATTAAAATTCTCCAATAGCTGGTAGTTAAACACACAGCTCAATTTTGCCTAAGGTACGGAGGTAAGCGGCCGCCTCTGCCCACCAATACATGTATGTAATCGTTATCACGAACCAGGTGCAAGAGAAAGGAACGCTTCCTTGTGTTACACAGGAAGCCGGAATGAGTTGGAGCTGATTCATAACAACTAGTAATAACAGCAATATTTAAAAGCCCAACAAATACAGGGCCATGCTAGCAACTTCTAAACAGAAATTTATTTAATACCAAAGCAGATAAGAATGTTTATTTATAAATAAGGGTACAAGAGTTCGCACTCTGTTATTTGACCTCTCGAGAGGGTATTGCATAGCCCTTAAGAAGCAAAACCTTTAACTGCACCATTTCATTTGCTAGATGTTTGATCTTGAACAAATTACTCAATCAAGTTTCCATTTTCTTGCCTGCCTAAAACAGGGTGGGTGATTATGAATGTAACCTCATTCAGTGGTTTGTTGAATTAAATAAGATAATGGATAGAAAGAGCTGAGAGTCGCAGGCATAGATTGAGTCCTCAAAACATTTAATAACTATCATTTCTATTATTCTCTATACCTGGGATGCTTTTTTCTAATTTACTAGCTAGCAAGCCTGTATTTATATTTTAAGTATAAATTCAAGTGATGTCAAACAAATGTTCCTTAGGGAGAAATGGAGAAGCATCGACACAAGAAGGCAGGATGTTGGTGGAGAAAAAGAATCGGTAAGAGATAGTATCTCTGCATTATTCTTCATCAGAAGATCTGAGGGGGTTCTTTTTTCCCTTTCCTGAATTTGATTTCTGGGATCAAGGCAGATGGAATTTCTGAGATAGAATTTAAGGAATAAACACAACTTGAGTAACTGTTATTCTTATGTTGTTGTGTACCAGCAAGTCAGAACCAGCTTACTGCTTGATCCTCCAGGAGGCTTTCATGGACAATCAGTTACATGAGAGGGGCTCCTCCTGCAGAACAGCTAGTGGATTAGAACCACCTGCCTTTGGGTTGGCAGTGCAACTCCTTACCACCAAGCCAGCAGAGTGTCCTTGAATAACTGTAGCAGGAGGTATTTGTGCTAGACTTTATGGTCATTGTCCCTTTCTTTTATTCCTTGGTTTGAATAATACTTATGTTTATAGATGTTTTGAATAATACTTGTTTTATAGATGCAGTGAGTGGTGCTAATGGTTAAGTGTATGGCCACCCTCAGTTAGGGAGGCCTTTGAATTAGCACCACAACCCCTTTGGGCTACTGTTCAAATTCACCCAGAGTTGGCTCAAAGAAACAATCTGATCCCAATAAGTCACAGAACGCAAAGCTGAAGGAGCAGTTCCACACTGATGAAGAGAGTAATTGTGAGCTTGGCTGACTGAGAAAGAGGAAACAAAAAGGGAGAAACAAGTCCATACCCCAGACCAACTCAAGACTCAACAGGGAGGCATGATTTTGAATTTCATTTTAAACATTTACTCTTTTTCAGGATATGGAAAACTAGAGACTGCAAATAGAATTCTAGATTAAAAATATCTTTAAAAGTTATTATAGCATTCCTAGCTTGGTACATATTGACCATCTGCTTATCAATGTGAAAAGTTTACAATACTTAACACAAAAATCCACTTGAGTAATAGGCCCTCAGGTTCTATCCATATGAAGCATCTAGTTTGGGGAAAATACCATTTGCTTGCATTTTCATTGAATTAAAAGAAATCTTATGGAAGTTTTTCCTTCTTGGGGATAATTGAATTCTGCAAACAGAGAACATTTAGAAACGTGCTTTCCATTTGTACACAGAACAGAGATTCCTCTAAGCCTTTTTTCTTCTTCCTAGAGTAAACATTTACAGTTCTTGCAATAATTTCCTGTGTGATAACATTTCCATACCCTTTGCCATTCTGTTTCTCAACTCAATATTCTCTGGGGTTTGAGATGTAGCGATTCCAGTGACTCATGGCCCTATGTCCCTACTCCTCACTAAAATCTATAGGAAGACACTAAACAAAACTAGCACTAATACTTTGGGGAGAATCTGAGAAGAATTTCCACTAGGGGTGAGACTGTCAAAGCTGATTGAGCAACAGACACAGAAAAAAGAGGTAGGAAAGGAGAGTAAGAGAGATTAAACCATGAATACTAGACTATAAGGAATACCATACATTACATTTCATGAGCAGAGACAAAGTGTACCAACCACAAAACTAGATTATCAGGAATATCACACATTACGTTTCATGGCCAAAGAGAAAGTGAACCAACCATAGATACTAGATTATCAAGAATATCACACATTACATTTCATGGCCCGAGAGAAAGTGAAGGGATTCTTCTTCCTGCAGTCACTTTTACAAACTGGTTAAGAAACATAACTTAAGGGATAGAAAGTTTTGAATTCAAAATGTCTGCAATCCTCTAAGATTTCAGTCATATATGAGAAGCCAATTGAAAGAAGTCACACAAAGATATGAGAAGGCTTACACAATAATAATTTCACTGGAACAGAAATAGATATTTATGACAATTTCCAGGAGACTGAATCAAAGCAAGACCTTTCTGAATAGGTGAACCCTACGGCTAAAGGACTTGCGATCACAGAAACTAGTGAAACAAGTAGCCAAAGTGAAGACTGTGAAGCACTAGGTTGGAAATACTGTAACTGAAGGAAACATGTGTGGACGTGTGTGCGACAGCAATGGCGACCCCAAATCCTCTCTCTGTATCATCAAATGCCTGAGGCTGGGGAAAGGTACAAGCAAATGTTAATGTAAACAATACTATTTCATTCTCGATTCTATTATCAAGGGGAAAAATAAAGTAGAAAGTAAGAAATACAGGATTAACTGTTGTTGTTAAGTGCCACTGAGCATGACTCATACCAACACTATGAACAAAAGATCTGAACCCTGTTCTATAACTAGCGTTGTTTCTCTAAGTTCATAGAGTTTCCAGAGGCATGTTGTTTAGGAAGTGGATGCGACTCCTACTTCCAAGCCTGTCTTAATCTGGGAGCTCCGCCAAACACTGTCCACCGTGGGTAACCATTATGACATTTGACACACCAGTGGCACAGTGTTCAGCATCCCCAAGTTACCCATAGCAACCCCAAGTTACCTCAATACAGAAAACTAACAGATCTGTGATATCCCACTTAAGAGAATGCTCTTCCCAAACACAACACCAGTTTACGCCCAACTTCAACTAAAACAAGAGAACCTACCCACCAGAATCCAACTACTTCACACATAAGCCTCTAAATGGAGACTTAGTCAGGACCTAACCAAGTTTTTTTTGTTATTTTTATTTTATTATTTTCTCTGCGTGTGTACTGTCAACTTGTATCTGACTGGTACAGGAGGAGATGGCCCCTCCTTCTCTGGCAGAACATCTGCAACTTTTAAATACAAAGGCCTGCCTACCATGTGCTCTTAACCAAGAGGCTTCCAGCCCACAGCTACTTGTTAGCTAAATCCAGTAAATCTGATCAGCTTACACACGATTGTGAATGGAATAAAAAAAAAATGTAATATATACCTATAATAAAAATGTTTCAGTTATTAAAAATTACAGAGTTAATATTCCAATACTTCACAACTAAATGCTTATTACAAAACAATAATTATTCTACTTACTAGACTTCTTACAAATTAGAATACATTTTCATACCTATGTTTAGTGCTGCTTTGTTCACAATAGGAAAGAGTTGGAAACAACCCAAGTGCCCATCAATAAATGAATGGATGAAGAAGCTGTAGTATATTCACACAATGGAATATTATGCAGCACTGAAAAACAAAGAACTCATGAACTATTATACAAAATGAGTGACTATGCAGGACGTTATACTGACTGAAATATCACAGTCACAAAAAGACAAATACTGCATAATATCACTCTTATAAAACAAGATTGATGGTTGGAGAGAAACTAAGAAAAGAGATAAATAATGTAGATGGCATTGAAACAGATGAGGGAGAGAACTATATAAAGTGAATATATGATTAGGAATTATTGGTATGACAAGAGGCCAGAATAAGAGCTGCATAGTAAAGTGGTTGGGGGCAGGTGCAGGCTGTATAACAACGAAAGAATTTTTTTCCCAAAGAAGAAAGTTAACTGTGGGGTGGGGGGAGGGGGGAGGGAGGAAAATGTGCAACAACAAATGAATGGAATGAAATCCAAGTTCTTTATAAACTTTCATTAAAATCTCAACTAAGGAAAAACAAATTAGAATAAATTTTAAAATGTACATGCAAGACGTTGCTACTTCATACATGGATATATATGTACATCTGTTGAGCACCTTTGCCTGCATGTTGAGCTGTTTATTTGATTTCTACTCTTCGCCATCACCCCAAGAGGGAAGTATTAAAATTACAAATCAGGAAGCTCTGAGGTTCATTTTTGGTGCCAAGCTCCAGTTCAGAAAGTCCTAAAGCTGTGCTTCGGAAGAGTCCCCGATGACTGGTGCTGGACTGTCACAATGGAGAGAGCTTCTAACACTTCATGTACCATAGCGGCCAGGCTTGCTGCCGACCGCGGGTCACGTCCTCCAACCCCAACAGCAACAGCCCTACAGGAGACCAACTCACTGCATCATCTCATCCTAGTCCCCTCTTCCTGAGGCTCCTTCCTGGTCTTTACATGGCAGCAGGGAGGAGCCCATTTTGCTTCCACTGGGGACAGGGGGACAGCCAACAGGCCTGGGCCTCTTTAGGGGGACAAGGGCTCAGAATCACAAACTTCAGGTACTGGGGATCCACTCACTGAATGTTACCACCCACTCACATGCTGAAAGATAGACCTTCAGAGTTTCTGCCCCCCCAGGGGCAAGCACCACCTTGACCCATGGCATTTCCTGGACACAACAGGCTCAGAGAAGAAGCCATAGTGGAAACTCTGATCCCCAGCAGCCAGTCCAGACCACACTCACCTCCACTGTGGTCGGGGGGGGGGGAAATATAGTCTCCAAGTCACTGTATCACTGTGTTTTTGTATTTTTTTTAATAAGATCATAAAACAAAAAGGAGAAAGAATGAAACAAATAAAAGAAGCAGAAAAAGTAAAGAAATTTTAACATAGACTTGGTGATGGTTATACAATAAGTTATACACAATTAGTGCCAGAGAACTGTGTAAATTAAACATGTTGAGTAGAGCTGACTTATCAACAACAACAACATGACTGAAAAGAAAACTCAAACTACAATTTTCTCAAATATTACTGTTTGAGTTGGGCATCTGATTTTTCTAAAGAGGTACTAGGCAAAGGTACTTATAAACATTTGAAAATATATTATCTCATTTATACTTATAAAGCAATGTCAGCAAGCATCATTAATTTAAATTACATGTGAGGAAATGTAAACTTATTAACTGTATGTTTATCACACAATATATCTGATGCTACAACCAAAATTCAAGCCTAAACTTGTCCTATAAATTGGGTTGTATCTTAAACTTCCAAAGTGCAGTCAAAGCAGTCAACAAAGGCAAATTCATAGTTATAAATTACTTATTACTATACAAGATGAATGACGAAAAAAAGAGAAGTAACTCAGAGTTCAACTCAGTAAGTAAGAAAAATAAGGAAGACAAGAAAAAGTCCCCATGAAATTAGAAATGAAGAAATCACAAAAATAATCAGCAATAATAAAAAACCCAGCAGAATTTATGAAAAATGGGAATTCACATAATTCTAGAAAGTCTTATCAAGCAAGCATGAGAAAAAACACAACTAAAATTAGGAAAAGAAAAAGTACGTACAATAGATAAGGGGGAAACCAAGTTTAACAAAATTTGTTTAATTAATTAGTATAATTAAGACAATTTTAAAAAGTATTTCCACAAAATAGATGGCTGATAATGAATGTATAATTATCTAAATTAATTAATGCATAAACAGACTGGTGAGAAATATTATATGCACTTTTAACATGTGTTGTAAAAAATATTTTTGCAGATATGAGGGAGCAGAAAGATTTTTCTTAAAAACTTCATAAGAATCTTTAAATGTAGAGTCTTTCAAATATTTCAAGAATTGAAAGCATTCTTCTTTAAGAGCATATGTTATTAAACATAGTGAGAATCTGATGAAATAATACATCAATTATTATTCAATTTTTAAAAACGAAAATTAAATCAACTCATTTGAAAATGTATATGGACAAAGCTTTAGTAAAATACTAAAAAAATTTAATTTTTGTAGCAATACAGAGAAAATAACATGACAACAAAAGCCTATGTATTTAGAAATGTGTTAATATTAATCAGAATGAATATGTAGTAATTGTTAGACATGCTATAAAGTATAGCTAATATTATTGAAAACTGATATATAAGAGTGCTAATACAAAGTACATACATATTGCATTAAAACAAAACATTTTATACTAGTAAACTTTTTAATACCATAGAAATTACCTATATTAAACACCAATGCCATATTAATGTTAAAAGACCACTAAAATTCTAATTAATGCATAATGAGTATGACTATTTCAACATTATTATTCAATATTAATATAAAATGTGTAGCCAACTCAAAGGACATTTAATAAAAATATGAAATGCATTTATCATAAAGTGTCAATTTTTTCATTATAAATTCTATGCTTATATACTAGTTATAAGTCAGGAAACAAACATTTTTCAAAAACGCACTGTATTTATATATACTAGGCTTCCTCATAGGAGATGATTCTATACAATCACAAGTAATTTTTTTTTTTATTTAGAGCTTTGTCACTTCTAGCTTTTATACTAATAGAGCAAATTGTGACACTGGCAGTTTTCATAACATACACAAGTCAACAAATATTTTTATGTAGACATGGAAAGTTAAGTTGCTGCCTAGAAGTTGGGAGAAGGAAAACTAAGACTTTCTTGTGTCGAAGGCCGTGCACAGATACATGTGGAAGCCAGAGTCAGCTTCTGGAGGATGGGCTTAGAAGTGTCCGCTGCTCAGGAACAGCTCAACAGCATGGAGTCCTCCAGGTTGGTGTATTTCTAACCGTGACCCACCTGGAGATCCATGGTGTCGAACCATGTAACGTTCACCCAGCAAGGTCTCCATCACGAGCGAGCTCTCCTCTTCACCACTGTTGGTTGGAGAACGCACAACCTACACCTATTCTAGTACATAGTAGTGTCTATTCTGTCTCCTCTCCTCTCAGTGGACATGAACTTGTACTTTACTATAACTCCAGTTTAATCTTAGATTCGGAGATGGTGCCTTTGACAAAGACAAATAAACCAGGACACTATCAAAATCTGCAGATTGCATCTATCTTACTGTCAGGGTTCATCGTGAGACTTGCAGCATGGTTGCTATTTAAGAAATTATACTTGGTAGTCAGTAAATCAGTTTCTTTCAAGTTGGTTCTGACTTGGGGTCACCTGTGTTTCAGAGCAAAGAGTAGCCATTTGATCTCACTCAGTAACAGCTCAGAGAGAAGTTCTGACAATCTTTTCCTATCAAGATGATAACCAAAGTTCCTTAAAAGTTAAAAATGGAGATAACCATTTGATCCTGGCATACTAGGTATGTATCCTAAAGAAATAAAGCTGTGACATAACAGATACACGCACACTTGTGTTTACTACATCATTTTTCATAGTAATAAAGAAATGGAAATAACTCAGGTTCTCATCAATGAACCAATAGATACTGATACACTCACACGACAGGGTACTATGCAGCATTACAAATAATGAATAAACCAATAAAAATCCTGTATAATATGGATGACTTTCAGGACATAGTGATGAGTGAAATAAGTCAGTCACAAAAGGACAAGTTTTGTGGAAGACCACTAATATAAAAATCACACAGAGAGAGAATCCTTCCTGTATGTTTATAGGGAGGTAGAAGGAGTTAGGAAATGAATTACTAGATAATAATTATTTATAAAGTTGGGGAAGGGAAAGGCAATAGGGGTTGAACGGATCAGACACTGTGAATATTGTAATTAACATTGTGGAGCAGAACGTGCACACATGATCGAAAAAACAATGTGCTTTTTAAATTTTCACTTAAACAAAGCTAAAAAAATTTTTTTAGAGGAAAAAGAAAAAATATTACAGAGAAGAAAACACTGTAGGACAGAGTTCTACTCTCATTGCGGGTCTGTGGGTTTGATTTGGTTTGTTTTCTATGCTTTCTGGGTGGAGAAAGATGCCCAGCAAAATAATGACCAGATTGAAATGAAAATGGACTTAAGTTTAGGATTACAACTCATGTACAGAGATTTAATTGGTTTTGCTTCGAGGGAGTTTTTTTCCTAATTTGCTCTTCGTGACTCCTAGTGACTGTCCTTTCCTTTGGAGAGTCATTGGCGGATTTGAACTGCTGAAGTCTCCTGGCCTTTGGTTTTTGGTTGTATGTTGTTGTAGTTGTTTTGTGCCATCGAGTCACCTGTAACCCATAGCACCCCTATGTACAACAGCTCTGAACCCTGCCTTGTCCTGAGCCAGTCTCACTAATTCAGACACACTAACCTCATTGTCCCAGTCACTTTATCAATCCATCTCATCTGGAGTCTTCCTCTCCTCTGCTGTCCCTCCACCCTTCCAAAGAATGATGTCCTTCTCCAAGCAAGGATCGGTCCTTCCTGGCCATGTGCCCAAAGTATGTGAGGTGGAGCTTCAAGATCCTAGCCTCCAAGGAGAAACTCAACCTCTCCAACACAGACATATTTGTTTTCTTGGCTGTCCACGGTATGTTCAAGACTCTTCTCCAGCACACAATGCAAAGGCATTGATTCTTCTTCTGTCACCCTTAGTCATTGTCCAACTCTCTGATGCACAGCAAGTAATTGCAAAAACCATGGTCTGGGTTAGGTGTACTTAGTCCCTAGACTTACATTGTTGCTTTACAGTACTTTGGAGAGGTCCCCACAGCAGATTTTCCCAATGCAATTTGTTTTTTTATTTCCTGACTGCTGATGTTAAAGAGAGTCGATTGTGGAGCCAAGCAAGTTGTAATTGTTAACTACCGCAATCTCTCCTCCATCTATCATGGTGCTGCCAATTGGCCCAGTGGTGGGAATCTTTGTCTTCTGCCTCTCTACCCCCGCCACAACAAACAAATCCCATCATTTATTTTAAACAATTTTTTCTACTACTTTCTTTACAAAACAAATTCTTTCAATTTCCCTCACTCCTCCATCAAATTGTACAACCTGATGATTAATTCCACTCCCCTTCCCTGCACATCCATATCCTTCTGCTTCCAGCCTCTCCCACCCTTCTTAGATATTTATATTCATTCTACAATAATAATTTTATACAATATTTATTCTTGTGGGACTGAGTTAGTTCATTTAGCATAAAGATCTCCAGTCCCTCCCAAGTTAGGTAATAATTTACAAGATCATTGCCCCTGCATGCTGCATAGTATTCCATTGTGTGAATGTACCATAATGTCTCAATTAATTCATTTGTGATTGGACTTTTGGGCTGTCTCCATGTTCTTGCAATGGTGAATAATACTGCTGGATGTTGAGCTTCAGTCCATATTGAAGCCTACAGTCCTTGATCTTCTGTGCAAGCACTCAGGTCCTCCTCAGTTTTAGCAAGCAGGGTTGTGTTATCTGCATAACATAGAGATGAGTCTTCCTTTGATCCTGATGCCACATTCTTCCTCATAAAGCCCTACTTCCCAAATGCATGTAGATTGAAAAGGTATAAAGACAGAACACGTTCCTGATGCACACCTTTCCTGAGTTTGAACCATGCAGTGTTTCCCTGCTCTGTTCTGAGGACTGCTTCCTAGTCCACACATAGGTTTCATACGAATACAACCCAGTGTTCTGGGATTCCCATTTTTCTCAAGGTTAGCTACAATTTGTTGTGCTCCACAAAGTCAAATGTCTTTGCATAGTCAATGAACAGAGTTGTATAGGTGAAAAGAGAACACCTCACATATGCTGGGCTTCCCTACTATCTGGAAAGAGTTGTGTTTAAAATATACTTTCATCACCCAGGCCTGATGTTTAGTTACACTTAACAGAAGTTCTGTATGTTATTTTTTTATATTATAAAAAGACAGGCTTAGAGCAACCTTCCCTTGCAGATCTTTAAGAGGTCACTGGTTTTTTCCTATGGATTCCTGTGGATTTCCTGCTGTGTTCTAATTGTTGACCTTTTGTTAGTCTTGATATGTCATATGCTTGATATGTTATATTTTGTCCCACCAGGGCTCCTTTCTGAAGATAATACCAATTTTTCTTCTTCAACTAATACTGATGGTCTCAATATCTGTCAACTAAATTAGCAAATACCAGAAGCTAGGTTTAAAGTTTCGGGTGGCTAAGTGTAAAATACAGACGGGCACCTAGATTTTAGTTGCAAATCATGATTGTTGTTATTGCTGTTAAGTTCCCTGGGTTAGTTCTATCTAAATGCTGCCCATTTCTGTTCCATCCCCACAATGTCGGAACCCCTTCCTATAGACTCATGCCAATCTGTCTCTTTGAGAATCTTTCCCCTTTTGGCAGACCCTCTATTTTACCAGGTGTCATGCTTTCCCCAGGCCTCTCCTGATCACAGTTCGAAAGCCTAAGTCTCGCCGTATTCACATTGAAGATACATTCTGGCTGCATGTCTTCAACACACAACTCTGTTACCAGAGTTAGACCAAAGGGCAGGCTCTTAATCCTTGGAAAGGAGCAGTGGTAGTCTTGGAAGGGGGAAAGAATCCCAGGTGGCCCAAAAAGTTAAGTTCTTGATGACCGACCCAAAGGTTAGCGGTTTGAATCTTCCTGAAGAGGCCTCTTACATACCTGTGAATCTGTTACAAGACACTGTACCTTCCCATTCTTCCAAGACCAGGGGTCTCCAGTCTACATCCCTAACTTCATACAGTTCCTAAGTGGCAGAATCTCCAAGTCCCAGAGCAGGGGAGTCCCTCTGGGTGTGCCCACACCCCATGGGCTGGGCAAGATAACCTACTAGCCCAAAGGTAGAAAATATCACAGATCCTGTTCTCATTCCTTCCCCTGTTATCCTTTAAATACCTGTGTGTCATATATTATACGTAATTATTGTTGTTGTGTACCGTTGAGTCAGAACCAACCCATAGTTGACCCTCCAATGGGTTTTCAGAGGCAGTAAATTGCACAGGAGAAGATTGCCCATACTTTGCTAGTGGAGCAGCTGGTAGATTCAAACTATATGCCTCTGGGATTGCAGCACAGCTTCTTACCACGAGGCCACCAGAGCCTCGGTATTTATACATAATTGAATAACATCTTAGGCTAACTATATAGCATGCATGTATATAAATACCTATAGGGTTGCTACGAGTCATACTCAACTCGATGGCACCTAACAACAACCACAACAAAAACAATACTTAGCAGGCTCAAATATATAGCTACGATTGTGTATTAGCAGACATGGTCAGCAGCCCGTCTATGCTATTGATTTCTCAGTGTGCTGTTGCTTCCACATACCAGTGTTTATGTTTCCGAGAACTTTTCTAGGAACCCAGGAAAGACTATGCTGTCTGTTCCACGGAGCAAGCTGGAAATATCCTGGGAATTTAGAAGTTCTGGTAGCAGCCTTCAAATAATGACGCTCAGCTTGGGCGTATAAATACCCAGCTCCCTTCACCCTCAGGCAACATCATTATGAAGCTAGTGTTCTTGCACCACTGCTCAGAATTCCCCATGGGGTTAAGATCCAGTCACCCTCTCTGGAACCCCACTTCGTGGAAGCCTATTATTCCCTGGCTCCTCTTGTGGTTTCACTCTCTCACTTCCTACAGCATCTCCCCTCCCCGCCATCTGTCGGTGTGTCCTTCCAGGGTGGCTTGCCTGTTGCTGTGGTGCTGGGAGCTGTACCATTCACATGTAAATATCAGCAGGGACAGCCATGATCGACAGGCTTCAGCCTATCACATCGCTGCAGAGCCCAGCTCACTCGCGTTGGATATACATCTCAAGGGATCGGTGTTACTAGGGAAGGACAGGAGGCTGGTGAACTAGAAAGTCAGTGAGGGGATGGGAGACCCTTGGTGAGATGGGCACAGAAGCTACAATGATGGATTTGAACATGCCGCTGACCTTGGGGGCCACAGACCAGACACAGACAGATCTGCACGAGTTGGGAGTCTATTTGATGGCAACTGACAGTGTGAGGATTCTGTACTGGCCACAGAGACGTGGGCTCTTGCTTCTTGGAGACCACAATCTGAGATGAGCATGTCATCAAATTGCTCAGTTTACCCTGTTCAAAAATCATGGGCCCATCTCACTGATCAAGACAATGTGACTCAGAGGAAAATCTGCCCAAATCTACTCCCTAGGACTTAGTGAAATAGCACAAACCAAGTCCAAGGATGTAGTGGTAACACATTTATCCTTGTTTCTTTCCACAGCCGCTTCACTGTCCATGCAGAGCTACACCCACAGTCCCAGGATCTACGGACAGAAGGTCTCTACGTGCAGGGAGATGAAGGAGTCAGAACTCACCCCGCCCTTGGTTTGGGGAGGTTGCTTTGTTCCTGCTAATTCAGGCAAACAAATCCATGGCTCACTAACTTTCCGTATTTGTTTTTGTTTATTTAAACAGTCTTCTATGTCTCCTGGAAAGCTAAGGGGGAAAATAATGACAGTAATAAAAACTAAGCACTCCCGTTTAGAGAAAATTATTCCTCTTCATCAGATAATTTTCAGTGTTTATCTTCCCCTGGGAGTTTGCTAGAGATATTTTCATGACAATAATCTCTATAAGCCATCAAGTGTACCCACCTCCACTGTTTGCCACCTAATCCATAATCCCCTCTTTGTCTCCTTCCTTCCAAATATTAATTCCCCAAAGACTGACTTTTGCAAAAACCAAGCCTTTGAATTCAAGAAAGAAACAATGGAAAACAAGACGCAGATTACCACATTTCAGTTTCACAATGCACGTAAATTCATTCTGAAAGAGAACGCAAAGATTTCACATTCTCATAGAGTTCCACCTCGGATCTAAAGGGGAAAGTGGATGCTCCTCAAGGAACACAGGTGCGTGGCTGCTAACCTCAAGGTGGGAGGTTGAAATCCAACAGTTGTCTCCTTGAAAGACGAGGCTGTCTGCTTCTGTAAAGGTTCACAGCCTTGGAAACTCTACAGGACACTTCTGCCCTGTCCTATAGGGCTTTGAGCTTTTGAATACTCTTTGAGCTTCTCACATCAATGTTTCTTTAACGTTTTCATTTTGATAGAATGTCAGATGACCTGTCACTACTTTTGTGGCTATTAGATGTCATCCAGTCACTTCTGACACATATGACACTATGCACAACAGAACAAAGTGTCTTGGTCCCTCGCATTCTTTGCTGTGCAGTTAGTGCTTGTATGAGTCCATAATTGCAAACACCATGTCAATCTATCTCCTTGGGAGTTCTCTGTCACAGACCTCCTACCTTACCAGCCGTGCTGTCCTGACCCAGAGAACGGCCTTCCTGATAGATAGCATGCAAAGTATTGATATGAAGTCTTGCCAAGTCAAAGGAACATCTGACTGTGCTTCTAAGTCATTTATTCCTCAGTGGTAATTGTCTATTCAAGTATTCTCCTTCAATTGATTAAAAACAATCAATAATCGTTTAATCTTCCTCATTCATTGTGGAGCTGTCTTGTATACATACGAGGTGATTGAAAATACTACAATCAGGCACACTTAGTAATGAAAATGATTTGTTGGCTTTTAAACACTTTAAGGAGGTCTTTGAAGCAGACGTGCGCAATGTAACACATGACTGCTTCTTCTGAGAGCACTGATTATGGATACAAGTAAAATGCAATCCCTGACATCAATCTTTTCTCCATCTATCAGGATATGATAGGGAGCTCTGGTGGCCCAGGGCAAGAAGCTGCACCGCAATCTCGAAAGCACGCAGTTTGGATCCACCAGCTTCTCCGCAGCAGAAGGACGGGCAACCTTCTCTCGTGCGATTAACTCTCTCTGAAAACCCACCGGAGGGTCAGCTATGGGTCTGTTCCAACTCAATGGTACACAAGAACAGTATCATCATGATATGATTTTGCTTATTGATACATCTTGATGACTTTCTTTTTCTTTAAATTGAGGTTGCAATCCACACTTAAAGGTGATTTTTTTTATCTTTATCAGTAAGTGTTCAAGTCTTCTTCACTTTCAGTCAGTAAGATTGTATCATCGCATAGCAAAGGTTGTTAATGAGTCTTCTTCCAGCCTTTCACTCCCTGGATTATTTGCTCAGCATACCATGAATAAGCATGGAGGGTTGAGGAATGGTCAGAGAAACAGCAGAGACTGTGAAGACACAGAGAACAGGACAGGGATCTGCTGTATGTGCACGAGGTCACTGTGAGGAGGAGCTGACCTTGGCACTGAACAACAACACACACCTTTCTTGATATTAAAGCTATTCTGTTCACACAGCTACTGCTTGATCTATCTACAGGTTTTGCATGAACACAATTAAGTGTTCTGTAATTTGCATTCTTCACAGTGTTGTTGATAATCCGTCATGATCCACATAATCACACACATTCGCTGAGCGAGTATATGTGAACAATTTTCTGGAATTTTCTGCTTTCAGTCAAGATCCATCTGACATCAGCAATGATATCCTCTGTTCCATGTCCTCTCGTTTTCTGTTGATGCATCCCTGCAATAGTTTTTCAATGATCTTCAGCAAAATTTTACTTGTTTGTGGTATGACTGACAACCGTTTGGTGATTTTCACATTCTGTTGGACTCTCTTACACTGGACTGGGCATAAATAAGTTTCTTTTCTTATTGGTCAGTTGTTGTCATTGTGTCAGAATTGTCTTTGTGTGAGGAGGAAGATTTATTAACAACCTTTGATATGCAGATGACACAACCTTACTGACTGAAAGTGAAGATTAAAAAAAAAATCACCTTTAAGAGTATATTGCATCTCAATTTAAAGAAAAATCAAGTCCTCAATGTGTCGACCCTCCAGCAAGTTTTCAGAGTAAACTGTGAGGACAAAGACTGCCCATTGTTCTCTTATGGAGCAACTGGAGGTTTTGAACCATGTGCCTTTGAGATTGCAGTGCCGCTTCTTACCAATAGGTCATCTTGCTTGGATCAACAATCAACACTCTTGGCACTAGCAGTCAGGAAATCAAAAGAAAAGTTACACTGGGGAAAAATCTGCAGTCAAGAACCTCTCCAGAGTGACTAAAGAGCAATGAAGTTAGTCTAAACACTAAGGTGCATCTGACCCAGGCCATGGTCTTCTCAACTGCTTGTTTTGCATACATGAGCTGGACAAAGAATAACGAGAACAGAAGAAGAATTGGTGCTTTTGCATTGCAGGGTTGGAGAAGAGTATCGAACATACCATTAACTGCCAAGAAAATACTATTGTTCTAGAAAGGGTGAAACTCGGTTTTTCCTTGGAGTCAAGGATTTTGAAACTCCATCGCACATACTTTGGATATGTTTTCAGTGGGGGTCATTCCTTGGAGAACGGCATCATGCTTGGAAGAATGGAGGGTCAGTGCAGGAGAGAAAGACCCTGGATGAGATGGATTGACACAGTGACTGTGGAAATGGGATCAGGTATCACCAAGACAGTGAAGCTGGCTTAGGATAGGGCAGGGTTCAGAGCCATTGTTCATAGGGTTGCTATCAGTCATAGTAGACGCCACAGCACACAACAGCTTGTTAGTTGGTCAGATAGCTGTCTTCAAAATTTTTTAATATAAACAAGTGAGAGCTTCCAGCATTGCACCAGTTTGCTGAAACATTTAACTTGATATCTGTCAATTTTTGGAATCTTATTTTGTACCAATACCTTCTGTGCAGGTTTGGCTTCTCTCATTACCATCAGTTCAATCACATACAACCTTCTAAAATTGTGTGACATTGATCAGTTATTTTGGTCAGTGACTCTGTAGATCCCTTCCATCTCCCTATTTAATCTTTTTTAATGTTTCTGTGTCATGCAACATTTTATCTCTGGTCTCTTTTCCAGTGATTCAAATCCACCAGCAGGGATATGGGAGAAAGAAATCTCTTCCTGTACAGTTTACAGTCTGAAAATACACTGGAAAATCAGTCATGCGTTGATTCTGACTCGACAGCAATGAGTTTGCATTTTCAGTTTGAACCTAGTGAGGGTTGGATGATTCACTTTTGTGGTTGATGTTCTAGCTGGGAGTTCTCTCATCTGGCATTTTCAGTTGGTCAAATGAGGAAATTCCTATACATAATTAGACTTTAAATTTTTAAAATAGATTAGAAATAGCACAAGCAATCTCCTCCTGTATAATTTACAGCCTCAGAAACCCAACAGGGAGTCAGATTATTTCCATTCTTAACAGCAATGAGAGAAAGATGTGTGTAAGAAGAAGCCCTAAATTAATCTTGATAGGAAAATACTTTTATACTACCTATTATACAAATTAAATATTTTAATGTATAACATATAGGTAGGAATGTCAAACTATTAAAATTAAAGACAATAGTATTCTTTAGGAGTAAAAGTCCTGTGAATAAGGTTGCTGTTGTTAGGTGCTGTCAAGTCAAGTATGAGTCATGGCAACCCTATGAACAATGGATCTCAACTTTGCCCTTTCCTAACCATCTTCATCATCTCTGATATATTTGAACTCATTGTTACAGTCACTGCGTCAATACTTCTTGTTAATGGTCTTCCTTTCTTTCGCTGACACTCCACCTTTGCAAGTATAATGTCTTTTTCCAAGGATTGGCCCTTTTTTTAAAAAAAAAAACTTTTTTTTTTTCATTTTAATGAACATTAACAGAGACTTTGGATTTTCATTCATTCATTGTTGCACTTTTCTCCCTGCCCGCCACCCACCCCCCCTTTAGCTCCTGTCCTTGAAAAGTAAAAGAAAAAGTCCTTCATTGGTATACAATCCTCTCCTCCCCGAGTGCACTCCACTATGCAACCTTCATTCTGAACGCTTGTCATAACCGTACTACCCAATCATATATCACTTTTAAACTGTTCTCTCCCTCATCTGTTTCAATGCCGTATACATAATTTATCCAATTTTTCTCAGTCTCTTCCCAACTCTGATGTCAGTCCCATTCTACAACAGTAGGACTGGCCTTTTCTAAAAACATGCCTGAACTATGTGAGATGAAGTTTCACCATATTTGCCTCTAAGGAACACTGAGGTTGCACTTTCTCCAAGATACATTTGTTTGCTATTTTGGCAGGCAATAGGATATACAGTACCCAGTTCCAACTCCACTACTCTGTCAACCTTATTCGTTGTCCAAACTTCAGATGCATAATTGAAAAAGACCATGGTTTAAATCAGGTGCATCTTACTCTTTAGACTCACATCATTGCACCTTACCACCTTGGAGAGGTCTTTTGACTTCTTGATGGCTACTACCATGAGTACTGATGGTAGATCCTATAATATTTCAAACGTATGTAGTACCCCAAACTCAATGTAAAGCTAAATATTAGTAAACTCAACCCTAACAGTCAAATTTGATGCATATATAAATTGTTGCCCTGTGTGAGGGGACACTAAGTTGACTCCAACTCAAAGTGATTTTATACGCAACAGAGTGAGACACTTCCCAATCCTGCACCATCTTTGCCGTCTCTGCCCTGGCTGAAGTCTACTGTTGCAGCCATTGTGTCAGTTGCTGACTTTGAGACTCTTCCTCCTTTTTGCTGACTTTACCAAGCATGAGTTCTTTCTCTAAGAACTTGCCCCTTCTGATAACATGTTAAAAGTATTTGAGAAGATTGGGGAGCTCTGGTGGCCTAGTGGCAAGAAGCTGCACTGCAATTCCAGAGGTGTACGTGGTTCAAATCCACCAGACGCTCTGCTGGAGAAGAAGGGGCAATGTCCTCTTGTACCAGTCAGATCCAATTTGATATTACACACGAAAAAAGTAAAAAAAAAAAAAAAGAAACAAGTTTTTAAAGTATGTGAGATAAAGTTACAGAAGACTGAAAAAATACTACCTCAAATCCTCACTGCCGTTGAGTCAGTTCTCAGTTAAAGTGGCCCTCCATTGGGTTTGCAGACTCTGAATTGCACCAAGAGGAGGCTGCCCACTTTTTCCTTCTGAGTGGCTGGTAAATTCAAATTGCCAGAGACCGGAAGGCTCCGTGTTAGCAGTGTGACTCCAGCTCAGTCTCCTCTAATTGTTTGATACATGTTCTTGTATTAGCAAACAGATCTGAAAGTCCATTGACTTCTTTCACCATATGCTGTCTTGACAGAAAGCTGTGACGAACTGTCTAACAAACAAAGCCACATGGGCACCCAAGAGTCTATAACTGTGTGTGGCCATGCTATAAGAAACTCTGTCGGTGTGCACAGTAGGGCTGCTCACCATAAGGTCAACGGCTCCAGTCACCAGCTCTTCTGAGGAAGAAAGATGGGCAATGGCCTTTCATTAGTGTTTACAGCCTTAGAAACAAAGTGTAGGGTCACCAGGAGTCAGATTCAACTTGACAGCAATGAATTTGGTTTTGAGGAAATGTATCACTTTGTTTCAGGATGTACTTCACTCAACATACATTGGGAAAATATTCCACTTTTTCTTTTTCTTTTCTTGTACTGTTAGGATATGGCTTGTTCATTCTGGTTAATTGCTTCTTCATTCTGTAACCTTAAAAGCTAATCGGTCATAGAACATTTAGTGTCATTCTTTTTTTCTAAGAGAGTCACAGAAATGCTTATACTTACTCCTTCAATACTGCAGCCTTCAATATGATTGCTTCTCATTGCCAAGAAAATAAAAATTCTTGCCACTGGGCCAATAGACAACATCATGGTAGATAGAGAAAAAAAAAATGAAACTGTCAACAACTTACCATCAATGCACTTGGTACCAGTAGTCAGGAGATCGGGAGACATATTGCACTGAGAAAATTTGGAGTGAAGGGTCTCTTCAGTTATTGAAGATCAATGGTCACTTTGATGATTAAGGTGTGTCTGATTCACACCATGGTCTTTTTAATCAGTCGTTGTACATGAGAGAGCTATACAACGACTAAGGATGACAGAAGAAGAACTGATGCCTTGATACTGTGTAAGAGGACTGAATATTTCATGGAACTGCCAAATGAACAAACTGATGGGTCTTGGAGAAAGTGCAGGGGGCTCCTTGGAGGCAAAAAGGATAAAGCTTCATCTCATATACGTTAGGCATGATACCAGGAGAAGTTATTCCTTGGAGAAAGTGAAAGAATGATGGAGAGGAAGACTCGCAAGCAGATGGATTGACACAGTGACTGCAACAATGGGCACACGTGTGTCAGAGGCTGTGAGGACGGCACAGGATGAGACAGGGTTTAGATCTATTGTCCACAGGGTCGCTGTGAGTCATACTCAACTCAGTGGCACCTAACAATAACAATAATGACAACGCCTCCTATTAATTAAAATGCATACATACAATTGGCTATTCAGTGTAAGCTCTTAAATTCATTACTATGAAGTTATTAACTATGTAAAAAAGAAAACCAATGTACCAAGTATTTACTACTGATATCACCTAAACAATATATTCTACTACTTGCAATTAGTGCTTGTCAATAGAGGTAAAATGCTATGAAGCTGTTAGTATTTTCTGGCTTTAATATGACATTAAGACTTTTGGCAAATTGTAAATATTTTTTATAAAAAAAATCTTAGTCATATAAGATGCTGACATATGCTTATAACAACAATATATTAATAATAGTTTGTGGGGACTATAAGAAATATGCTTGAGAAAATATTTCATAACCTATATTAAAGTTTGGAAGGAGGAGTGGCATCCACTTCCATAATAGCTTGCCTCCAGAAACCCTATGAACCTGGAGAGAGGATGAAAGGCACCCAAGCAACTACGACTCTCCTTCATAGGGTCGCTATGAGTTACCTGTGACTCGACAGCACATAACAACAACAACAACAACAACATATTAAAGTTAATAAAACTCGCTGTTCTTCTGTTTCACTCATTTTCACTCTCTAGAAGAATTATACAGTACCCAGAAATAAGATTACTTGGAATATATTCATTGCCATCAGAGGGGACCATTGATGGCAATCAGCAGCATATCGTAAGTAAGAGAGGAACGTGCCCTCACTCGAAGAGGGCCTTTGTAGTCATTCTGTGCGGTGGGGACATACACTAAGTACATGAACTGAGGGTGTAGATTAGAGGTGACATTTAGAATTTTACTTTCTTTTGGCCAACATTTTTACATAAAAATATGAAAACCACTTTTAAGAGAAACATAAGACTGAAAGTGGAAAAAAAATATAGTGGTTAGACTTACTCAAAAGTGAAATGAAATCGCATAGATACACAAATATGATCTCTCCCTGTGAAACACAGCAAAAGCCGTGTCTGTCTTAGCTTCTCATGACTCTTCTTAATGCTTGCTAAAAATGGCTGTAATGATGGTGCTGTGCCCAACCCTTTCATTAGCCTCCAGATTACACCTATGGTATTCAGAAGCAAACACAGAAAACCAAAGGCAGGGAAATGAAGAAAAGAGAAACTGTTATCAATTAAGAAAAAGGCCCTAACTCTTATTACAAATCTGCCTTTATTTACCACTACTTGGGAATTTTACTTGCTAAAAGTAGAAAGGACCAGAGTTGTTGAGTTGGAGACACATATAAGATGCAGATAAACTATTTGAATATGCATACGCAGACAGAGCATTACCTGTCAGTTTGCCATGCTAGTATCGGGACAGCTCGGGTGCTGCTATCATGGTGAAAGCTGGGCTCCTGGTATTTCAGATAGAAACAGGGTCAGTAATCTGTGGTGGAGAGGGTTCACTGGAGCTTCTGGTCTGCAACCGACTAAGAAAAATGATCTAGTGTATGAATTCCATAGTTTGGTTAACAAAAATTGCACAAATCACAACAAAACATTGTCTGGTATAGTGTTGGAGGATGAGTCTGCCAGGTCAAAATGAACAGTGGCTGCAGCAATATTGTTTGTTTGTTTTTCAGTTGTTTGGATTTTTTTTAAAACAATATTCTTGAGCAGACCTACGATTACGTAAGATAGTGCAGGACCAGAAAACTATTTCTAATGTGATAGAATACATGGGTTCCTCATGAGTCAGATGTTGCTCAATAGAAACAAACATTAGGTAATAAGTTTGTCATAAATAAGCTGGTAGCAACTAAATTTATACCTTCTGTGCAGAGCCTGTTACTAAGACTTCCAGGTCTTGGAGCTTATCTTAATGCACTTCTTGGCTATATACTGGCTTCCCCAAACTCAAATGCTCTCCACTGGACTGGTCAGTCTTCTTTGGAGAACGGTACCAGCTGTACCATCTCTCCAGGACCAGTTGTCTTCATGAGAAACTCAACTGCACCTGAAGTCCTCTTTCTTGGCCAACCTTCCCGCCCACCATACACATCCAGGCTCTATACTGACTCTGTAATGTTCTCTACTCCACCTCATTCCTGCCTCCTTCACTGACACTGACAGCGTTCAGAGACTCTCTCTTTTTCTGACCTTCTGAGTTTTCATCCCTGCTCGTTTTGTGTTGCTCAACCAGAGTCATCTCACTTAAACACAAACCAGAAAGAGCCACAAGAAAAAGATGAGTGAATTGCTTCCATGGAAATTATAGCCAAGAAAGTCCTGCGGGGCCAGTCTAGCTTCTGAGAGTTGCCATGAAAAGAGAATTACTACCTTTAAAAGCACCGAACCGGATTTCCCTCGGGATTGTATGAGCTTAACGCTTACAAAATGAATTTCCCAGCATGGACAGACAGAACTGCATTCCACCAGCATGAAGTCCCTCTCTAAGGAAAGTCAGGTTGTCCTGACACGTCAGAAGATCTCACTGTGACCCTTTCCCCGGTCGACAGGAATTCAGGAATGCAGCAATTCTTTCTGAGCCTCATTATTAACCCCAAAATCCACTGACTGTCACTGACATGATTCTGATTTACAGCAATTCTCCATCAGGTTTCTGAAATTGGAACTCTTTTTATGAGAGGAGATTGCCCATTTTTGTCCCCTGAATCAGTAGGTAGATTCGAACTGCTGACCTTTCCAGCTGCAGGTGTAAGGTGTAATGCATTAAGCCACAGGAGCTCCTTCCTGACCCTCACAGTCACTGAGAAGTGGTTCATCTTCAAAAAGTGCAGACGCGGGCTCTGCTTTGTAATAAGAAACCCAGGCTGCTGTTCCAAAGTTCTCTGAATTCTTCCTCTAAGGTCTTCCAGAGGTCACTGGTTCTACTCCCCTATTTGCAGATGAAGCCTAGGTAAATGAGATACTCCTAGAAATGGCCTGCTATTGTCTGGTTTTTCTTATAACAACATTTAGAGGGAACTTTTTTTTATTGTCCAATGTTTTCATTTCCTTCTAGCACTGAGAAAATAATAATAATAATAATAATAATAATCCATTTTTATGAGGCCATTGAAGCCACAGAGCAATAAGAATCATGAAACAGGTAGCAGGAAAGCTGTGTTCAAAAAGGCAGCCCATCTGTGGGGTCCCCCACACCTCTCCACACCCAGTCTGGCACACAACACACATCTGTCCAGCTCCCTACAGGACCATGCAATTGATTGATCTCACTGAGAGTCTAGCTTCAAGATTTACATGGCCAGGAGCAAAGGTTACATACCTGAAATTGCTCATATTTCCTATGGTTGAAACTATGCTAAGGAGGGATATGCTGGTGAGGGTATTTTAAGTCTATGCTAGGTCACTGGTGATTTATTGTTGTTGTTGTTGTTACGTGCTGTCGAGTTGTCTGCGACTCATAGTGACCCTATGTACAACAGCTCTAAAGTCTGTCCTGTCCTTAGCCAGTCTCACTGACTCCAACACATCTACCCCCATTGGCCCAGTTACTGTATCAATTCATCTCAACCAAAGTCTTCCTCTCTTGCACTGTCCCTCCACCCTTTCAAGCATGATGTCCTTCTCCAAGGACCGATCCCTCCTGGCCACATGCCCAAAGTATGTAAGATGGAGCTTCAAAATCCTAGCCTCCAAGAAGAAACTTGGTTTCACCCTCTCCAAGAAAGACCTATTTGTTTTCTTGGTGGTCCATGGTATGTTCAAAACTCTTCTCCAGCATCACAACTCAAAAGCATAGACTCTTCTGTAATCCTTAGTCATTGTCCAGCTCTCAGATGCATAGCAAGTAATTGTGAAGACCATGGCCTTGATCAGGTGCACCTTAGTTGCTAGGCTGGCATTGTTGCCTCTCAGTACTTTGGAGAAGTTCCTGACAGCAGATTTTCCCAGTGTAATTTGTCTTTTGATTTTCTGACTGCTGGTGCCAAGATAGTTGATTATGGAGCCAAGTAAGCTGTAAAAATCTCAATCTTTTCTCCATCTATCATGGTGCTGCTAACTGACCAAGTGGTGAGAATCTTTGTTTTCTTGAAGTTGAGTTTCAATTCATATTGAAGACTACAGTCCTTGACCTTCTGCAGCAAACACTTTAGGTCCTCTTCAGTTTCGACAACCAAGCTTGTGTCATCTGCATAACACAGGATGTTTTATGAATCTTCCTCCAAACCTGATGCCACAATCCTCCTCATAAAAATTAGCATCCTAAATGATCTGTTCTGTATATAGATTGAAAAGGTATGGAAATAGGACGCATCCCTAACATACTCCTTTCTTGATTTTGAACCATGTAGTGTTTCCCTGCTCTGTTCTGATGACTGCTTCCTGGTTTGAGTATAGGTGATCTAGTATCTGAGTAACTAGTTATCTAGTGGTAAGGAATTGTGCTATCAACACAAAGTTGTATGGTCTGAAGTCACCAGCTAGCTGTTCCATAGGAGAAAGGTGGACAATCAACCCTCATGTGGTTTACTGCCTCTGAAAATCCACTAGTGGGTCAGCTATGAGTCATTCTCAGATCGATGGGCCACCACAACAAGACTAGGCTAAGGAGGAATGGATTTGCCCAAGGACTATCACTTTGGGGGTATAAAGGAGAGTAAGGAGTCTATGGTACTATTGCATCCAAGACAGCTGGAGAAGAATGGGTGTGTAAAGACCATGTTGTTGTTGTTGTTGTTAAGTGCTGTCAAGTCGCAGGAGACTCATAGCGACCCTATGAAGGAGAGTCCTCAACACATGTGTGTCTTTCATCCTCTCTCCAGGTTCATAGTTTCCGGAGGCAAGCTGTTAAGGATGTGGATGCCGCTCCTGCTTCCAAGCTTGTTTTAATTGGGGAGTTTCACCCAACACTGTCCACCCTGGGTACCCATTATCGCATTTGACACGTCAGCGTCACAGTGTTCGGCCTCACAACAACCACAAGTGACTGCTGTTCGGCAAGTACGTGAGTACTTGAGTCCATCATTTTACTAACTGGATTAATGTCAACTTCAGGAACTCTATGAGGTACAAATTAAACAACAGAGAGAAAAAAAATAGCTGGAAGAGCAGAAACATCAAGAAAAGATTCATGGAATTTACCTATTAAGTCTAGTTATTAAATAAAACCACTGTTATTAAATACAACCTCTGGGACCATGAAGAGGAGAAAATGGAATGAAGAAAAATGTCTAGCATTGACTTGTTAAAAACGAAGGAATTTCAAATTTTAAGAGTGTTCTAGAAAAATGGTAAGGCTCAGATTCTCATTATACAGGCTCAAAATGATTCCTTACAGGACACATAAATTTTATCTACACTGGAAATAATATCTATTTCAGGCAGACGGATTTGTATTTCTACCAACACGCCCATTGTGAAGATCAAATAACAGATAATATTGTGAAAATAATTTGTTTAACTGTGTAACATTTTGCAAAGATATTATTTCCAAGAATATTTGAATCCTTAGAGATAAAATTGTCTGCAGTAATAAAGACAATTTCCTTTGCTGATTCTAAAAAAGATTTTTCAGTTCTAACACACAAAGAACCCAGTGGTAAAGTGGATTAAACATTGGGCTGCTGATTGAAAGGTTGGCAGTTCTAATTTCTCAGCTATGCCACTGTGAAGATTGCAGTTTAGGAAACCCTGGGGAGTGTCTATTCTGTCTTATAGAGTTGTTATAAATTGGAATTACCTTGAAAGCAGTAGGTTTAGGGTTTGTTTGTTGGTTTTTTTTTAAATTAAGCATACAAACAGCTATAAATTACTGTGTTGTTGAAGTCCTATTAATTAAGGAACAATGGTGTAAATATCTACCTATCTACCTGCCTGCCTATCTATATATTTATCTTTCTATGTCATACTGAAGTACACATTTAGTCTCCATTCAGATGCTAGCCGTGTTTTGGTTTGATTATTCCCCTATAAATCTCTATAAACCCAAAATCTTGGAGCTACCTTTTCTGGAGAATTCAAAGTTATTAATTATATAGAGCTTTTATATATAGTTTTTCTATAGAGTTATTAATTGAAGGCTACAGATAAGGGTTTGGACACTTAGGGAAAATAATAACTGTCTATTTATTTCCATTTCAAAAGGTTCCCAAGTCTGCCAACAGCTCCTTGCCAGGAAGAGCGGCGGTCTCTTCCTGTGGGATTTACTGTCTCTGAGAACCCACTGCAGAGTCAGTCATGGATTGGTCCCAACCGGACAGCAGTGACTAGCAGAAGTAGTAGTACTCTTTTCTGACTTCAAACTAAATGCATGACAATTATCAACTTTTTAAAAAGTGGAGACAGCTGAAAAATGAAAGGTTAAAGTCCACATTATTTCCTCATGAGAATTCACCAACGTTACACATTTTAAATGTCCTTCAGGATTTAATATATGCTAGTCAGTACAAATCTATTATGATGATCTTAATGCTTTGTAGAAGGTGGGGCAATCTCCTCGTTGACAACCAACCAACCAACCAACCTGTATTATTAAAATGGCATTATTTCAGGGAGAAAAGTGCAACAGTGAATGACTGGAAATCCAAAATCTCTGTAAATGTTCATTAAAATTAATAAAATTTTTAAAATGGCATTACTCTCAGTAGAGAATGGTTAAAAAGAACTGCATTTGCTCTCATACACCTGAAAGTATTTGAAAGCTCCTACAATTTTGATACAATTATTCTCACGAATGGTGCCAGACCAGGGTGAATACGGTTTAGAGACGATGGTGATGATGATATCAAGGAGAGTCATCAGGGCTTCTGGTGAGTAAGGAAGTGGCTTTATTATTTTTATTGTTATGAGTTGGAAGCGATCCATAGCTGGCCCTCCAGCAGGTTTTCAGAGGCTGAGAATCACACAAAAGGAGATTGCCCATCCTTTTCCTGCAGATCAGCTGATGGCCTCGAACCCTGTGCTTGTGGGATTGCAGGGCAGCATTTGGCCACTAGGTCAGGTGTGACTCATTGTGACACAATAAACAATATATATATATCTGAGCCAGTCCTGTTCTATGGCAGCCTCACAATCTCTGGTACATTTGAGCTCAATGCTGCTGTCACTGTGTGACTGACTCATCCATGTGGCTTAAGGTCTTCTCCTTTGCTGTCTGTCCTTCCACGTTTCCAAGGATGATGTCCTTCTCCAAAGAACAGTCTCTCCTAGCAACATGTCCTAAGTATGTAAGACAAAGCTTCACCATCTTTCCTTCCAAGGAGCAATCTGGCTTCACCCGCTCCAAGGTGTCCCTGTTTGTTCCTTTGGCAGTTCATGGGATTTGCAATACTCTCCCCCAACACCAGAGCTCAAAGGCATCCATTTTTCTCCCACAGACCTTATTCATTGTCCAGCACTCAGGTGGACAGCAGATGAGTGAAAAGACCATGGTCTGAATCAGGCAGCTTTCTTTTGTCTCATTGTAAGAAAACTTTACTGAGAAATTCTTAGTAACTTTCCTTAGTTTTTCTTCTTTGGAATCATTGTTAGACAACTTCAAAAAGGTGCAACCTATCTTGATACTTACACCTTCCTCATGTTGTGATTCACATGAGCTCGCTGGCGCTTCAGTTCTTTGTTTTTAGGCTACCTCAAACATCTTCCCCTTAGCTATATCATGGGATTTATATTTTCTTTTTTTTTTTTGTCCCCCTTGATAACCAGTAACCATGAAGCACCACTGCCCACATAGGGTCTCACAAGACCAATTCATCTGATAGACGCCTTTAAAAAAAAAAAAAGTAGTGTGGTTTTTTTTAAATTTTAATGAAAGTTTACAATGACTTAAGGTTGCCAGTCACTCATTGTTGCCCTTTTCTCCCTGCCCACTCCCTCCCCTCAATTCACTCTTCTCCTTGATGAGGAAAAGAAAAACTCTTTCATTGCTATGCAATCCCTCCCCACAAGCCCACTATACTGTAAAGCCTTCAAGACTCCTGTCATGACAATAATACCCAATCATATATCCCTTTTAAACAATTCTCTGCCTCGACAGATGCATTTTTTAAAAAAATACTTTTGATTTTAATTGTGATTTTAACAAAAGTTTACAGAAAAGCTAGATTTTCATTCATTCATTGTTGCACATTTTACTCCCTCTCCCTCCCTTCCCCTCAAGTTGACTTTTTTATACTAGTTTATTTACAAAATTTGAAGATGTTTTCAAGGACAGACTCCTCCAATTTCCCTCACCGTCCCCATCAAAATGTCCAACTCCACGATTAATCTCCCCTCCCCCTGCACATCCTCATCCCTCTGCTTCCACCCTCTCCCACCTCCTTTGTATCCTTATATTCATTCTGCAATAATGGTTTTATACAATATTTGTCCTTGCAGGACAGTTAGTTCACTCAGCAAAATGATCTCCAGTCCTAACTTGAAAGGGACTGACAGATGCCTTTTATTTCTATTTCACCAAAATAGAAACAAAATTTTGTTTTTCCCTATCCTCTTAAAGTGCATCTCAATTAATTAATCAAACCAAAACTAACTAGGAGTAAATAAAGAAAAATGAATCACAAGATACCAGTTATCAGTATTTTAAGCAAAAAAAGAGTTCTCTAAATAGAAACTGTCAGCATAAATATTTAGGGCAAGCACCTCTCTCCTCATACTTTTAAAATATTCTTTATTTTGTCTAAGACACTAGGATTCATTTATTCATTCAACCAATATCCACACTCAGTATGTTCCAGAGATACAGTTTTAAGCCCAGTGATCCCAAAATAGGTGTCCTGGGGGCTTAATGGTTAAGTAATCGGCACTGAAGCTAAAGGTTGGTGAATCAAGCCCACCAGTCGCTCCACAGGAGAGAGATGTGGCAGTGTGCAATGCAAAGATTACTGCGTTAAAAACTCTGCAGCAATCGACTCTGTTCTATCAGACTGCTGGGAATCAGCATTGACAACTGCACTAGCTTTAGTTTGATTGTGACCCAATAATAATTTGGATAGTTGATGCTATTTATAGTGAGATATTAATGCCAGAAAGTAAAAGTTATAAAAATTACTGTGTGAAATTTTTATAATGAAACCAACCACTACTTCCAAGGTAATTCCAACTCATAGCAAGTCTATTAAGACAGAGTACAATTCTCTATAGAGCTTCCAAGGCTATAATCTTCATAGAAGCATAGCTGGTGGATTGGAACCACCAGCCTTTCAGTTATTAGCCCAATGTTTAATCCACTTCACCATTCAGGTTCTTTTTAGGAAACACCAAGAAGACAAAAATCCTCACCCCCAGATCAATAAGCAATATCATGATAGAGAAAAGATTGAAATTGTCAACAATTTAATCTTACTCAGATCCACAATCAATATCCTTGGCCCCAGACAGTCAGGAAATTGGAGATGTATTGCATTGGGCAAGTCTACTGTCAGGGGCATCTACAAAACATAGAGGAGCAATGATGTTCGTTAGAAGACGAATGTGGGCCTGATTCAGGCCATTGTCTTTTCAATCACTTGCTGTGCATCTGAGAGCTAGACAATGAAGAAAGATGACAAAATCGATGGAATTCAGGTGTTGGAGAAGAGTACCGAGTATCCCGTGGGCTGCCAAAGGAGTGAACGGCAATGCCGTGGAAAAAAATGCAGCCAGAATGCTCCTTGGAAGCAAGGATGGTGAAGCTTTGTCTCATGTACTTTGGGCATGTTGCTGGGCAGGCTGTTCCTTGGGGAGGGACTTCATGCTTGGAAAGGTGAAGGGTTAGGGGAAAAGGGAGAGACCCTCAAGGAGATGGACACAGTGACGGCGGCAATGGGCTCAAGTGTGTCAGAGACGATGAGGACAGTACAGCCTAGGGCAGGGTTCACCTACGTTACTCACAGGGTCACTACGAGTTAGTTGTGCTTAACTCAACATCACCTAACCACAACGGGAGTGAGCCAGACAAGAAACTAAGACGGCTTGAGAAGCAAAGATATTATTTGGAACAGATTCCTAAGGAGAGACCTTCTAGGAGCTGTAAGAACATAGATTGAAGAATGAAAGGATACTGGCCATGCTAGTCATGAGGAATTGACAAGAGAAAGTGTTCTGTATGAAGAGAACGACAGGGCAAGCACCTTAAACAAATGCCATGAGGCTAAAAAGAGCACAGTGTGGCCAAGAATTGGCATATGAACTTTACTGAGACAGAAAGCAGCTTGACGTGAGATTAGAGAGATGGAAAGTTCCAGATCATGTGAACTTTGAAGGTCATGGTAAGAAAAATGATGGCGGAAGGAAAGACTATCAAGAAAGAATCTTAAATGGAAAAAAAAAATTAAATGGGTTTTAGCCATAGGATCCAGTCCAACATCAGGACAAGTCATGTAGATAGGCTGTACTTTTGATCTTCCTTGACTGTGGTCTTCATCCCCTAAATAACTCCAGTCTTACAGATTGAATTTTATCTCCCAAATATTTATGTTGATCTCTTAACTTCTGGTATTTGTAAACAGGGTGTTTGAAGATATTATTATTTAACAGAAGGTCATACTGCAATGAGGTGGGTCCTAATTCAATCTACCAAAGAGAAAAAAACACAGAATAGCACATAGAGGAAAGACAGTTCTGTATTAAGGAGTAAGGATGCAGCGTCAAGCCAGGAAATGCCTGGAGCTGTCAACTGAGAGAGGTAAGAAAGGATCTTACCCTGGAGTCTTCAGAGAGAACATAGCCATGCTGGTGTCCTAAAGTTGGACCACTAGCCATCTGTGAGACAATACTGTCTTCGGACTTCCAGTCAACTGAGAAACAACATTGAAATGGCCAACACTGGACCCACTTGGACTCCTGGCAACCCTCTGCATTCTGGAGTAGAATTATTTTCCAGAGGGTTTTCAATGACTGATGCTTTTGGAAGCGGACTGCCAGGTTCTTCTTGCAAGGTGCTTTGAGGTGGACTTGAACCTCCAACATTTCTGTTAGCAGTTGAGTGTAGTAACTGGCTGGATCACCAAGGGACTGTACTGTTTTTGTAGAGCACATAGTTTGTGGTGTTTTGTTATGGTAGCTGTAGAAAACTAATACACACTGTGTAACTGTGAGAAAACATCAGATGGACAAAAATTGGAGGACAGCACACCAGCTGATCAATATACCTCAAAGCTATCAATATTATCAAGAATCAGAAAGCCAAAGGAACCATTGCAGTTAGGAAAAAAAAAAGTAATATTGTATTTTGTACGAGCTTTTGGAAGAGAAAAGTAATATTAGATTAAATAACAAACATAAACTAAGGACATTTGAATAAAGTAGAAGCTCTGAGTAAAGTAATGGATCAACACTGGTTCATTTATTTCATCAAATGTATTAAGTTCCTACAACAGGGAATAGTTGACAGATAAACTGGAATTCTCTGAGGAAATTCTGCAATTCTCCTACAGCTGCCTTACTTTCCTAAGATCAACCCTAAAGTGACAATCAAATGTTTTAAAGTTTGTGGTTTAGTGCGTTTATTTTAAAAGAGTGAGTCCTAGGTTTCTGAACTGAGTCATTTACTGAGATTAAAAAGAAAAACAAGGTACAGAGTTGGGGCAATGCAGGAGAAAGGGGTGGCAAGTGTCAGGAAGCAGAAAATGACTTCATGGCTCCTTAACTTACAGACGTGGTGAATCACCCAACGAGAAATGTCACGTCTGGATTGGACCTAAACTCATTCTGGCTGACAGACATGGGACTACTGCATTGTACCTTTCAGGATTAAAATTATAACAAAGAACAAAAGAGGGCATTTCCAGAAAGTGCTGAAAAGAGTAGTAAAATCAGGAGGGCAGAGAGACCAGCTTCGGTAGAAGAAAGGGCAGGGCTGCTTCTCTGCTTGGTGGCTGTCCGCTGCCTGATAGTTGGGTTTATTTCTTGTTTGTGTTTTGTTTTGTTTTTTTAATAGACGAGGCTTTTTGGTTTCTTTTCTTAACATACAGATGGAATACACATGGCGCACAGTTACAACCTCGACACAGACCTGTGCTGACTCTGAGGGGGTCCGTACATTGTGGTTTGTGCTTCTAACCAGAAAACCAATGGTTCAAACCTGCTAGCTGCTTCTCTGTTAAAGGACAGACCGTTTTCTCCTATAAAGATTTACAGCCTCAGAAACCCGATGGAGTTACCATGAGTTGGAATGAACGCAAAGGCAAAGGGACACCTGTGGTCACAGACCCACTGGGGATTTGTCATTGTTCAGAGGTCATATCAGTGCAGGGTATATTTTAACAAACCCCCCTTAAGATGCAAAATGAGTGTATAAGATGCATAGAGAAGAGAACAGAGCTACGTGGTGCTAGACGACGCATCATGTGAGGGTCATCAAGAAACCAAAGAACAGGACAGAGAGCAAGAACCTTTTACTAGACTTCACACCCTGCATATGGAAATCTAACTTCTTAAACGGAGAGAAGAAGTTTGTTTGTTAAATCCAGCTACTTGTGATATTTCTGTTATATAGAACTAAAAACTTAGATGCAGTGTGACCCGCAGGCCGGGGCATCTGTCTGCACTGTAAACCAGCAGGCATGGACTCTGTGACCTTGGTTATGTTATCAGACCTTTCCAAGTTTATTTCTTTATCAGCAATTAAGTATAACAGATGTTTAGCAGGTTCTGTAAGTGATTGTGAGAGGTAATATGCATAGCACAGTTTGGCTATACTACTCCAAGTAAGTACTCAATAAAAGACAGCTCTAATGGGATCCACTCCTTACTTACAGGTATGGTTAGGTCAAAGGCAAAAAGTGGGAGATGGTTACATCAGATCAACCAAATGAAGGATGATTACATCATTACATAGCTGGCAAACCGCTGAGAGTCGTGGCCCAGACAAGCTCGTACATAATTGTGCCCATCACAGCCAGAAATACTCTGACCTTGAGACTGAGTGTTCACCCCTGCCAGATGCTCATCATTAACAGACAAGAGAGTCTAATAGGAGATTTGTACTATTGCTGTCAAGGGGAAATGTTTGACAACAAGAGAGCTGATAAATGAGGAGTATGTGTACTGTCAACACAGTCTTCAAATAATGCCATCTGTCAAGGTCTTCTTCATATGCTCAAAGCCAGTGTGGCAAACCCTACAAGCTGCCCCTGTCAGAAGTAGCACAATCGCAGTCATCGCTAGAGCACAGTCTCCAGCTTCTGCCCACAGGATGGCGGCAGTCCTCTGGATTTTCCCTCTAGAAGAAAGCCCTGGGCACCAGACTTCTTCCAGGCATGGTCTTTCTGTCTCTGAGCCACAGCTCCCACTAACATGGTCATTTTCAAAACTGATATCCTTTTGGGATTCTGCAAAGAAAAATTACCAAATTCTAATGGCAGCATCACGAGAGACAGTGAAGAGACTGAGAATATTAACAGCTTTAGTTTGCTTGGTTCTACTATAAACACTCTGAGTACCAGCAGCCAGGAAATCAAAAGACGAATTGCGTTGGGAAAGTCTGCTGTCAGAGACCTCTCCAGAGTACTGAAGAGCAATGATAGCAGTCTGGAGACAAAGGTGCGCCTGATTCAGGCCATGGTCTTTGCAATCACTTACTGCACATCCGAGAACTGGGCAATAACTAAGGATGATAGAAGAAAGATCAATGCCTTGGAGTCATGGTGCTGGAGAAGATGATTGAATATATCATGGACTGCTAGGAGAACAAACAGATTCATCCTGGAGAGGGTGAAACCAGGTTGCTCCTTTATGTCAGATGAAGATTCAGAATCTTTCTGAGGCTTCGTCTGACATATTTTGGACATGTTGCAAGGAAGGATCAGTCCTTGGAGAGCGACATCATGCTTGGAAAGGTGGAGGGACAGTACAAGAAAGGAAGACAGGATCAATTCAGTGATGCTGGTAGATGTGTCAGAGACAATAAGGCTGGCTCAGGATAGAGCAGGGCTCAGAGCTGTTGTCCACAGGGTTGCTATGAATTGCAGGTGACTCAGTGGCACACAACACCATCATAATGGTGGTAAGAGTTGAATTGCGTTCTCCCAAAAAGTATGATTGATTTCTAATTCCTGTTTTTCTGAATGAGACGTTGCTTGGGAAAACAAGATCTTTTTTCTAAAGAATGCTGTCTGTTGTTATTTTCAACTGCAGTTGTATTGAGTATGAGTCATAGTGACCCTATGAACAACTTTTCTCAACTGTGTCCCACCCTGAGCCATCCCCACAATCTCTGACAGACTCAAGCTCATTGCTGCAGTCTCTGTGTCAATTCACCTGGTGAAGAATCTTTCTCTCCTTTGCGATCCCTCCACCTTTCCAAACATGATGTCTCTCGCCTAGCAACATACCAAAAAGAGAGATGAAGCTTCATCATCTTTGCCTCCAAGGGCCACTCTGGCTGCACCTTCTCTAGGACTTATCTGTCCTTTCGGTAGTCCATGGGATATTCAGTACTTCGGCAACACCCCTCCAGTTGGATCTCATTAACTGTACAGACAATAGAAAAAGTTATTTTTGCCTTTGAACTGTGGTGTGTCAATTCCAAGTCAAAGTGACTTCAGCGTTCCCTAGGCTGAAATATTTATAGGAGTAGACTTCCTGATGTTGATCAAACCAGCTGTGATTTAACCATCGTGTTACCACAGCTCCTCTTTAAAACATACATTGCCTATTTTATTCGATAGTCCTAGGAAACTATAAGGGAGCGCAGGTAGCTCAGAAGGAAAGGAACTGCTACCAGTCCAAAGGCATGCAGTTCAGATCCACCTGGTGCATCCTGGTGGCCAGCCCAGGCTTAGTGAGGGAGCAGTTCTGCGATTACATGTTTCAGCAAGCAGTGAAGACTGACAACAATTTGTTGCTGGAAAACCAGTCCAAATTC
>NW_006399805.1:7256304-7267796 GCF_000299155.1 Elephantulus edwardii | reverse complement strand
CTCCAAGTGTTTGCATGTTTCATTATAATTTTTTTTTTTTTTTTTTTTTTTTGGTTGGCAGGAACTTACTCAAACTAAAAAAGTAAAACTATAAAAGAAGTATTTTATTTTGTTGAGTTTCACAAAGCAAAATATAAATGAATTCAATAAATTTTATATCATGGAAAAGGCAATGACATTACACTCTTTAAGTTGTGTAATCATCCTTATCCGGTCTTTATCAATCTATCCTCTAACATAAAGTATATCAATCTCTAAGTTCCATATCTAATCATTTGAGATACTGATAGATACTATTGTGATAATACAGATTGACTCAATCTAGAGATAGAGATACATAGATATAGATTAGATATAGATATAATCTATATATATTTCATTACTTCTTCAGTAAACTGTGCCACTCGTGTGTCAAATGCCAAAAGGTTACCCATGGTGGACAGGGTTTGGTAGAGCTCCCAGATTAAGACAAACTAGGAAGCAGGATTGGCACCCTCTTCTTAAATAACAGGCCTCTGAAAGCCCTATGAACCTAGAGACCACCGCAACTTGCTCTAGTGTGTCAGAAAGTGGCTAGGACAGGATTCCGATCCACCATTCATAGGGTTGCTATGAGTTGTACTGGACTCCACAGACCTACCAACAATAACAACAATTTATTACAAAAGCAAAATGCTCAAGGCAGACATTCTTTAAAAAGTAAGCCAACTATTTTTTGGTTTAAAGAGATCTTTTGGGCATGTTTCTGGGTTAAGGGGTAAAAGAGATCTCAGAACAATAGTTTTGGGATGAATTTAGTCTATCTAATGGCTCCAGAAAAAATATATAAATTCCATGAGAACCTAAAATTCCATTCCTCATTTCTTTCCCCCCTTTAATCGCGATTTTTCCATAGAATCTTTGACTAAAAGGTTCAGTAATGGTAGTCGGGCACCATCTAGTTTTCTGGCCTCAAGGGAGAAAGGTCAGTTTGTGGAGGCTGTCAGTCATGCGTTCCGTTGTGTCCTCCCACCTGACTCTCCTTTTTCTCCTGGTGCTGCTATTCTGGATTTTAATGGAAACAAAACAGGAACAGCCAGTAAGTTAGGGCAGGGAGAAGTCTTTATTATTTACCAGGTAATACTTTTCGACAACTGAGAAGGCAGCCAACATCTGACGTCTGTGTGTGAAGTTTGTGAAATGTCTCTGGGTTTAGTGGGACAAAAAAATAAGAAAGTTTAATGAATTAAGCAATATAATCCAAAAGTTCAATGAACAACAGGAAAATCATCATTCTTAAAATCATGTGACATAGCTAGAAAAACCAAGTGGAGATTTTATGTGAGTCTAAGTTACTGTGAATACCAAAATACCCTATTAAGTGTTTATGAAATGTGTCCTTTCATTTTATGTATTGGTCTTTTTGATCCTTGAGTCATCTCATGTTCTCAGAGCCATAGGTATCCATGAGAAGAGAAGGAAACCTTGGGGTTGGTTGCTACCCCTAGAATCAGCATTATTGCACCTGTGCTGGAAATACTTGATCTGTGCCCTAACACTGAGCTGCTAACTAAAAGGTTGGCTGTTGAAGTCTCCCCAGAGGTGTCTTGAAAGAAAGGTTTGACAATATGCTCCCCCAGGAAATCCATCATTGCAAACCCTCTGGAGCACAGATCTACCCTAAGACCAGTGGGTCTACAAGAGGTGGAATCCACTGGAAGCCAATGCGGTTTCCCAGCATGGAAACTTGAGATTAGATAAATGTTTAACTACTTCTAATTCTTGCTTAAGAATCAGAATAATAATAACCACCACAGAAGACTACAAGAGGAGAGAGAGAGAGTTGTAAAAATAAAACTGGAAGCAGTTGATGCTAAATTAGATGGGTATTCTCTTCCTTAGCTCAGGTGAAGTTTGGTGTGGCTGGAAGTCAAGGCACCTCCATGGGAGAGGAGTGGCTCCCCCTGGTGGTGCACTCAAAGTTACCTGCAAAGTGCTGGTGTTTCCTAAGGCCTGTGTACTTGTCACACTGCTACCTGCCCATCCCTGGGTGCACCTGCTGTGCATGGCTCATGACCAGTGATGTTGGCACCAGTGAGCACAGAGCTATGTCTCAGAAACGTCCTCTTATAAACAGGTGATTATTTTTAATTATAGTAATCACACACTAATATCACTTTGATCCTCCACATCACCTCACTAATAAGAAGGAAACTAATCATCCGATTTTCCCACTGGAGGGAATAAACAAAACCAAAGACATGACAAATGAAAGGAACTGCAAAGGTGGAGTCAGAAAGGAACTGGATGATCAGGGAAGACGAACCCCTCATTTCTCAAAACCCATCCCTGCCAACAAAGCCTTTCTCCTGAAGGTGAATGATTGGTGTGACTTATAAAATATGATTTCTACTTATATCTGTAATTCTGTTTTGAAAACTTGCTGTAATATTTCTCTGCGCTCCCTAGCTTCCAGCCAGGTCATATGCTCACTGGAAGCTAGATCAGAGATCACACCCAGGAACTATCAGCACTATTGAGTCTCTGCCTCGTCCAGGACAGAGTCAAGTGGGCTGTGTGTGGTTAGCTGGCATCACAGGGAAGAGGGCCCTTCTGCTTCTCAGCTCTCCATCATTCCACGTTGGGTTCATATCAGGGGCCCAGGAACTGCTTATCACAGAATGTTCTCTTTCTCTGTGGGGAATGGCAGCATGTGGGTGGAAGTCCTGGTTTAAATGCAGTGAAGCAAAGCTCCACAAGCAGCACAGCCAGGGCGAAGAACAGGAAATGTGAATGTCAGGTTCCCAGGACAGTTCACACACTCAGCTGCTAGCATCCAGGCTGAGGGTCCAAGTGCCCCAGAGCTGCTAGCATCCAGGCTGAGGGTCCAAGTCCCCCAGAGCTGCTAGCATCCAGGCTGAGGGTCCAAGTCCCCCAGAGGCATCTCAGGAAAAAGCTGTGGTTATCGGAGCTGCATGGCCAACCCAAAGACATGTGGTTCTGATCCACAAGGGGTCCCACAAGACAACAACGGGCAATCTCCCCCCTGCAATATGCCCTCTGAAAGTTCACTGGAAGGCCAGTTATGAGTCAGTCCCAACTTAATGACACAAAACAAAGATAAACCTCTAATTCTGAAAATTTAGCCATTAAAACCTCTTAGGAGAACAGTTTTAGCATGACACACATCAGGTCACCACGTGCGCAGGTTGCCTTGACCAGCATAGGAAATCGCCGGGAGCCAGTTCCTCCACTCACTGCACCTTAGGGCCACAGAAGTATCTATGAAGCCTTCTCCTCCTGAAAGAGGAGATGGGAACTTTTCCATAAAGGATCAGCTGGGAATTAGTAGAGATTTTGAAGACTACATTTTCTTTTCTTTTCTTTCTTTTTTATTTTTTTTGAAGCTTGTGTGTGTGTGTGTGTGTGTGTGTGTGTGATTGCTGTTCTTTAAAATCTATTTTAAAATCCATTTTATGTTTTTTTTCTGATTGCCTTTTCAGACAATCACTCCCAGAGAATAACTCCCATTGTTGTTGTTGTTATGTGCCATAGAGTCACTTGCGACTCATAGCGACCCTATGTACAACAGCCCTAAACTCCGCTCTGTCCTGTGCCAATCACACTGTCTCCAACACTCCCATCCCAATTATCCCAGTCACTGAATCAATCCACCTCATAGAGGGCCTTCCTCTCCTGCGCTGTCCCTCCACCCTCCCAAGCATGATGTCCTTCTCCAAGAACCGGTCTCTCCTCACAACATGTCCAAAATATGTTAGACGGAGCCTCAGAATCCTTGCCTCCAAGGAGCCACCCGGTTTAACCCTTTCTAGGATGAATCTGTTTGTTTTCCTAGCAGTCCATGGTATTCTCAATACTCTTCTCCAGCACCACAGCTCAAAGGCATCAATTCTCCTTCTATCCTCCCTAGTCATTGTCCAACTCTCTGATGCATAACAAGTGATTGCGAAGACCATGGCCTGTATCAAACGCACCTTAGTCTCCAGAGAGACACCATTGCTCTTCAGTACTTTGGAGAGATCCCTAACAGCAGACTTTCCCATGGCAATGCGCCTTTTAATTTCCTGGCTACTGGTGCTAAATACCATTAGTTGATGCAATTAAGTTCCTACAGTGTCTAAATAAACTTTCACTGTGATTCTCTGCACCCACATTCTCTGTTCATCAGTTTCCTCCTTTTTTGAAGAACACATTTGAGTTATCCTGCACAGCTTCTTTCTTAAGTAATCTTTTAACAATGAAAAAAGACTTATCTTGAAAACATAAAACCTCATCACCATCAAGCTGCGGCCCGCACGTAGCTGACTCTCCAGTGGTTTTGGGGGGCTGTAAATCTCCTGCGGGATTGCCTATCTCTGTCCAGCAGAGCTGCTGAAGGGGTCACACTGCTAGACAACTGCCACCTTTGGGTCTGCTGAACACTTTCCCATGCCCTCTGCCACCAGGGCTTCCACGTTCAGCCTTACAAAGTGTGGCTTACACTTCAACATCAAGAAAACAAAATCCACTGGCCCTATAGTCAGCACTATGATAAATGGGAAAAACATCTCAGGTCATAAAGGATTTTCTTTTATTGTCATCCATAATCAACACGCATGGTGGCAAAAGCTAAGAAATAAAAAGCTGTGCTGCACTGCAAAACTATGCTGTCAAGGACCTCTCTAACATGCTAAAGACCAAGAGGTCACTTTGAAGACTAAGGTTTGCGTTACCAAACCATGGCATTCTTCATTATCTCACATGCATATGAGACTTGGATAAAGAGAAAGGAAGACCCAAAGAGAATAAATGTCTTGGGATTTGGATGAAGAACATACCACGACTGTCAAAAGAACAAATACATCTATCCTGATGGAAGCACAACACAGGTGCTCTTGGGAGGCAAAGCTGGGGTTTTACATACTTTGGGCATGTTGTCAGGAGGCAAAAGCCTTTAGGATAAGACATCATGTTTGAAAAAGTAAGGGATCAGAAAAAGTGAGGAAGATTCTCAGTGAGATCAATTGACATATGGCAGAGATTGTGAGACGGCACAGATGAGGGCACAGTCCTGGTCTATTGTTCATAAGGTCTAGTAACTTTGCTAGGGAGTGTGCTCTCCTTAATAGCATGTAACAGCAGCAGATGTCCAAAGTTCTTCTTTATAATAAGTACTCAATTATAGTACCCTTGAATAACGAAAAACCTATTACCTAGGATTGTACATAGTTCTTTTATCCATGACAGTCTTGCTTTATAAAAGACATTTGGGGCTTTTGAGTCAAATTTATCTGGTTTCAAAACTAAGACCTTTCTCCTATCAGCTTGATACAGTCGTTCCTTTGACTTCCATTCATCTCTTTCACTATTGTGTACTGTAAGGGCTACCATGGCTACACCAATGAGTTGTGAGAACTAGGGATGTGCCAATCTATCCTTATCCCTGTCACTACTTAAAACAAACAAACAAAAACCATAGTTCATTTGCCTTCCGACTCAAATATTTCCCAAATGTTTGTGGGCACCAAATGCAGTACTGGATTCCTGACAAAGTCATGAGTTTTTTGGCTGTGTTTACTTGAACAATATGTGTCAAGAAATCTAGCAGTGTCTACACAACAAAGCACCCAGGAGAATGTAGAGAAGTCCACTAATTATCATGCTTTGAGGAGTATTTAGGCAACCAATGGGTTCCTTGACAAATCCTACCTGGTTGTTCTAGAGGAAATTCCTGAGATGAACTTAGCTTTGACTGGCCTGAGAATGAGAGAATCTGTCTTCTCATTCCATAAACAAGTCCTTTGGAATGCATACTAGCATCTGTAATGTTGAACAGAGATAAAACATTTGGACGAGGGATGATTCAATTGTTCACGGCTTCATCCCAGAGGTTTTAGTGTCTTGGAAACAGCCAATAATTTCAGATCCACCAGCAAAAATAAAATTGCTGTGAATAGGGCACATTTTTCACTTCCTTTACAGCCTTTGTCCATTTCCATAGCATGCAGCCAGCAGTTGGCCACTCTCCTGTCCTAGCCAGACCTTTTAAAGTGATGAGTGGGAGAGGCTTTGGGAGGGTAAAGGCCCGTTGTTCTATATGTCCTGGGGCCAGTCAGTCCACTTTAAGACACAGCACTCAGAAGTCGGGAGCACACTGACAGGGATATCGACATTTGAACAATCAAAGTCCTCTTGTCTGCCATGATTTTATTAAGTTTTTATACAGCCTTCTTAGGAAAATGGCTGATAAAATAGAATGGTGACGTTCCAATTCACCTCCAAAGAGCTCTGGGGAGCAACTGTTAAGTGTTACTTTGTTGCTGTTGTTGTTGATTGCCTTCGAGTGGAGCACGACTCACAGCTACCCTATGAACAAAAGCCCTGAAGCCCCTCTACAACTATGGACATTTATCACTAAAAGAAAAGAAAAACAGCAAATGTCATTTTGATGAAAGAGTTTTCTCATGGCAGCTAACAAACTTCTTGGACTCTAGATTGTTTAGAATCACATCTTACTGACTTTTCATAGTCTAATCCCTGAGTATCTTTCCCAGTTTCTTTCCTATTACCCCACACTCATCATAAGTAGAGGCTGCTTTAAGATCCTGAATGCCTTACTGTGTTATGGTCATGCTGATTCCCCTGTGAGATGTCCTCTACTCTCCACACCCCCCGTCAATATTTCTTCATCAAACTTGAAGTTAAACCAAGCCAGCTGCTTTGCAGTTGATGGCAACACATGATGACCCTTGTCTTTCAGAGTAAAACTGAGCTCCTCCTTACCCATTGCGCTCTAAGAAAGAAATCTTCCATTGGATTAGCACCATTTGCCTCCTCTGTCATTTGTTGTCATTGTTTGTTGTTAAGTGCTATTGAGTCGCAGGCGACTCATAGCGACCCTATGAAGATGAGTCCTCGATGGTGCCTTTCATCCTCTCTCCAGGTTTATAAGGTTTCTGGGGGCAAGCTATTATGGAAGTGGATGCCACTCCTCCTTCCAAGCTTGTTTTAATTGGGGAGCTCCACTCCACTCTCTGTCCGCATTGGGCAGCCAACCATTAACGTATACATACTGCTTATCTTTTATAAAATTAATCACCACTGGACCTTACCCATCATGACCCTATCTTTCCAGATCCCTGTCGTTTTGATATCATACGGTTGACTATTCTAAGGAAGGCGTTTCTCATCCTGGGGTTTCTCATCACCTTATATGTTTGTATAATGTTTGGATGAAAGGTGAGCCATGGGTGTGAGACTGATTCCAGGATGCAATGTTTCTAAGAGGGTCCATTTCTCCTAGACCAGCAAACAGGTGCCTTTACGTATTTCTGTAAAATTTCTTTGGTGATCAATGACCCAGGCAATTTCAGATTCTTACCGTGTCAGATAACTCCTGTATTTTCCTCACCCGAAAGCTATATTGCAGTTGTAAAAAGGTTAAGTAGAAGAAAATGATCTTATCTTCCTTTTTTAAAATCCCTTTCCCTCGGGTTTGTTGTGGTGGTCAGTTATTAGGCGTAGGAGAAGAGCACGGAATAGCCCGCAGATTGCTGACAGAACTAACAGGTCTATCCGAGAGCAAGTGCAGCCAGGGTGCCCCTAAGAGGGGAGGGTGGGGAAACTCCATCTCAGATACTTGGGCATGTTGGCAGGGGAACCCGTCCTTAGAAAACCAGATCCTCTGTGATTTAGACGTCCCAATTCACCTACAAAGAGCTCTGGGGAGCAACTGTTAAGTGTTACATTGTTGTTGTTGTTGTTGATTGCCTTTCAGTGGAGCACGACTCATAGCTACCCTGTGAACAAAAGCCCTGAAAGCCCTCTACAACTATCGACATTTATCAGAGTTCATAGAGATTCCAGAGGCATGTTGTTTAGGAAGTAGAAGCCACTCTTGCTTCCAAACCTGTCATAGTATGTCATTGTTGTTATGTATCATTGAGTCTCCTGTGATGTATAGTGACCCTTTGTACAGCAGCTCTGAACACTGTCCTAAGCCTGTCTCACTAATTCTAACACACTACCCTAGTTACTGTATTAAGTCATCTCATCTGGGGTCTCCCTTTCCTGTGCTGTCCATCCACCCTTCTGAGCTACTAACTAAAAATGTGGTCATTCAAACCCAAGAGAAAGACATGGAGCTCTCTCCCATGACTTACAGCCTGCAAAATCCGATAGGACAATTCTACTGTTGTTACATGAGATGACTATGAATTGGAATCAACTTGAGAGCAACCAACAAAAAGAATTCCTCTCTAGGAGGCGGTGGAGATTCACTAGCAGAACTTTACCTTCCATGAGGACAGCTGGTTCCATTCCCAGTCAACGCCCAAGTGTAATCACCACCCCTCTGTCACTGGAGGCTGTGTATTGTGATGATGCTGAAGACATTTCATCAGATACGTCCTAGGACAAACTGGAAACAACGGCTTGGCTTTGGATTGAAACAAACTAGATATGTACTAGATTTCAACAGCTATGTACAAAGACAAACGAGAAACGAAGGTCTGGCTTCATCAATTGAAAATCAATCCATGAACAGCCTTTGGATCATGAAGGTATGATCCACAGCCAATTATGGCAACAGCACAGGACTAGAGAGCGTTCATCCCACCGTGCACGGGGCCACCATGAGTCAGAGGCAACACCCCAGCGGCTAACAGCAACAACATCACCAATTTGTCTATTACAGCACCCACACTATTGCACATCATTGTCTTCTCCTCACCTTATCTTACTGGCCAGATTGTCAGGAGTAGGATTGTAATTAATCATATTTGTATCTTAGATATCCAGCCGAGAACATGGCTGAACCTAATTTTGCAAAAAAAAAAAAATGCTGAAAGCATAAATAAATAGCCACTTTCCCCTCTAGAGTATAGAATAACTATCCCATACAATGCATCTACACTGTGCTTTTAAAAAAAAAAATCAGACAAGCTGAATACGAGGTAGAGATAGGAGAGTGTGTTTCAGGATCCAAAAATAAGAAGAGGAGAATGGTACTGACATCAGTGATAGATTCAGCTCTTCTTATATAAAGATAATGTCACCCACCTTCCTATGTATATGAAAATGATACCTGCAGGGTGTGGTGGATTCCTCCAGGAGGCAATGGGTTTGAGAGAGCTGTCCAGACCTCCTATGATCAGGTGTTTTCATTTCATGGCTAAACCATAGACTAGAAGGTGGAAACTCCGGAAACTATCTTTTTCTCACTTTGTTCCATGATTTTTATGGTGATTTGTCCTCAAGCTGGCTGCAACTCATGGGGATTCCATGAAAGCAGAGCAGAGCAGTCTTCCATTACACTTTAAAAGTTGTGACCTTCTAGGAAGACATTGCTAGTCCTTTCTTTCATGGTGCCACCAAGTGGGTTTGAACCTCCAACTTTTAGGTGATTAGCAAAGTATTTGATCATTTGCTCCCCCAAGAAACTCCATGTCTCATAGTTAAATAGGCAATTATCAGATCTCTTAGGATCTACAAGAAGATGAATGAAGCCCTTTCTAAAAGGATAATGAGAGACTAGTCAATAGCCTTGTCAAACATGTTGTTATGTGCCGTCGAGTTGCCTGTGGCTCATAGTGGCGCTATGTAAGACAGCCCTAAGCCCTGCTCTATCCTGAGCCAACTTCATTCTCTGACACGCTTAGACACTTTACCCCAGTCATTGAGTTAGTCCACCTCATCAAGGGTCTTCCTCTCTTGCAGTGTCCCTCCACCCACCCAAGCATGATGTTCCTCTCCAAGGACTAGTCCTGCCTTGCAGCTTGCCCAAAATATGTCAAATGAAGTTTCAGAACCCTTGCTTCCAAAGAGCAGCCTGATTTCATCCTCTCTAGGATGAATCTGTTTGTTCTCCTAGCAGTCCATGATACGTTCAACACTCTTCTCCAGCACCACAGATCAAAGGCATCAATTCTCCTTCCATCATCCCTAGTCATTGTCCACCTTTCTGATGCACAGCAAGTAATTGCGAAGACCATAGCCTGGATCAGGCACACCCTAGTTTCCAGACTGACATCATTGTTCTTCAGTACTCGGGATAGGTCCCTGCCAGCAGACTTTCCCAATATATCTTTTTATTTTCTGACTGCTGGTACCAAGAGAGTTGATTGTGGAGCCAAGTAAACTGAAGCTGTTAACAATCTTAATTCTGTTAAACATCTATCATGATGCTATCAATTGGCCCAGTGGTAAGAATCTTTGTTTTCTTGATGTTGAGCTTCAATCCATACTGAAGGCTGCAGTCCTTGACCTTCTGCAGCAAGCGTTTCAGGTCCTCCTCCATTTCAGCAAGCACCTTGCCAAGCCTATTGTCTCTAAAAACAGAATTGTGTCTGTCTTCTGATGGATAGCTGTTCCAACCAAGGGCACCAGCTCATCACTGAGAATGGAGGACAGAGGAGAAATACAAAACAAAGTGGATTTCCTGCAACTATTTTGAAATGCTTGGGGTTTCATTTGAATTCTTCACTTGGTGTGGAATTCTCTTCCGGTTAGGCAAGATGAGAAACCAACGTCGTTCTTGTTGGCTGTAATCTGACTCATACCTTACGGGACAGAGTGGATCTACACCAGCAGGCTTTGAAGCCTGTAAATCTTCACAGGAGCAGACTGACTGCTTGTCTTTCTTTTTCTGAGGATCCAGTGGATTTGAAACACCAATCTTTCATTTAGAAACGGACCACTCAACTTCTGTACCACCACAGCTCTCACCAAGATAAATGCCTTTCTTTCCCAGGAAAGCATCCTTTTCTCGGTCACCACTGAGTAACCCTTACAGAGAAGACAGTATTTACAAACAAGGCTTCTAGCAAATTCTCCCATGCTTCCTTGTCCTCTCACAGCTCCAAACGCCTCTTAAAATAGCTTGGCAAGTGCCTTCTCAATGTTCCCCAGGAGCACATTGTGTTCTCCGTTTGCTTGACAGTGGTTGGGGAGAGCATTCTGTCACCTTAGTGTAAATGTCTCTGCACCCTGACAAGTCCATTGGCCCAGACACCATGGATTCCTACCAACAGCTGCCACCAACAAGTGCTGCTCTTCCCTACTTCCCTCTACTGAAAAAGAAGGCAAATGAAGGCAAAAAGAAAAAAACAAGTAGTATTTTTCAGTTTGGAACCATTAATGAAGAAACCGATTACCTTTAAAATTGTCAGGATTTCAGAATGCATTAATTGGCTATTTGGAAGAAAAATATTGTTAGAATTAGGAGAGGTGATATCGAAATTCAACTTTCCGACTTAGTTTTTTTCCCTCCCTATAGATACTGCATGGAAATTCTTTGCCAATTTTGCAGGAAATATAACAAAAGTTTCAAAATGACCTCGTGAAATGGAGAAGAACAAGTGGATCTGATGTCCTATAAAAGGCCTCGTTCATCTATCTTCTTTTCTTTCACTGTTTTTTAATTTGCCATACATTTCTAGGGAATAATACATTGAGTAATTTGTTTTCAATTAGTCTTGATTATGTAAAGTTAGAAGTTAGAGTTGATTTATTTT
>NW_006399805.1:7184567-7256204 GCF_000299155.1 Elephantulus edwardii | reverse complement strand
ATTTGTATTTATATTTATATTTTTATTTTTAATGTTGACCCATGTAGATATTGCAAAGATTAACAAATTCAAATGCCATTTAAACTGATGGCTGAGCTCTCTAAAATCCCTATGAAGCAGGAGAGCAAATATCCTCAACATGACAGAAACACACTGAATGAAACTTGCCTGATCCTTTCTGTTTTTCTTAAGAGCCTGAAGAAGTATGCTGAAGGCCAGTGGACAGTCCTCTCACTGAGCATGATCTCTATGAGCACAGTCACTGTGGAAGCAGCGACGGTGTTGTAAGGAGAAGCTAAGCCTTGTGGAGCTGAGTCCAAAACACATTTCAAGGCAGTGTGCCTCTCCTTTCCCTAAACATATTCATGTGTGATGATTAAAAGAGGGGATAAGGCAAGAGGGTCAGGACACAAGCAGAATGTTATAAGCAAGATCCAGCCAGGACCTGAAAAGACAGGGTAATGGCGGGCATATTTCAGCGGTGATTACTTTTACAAAACACAATGTATGGGAATGATTGTGTAAAACACAATGTAACTGAAGGAAAGTGTGAAGCACAGTGCATACAAATTTTGTATGTAAACCAATATAAAATAATATTTTTGGAGAAAGGTGTGTTTGGTAAATAGTTGCTGCATGAATGCATAAAAGAATAGACATCAAAGGTAGAACTCTCAGTCTCATTTCTTCAGGAGCAAGAAATAAAGATGGTAATCAATGACTTACAGAATAAACTAGACGCAGAGCTAATCGTCTACATGAATCACGTACCATTGACCCCAAGATCAGAAGAACTAGGTAGTGCTCAACTCCAACTAACACCTGTTCTGATCACGGACAACAATGGATCCTGATAGAAGGGGAGAGCAATGTGAAACCGAATCAAAGATTCTTAAAAGGTGCAAACTGACTGGACTAACCGAAACTGTAGGACATCCCAAGCCTATCATACTGACATGATCCATAAATAGAGAATCAAAACTGCTCTCTGAGGTAATCTTTTAGCTAAATGACAAATTGGCTCATAAAATGAATATTACCAGGGATAACTGCTCACTTAAAAAAATAAAAACAAACAAACACAAAAGAAACACAAAAAACAAAACCACAACAAAACACTTATAGGAGCCCAAATAGTAAAGGATTACTCCCAAACAAAGATTAAGTGGTAAGGAGACAAGGAACCCAGATTATTGGAAGCAAAACATCCAGAAGGGAAATGAGGAGAATGCTGAAATACTGTGAAAAATATAACCAACATTTTTGAACCATGTGTAGTAATTGTTAACTGGGAGCCCAATTTTCTGTGTGAACTCTGAATGAAAACGTTGTTGTTATGTGTCATTGAGTGGCCTGTAACTGACTCATAGTGACTCTGGGTATGTTAGCTCCAAATCGTGCCCTATGCTTAGCCAACCTCATCATCTCTGACAAACCGAATCCCACTTCTCCAGTCTGAGTCAATCTGTCTCACTCTTTCTTTCCCAAGTTGTCCCTCCACCCTTCCAAGCATGATGTCCTTCTCTAAGGACTTATTTCCCTTCTGGCCACATATCCAAAGTATGTGAGATGGAGCTTCAAAATCCTTGCCTTCAGGGAGTAGCTTGGTTTCACCCTTTCCAGGCGAGACCTGTTTGTTCTTTAGAAGTCCATGGTATATTCAATACTCTGCTCTAGCATCAGAATTCAAAAGCTTCAATTCTGCTTCTATCGTCATTAGTTATTGCCCAGTTCTCAGATGCACAACAAATAATTGCAAAGACCATGGATCAGGTGTACCTTTGTCTCCAGACTGACATCACTGCTCTTCAGTACTCTAGAGAGGTCCCTGACAGCAGACTTTCCAATTGCAATTCCTCTTTTGATTTCCTGATTGTTGGTGCCAACAGGGTTGATTTTGGAACCAAGCAAGCTCAAATTATCAACCATCTCAATCTCTTTTTTGTCCATCATGAAGCTGCCAGTTGGCCCATTGGTGAGAATCTGTTTTCTTTATGTTGATCTTCAGTCCATATCGAAGACTACAGTTCTTGACCTTCTGCAGCAAACACCTCATGTCCTCTTTAGTTTAGCAAGCAAGTGGAAACAGAGAGAAGGGTTATTTTTGTTTTGTGGGGGGTTTTGTTGTTGTTGTTGTTTTAATCAATAAATGCATTCTCTAATTCTATGAAAAAGGTCAAGTCTAGAGGTTGTTGTTTTTTTTTGTTTTTGTTTTTTTAAATCTAAAAAAAAAAGGTACTTAATTCCATGATACAAACTGTTTTCCATCTTTGGAGAACATCTATCTGTATATTGTTGATTGGAGTCAAGCTAAAATAGTTAATGGAATTATAAACTCATTCCTTGCATGTCTATGTGTGTGTGTGAAAGAGATAAAAAAAAGGGGGGGGAAGAAGAAAGCTGGCAAAATTGGACTTCCACCTGCAGAAAGCTGAAACAGGATCCACATCTCACATCATATGCAAAAATCAACTCAAGATGATCAGAGACCTGGGAGTAAAGCCTAAAACCATATGTTCATAAGAGACAAACTGGGATCAAGCTTAGAAGTGCTAGTCCAAGGTATGAAGTGACTGCCAAATACAATCAGAAATGCACAATCTAAGGAGGACAAAACTGATGTGTGGGACCTTTTAAAGATTATATCCATGTGTGCATCAAAACCTTTTTCCAACAGGGTGAAAAGAAAACGTACCAACTGGGAACAAACATTTGATAATACTATCTCAGACAAGAATCTTATAACAAAAGTTTACAGAATACTCCTGGGCCTCCACAAGAAAAAGACTGATAACCCAATTACAAAATGGACAAAAGACATAGGAGGACTTTTCACAGAGGAAGATATTTAAATGGCACACAGACACATGAAGAAATGCTCCAAATCACTGGCAATAAGAGAGTAGCAAATCAAAATCACAGTGAGGTATCATTTCACTCCAGTAGCAGTGGCAAAGTTTAACAGGGCAGCAAGTAATAGATACTGGAGAGGATGTGGTGAGAAAAGAACTCTTATATATTGTTGGTGAAATTGTAAAGTGGTGCAACCATTCTGGAAGGTAGTTTGACGCTTCCTCAAAAAGCTGAACATAAAAATTCCAGATAACCCAGCTATTCCACTACTCGGAATATACCCTGAGAAAATGAGAACTGAGGCACCTATGTTCACAGCAGCATTATTCACCATCGCAAGAACATGGAAACAGCCCAAATGTCCAACCACAAACGAGTGAATTGAGAAATTATGGTACATTCCCACAATGGACTATACAGCACGCAGGAACAATGATTTTTTTTTTTAAATATTACCTAACTTGGGAAGGACTGGAGACCATTACGCTGAGTGAACTAACTCAGTCCCACAAGGACAAATATTGTCTAAAACCATTATTATGGAATGAGTATAAGGATCCCAAGGGGGTGGGAGAGGGTGGAAGCACAGGGATGAGGATGTGCAGGGGGAGGAGGAGATTAATCATGGAGTTGTACAATTTGATGAGGGAAGTGAGGAAAATTGGAAGAATCTGTTCTTAAAAACAATGTATTAGAATTTTGTAAATAAATGAGTCTTGAAAAAAAGAGAGAGTGTCTGTAGGGGAAAATTAGGGGTAGGGAACAGTCTAAATCACAGGCAATCTGTGGTGGTTTAGCTTTGTCTCTACATACATTGTGCATAAGAACAGGTAAGTGGAATCTCTTTCATTAGAGGTTAATTAGAGGAATTCAAGCAACCTGATACAGACTACACTTACCAAGTGTGGAGTAGAAATTTTTGCCTGGACTGGATGACTACTTGTTCCAAAAGAAGGGCAATGTTTCCAGAGAAAAGATTTCTTCTGAAAGGAAAACTTTAGCCATGGAGGGAGTTAGAGTCGCTTTGAGCCACTTCAGAGAGAAGATGACGTGTTAGAATAAGACCAATGAAAGAACCAAGTCGGGAATGTAGTAAACATGAGACTCTTAGTGAAGAGGTGACATAAAATCATTGCAAAATAAATATTTATCGAGTCCTGTTCCGTGCCAAAAATACAGCTAGTGGCCAGAGGTTCAACACAGAAGAAGAGGGGAAAATATACATAGATCCGGCCTTTCTGGGACACGTTTCTAAAGAAATCAGTGACCATCAATTAGAATTCACTGCATAAACAGACCTAACCCAGCCCACCACCATCTCCTCAAGGCTGACTCATGGTGACTTCCGTGTCACAGGAGAGAAGAGCACTGGGTTCTCAAGGCTGTAGTCACTAGGGAAGGTTAACTATGAAGTAAATAGGATGAAGACAGAGGAGGGGAGGAGAGCTGGAAAAGAATGGACAGAAAATGAAGGCTGCACTAACAGGAAGGACAATCTGAAAGAATGGAGGACGAGAAACTACATGTAGGACAATTACCAGCCTGGAACCGGGACGAGAAAGAGGTGCATGGATGAAAGAATGAAAGCCAGTCGATTTGTGAGCCTTTACTATTAAATATTTATTTTTCTAAAGAGTAAAGAAGATGAATATTAGGTTTAAGTTAACAGAAACCCTAGTGACTCAATGGATAAAGCACTTGCGTGCTAACGGAAATGTCAGCTAAAGCCCACAAATGTCAGCTACTATTGACTCCAGGGAAGAAAGAGGAAGCAGTTGGCTTCTGCATGGATTTATAGGCTTGGGAACCTTTGGGACATTTCTACTCTGTCCTCTAAAGTAGCTATGGGACAGAATGGACTGCAGGCCAGTGGGTTTGGGTTTGGGATTTGATGTAATAAGGAATGAGTGCAAGAGAAGGTGCGAAAAGGCCAGAAGAAGAGTGGGTCCCATTAGGTCTAGGTAACTAGAATCACTGGACTATTCTATTCAGCATAAGTTTCCTAGAGGCAGAGAATAGAGGAGAGGGCACAGCTCTTCGCGGGACAAAGGAACCTCCAGGGCCTTTCCTAGCCTCCCACACAGAGCTAGGAGCTCTCTATGTGCTGCGGTCAAAGGTCCCCGGTACCTCACTGAGGGGTTGGTAGAAGCATCTTGGGTTGGTTTCACTTTGATCCTTAGCTTTCTCACGGTTATGAGTGTGGAAAGGTTTGAAAGATCAGGTGAGAAGAGAACTGGAAAATAAACAGGTCTGTGATATTCCTCCTCCCCCTCCTGCACACAGGACTCCAGGGAGCACAAGAGATGCCAAAACTGGGTAAACAAAGCATTTAAATCCTTCAACAGGGAGGTGAGAGGTTTCTGCTGTCTGAATTAAAACAAAACAAAAAAACAGCTTGTGAGAAATAACAACAGTGGATAAATAAAGGGCTATGAAGGAAAAGAACACAAGAGCCAAGTAGCTAGGCCCTTTCCACACAGTGAGTAAAAATGAGGCAGAGGAAGCAGGGCAAAAGTGGAAAAGGTAAAACATTCTCAAAAAAGAATGCTGCAATTATTACTGGAAAGTTCCAGAACTGAAGAAGGTGGGACTGTTAAAAGGAAATAAGACTTAACACAAGTATAAGAGCATGTAATATGCAAGCTTAAGAGAAAGTACAAGTCTTTTCTCTGACACATATCTAAAATTTATCTTCAAAGATAAAGTGGAGAAAATGATTTACTGAAAATACGAAAGGAAAAATTAGCACTGTGAGAAATCTTTTCTAAATTGTACAGAACAATATAAAATAAAAGTTGGATTGATAGGTATAAATAGTACTAATGTCTAATTTAATTTTCAGTTATATTAGAAAAGTTAAAGAAGACACATGAGTGTTTGGGAGAAAAGATGAGACACGGAGTGATAGAGATAGATAGAGATAGAGAAGGAGGTGACAGAGATAGAGAGAGACAGAGACAGAGAGAGAGATGCTGTTGTTGCTATGTGTGACTCATAGTGACCCTATGTACAACAGCCCTAAATCCTGCTCTATCCTGTGACAATCTCACTGTCTCCAACACAACTACCCTGATTACCCCAGTCACTGAATCAATCCACCTCAGAGAGGGTCTTCCTCTCCTACAACCTCTCAAGCATGACATCCTTCTCCAAGGACTGGTCATTCCTTCAACATGTCCAAAATATGTCACACAAAGTCTCAGAATCCTTGCCTCCAAGGAACAGCCTGGTTTAACCGTTTTTAGGCTGAACCTGTTCATTTTCTTAGCAGTCCATGGTATATTCAATACTCTTCTCCAGCACCACAGCTCAAAAGCATCAATTCTCCTTCTGACCTCCCTAGTCATTGTCCAGCTCTTTAATGCATAGCAAGTAATTGCCAAGACTATGGCCTATATCAAGTGCACCTTAGTTTCCAAAGTGACACCATTGTTCTTCAGTACTTTGGAGAGGTCCCTAACAGCAGACTTTCCCATTGCAATATGTCTTTTAATTTCCTGGCATATCTATCTATCTAATTATATATCTATCATAGATAGGTAGACAGGTAAACAGATAGATAGATAGATAGATAGATACAATAGATAGCTATATAGAGAGAATTATATTTATTTACAAAATTCAAATACATTGTTTTCCAGACCAGATATATTTTTAACTGTAGTTAAATGTTTACTGCCAGTGGAATCAACATCACTAATTTATTAGGAAACTCTGGTAGACTATTGGTAAGCAGCTGCTCTGCAATCCCAAAGGCAAACAGTTCAAATCCAGTAGCTGCTCTAAGGGAAAACGATGACGATCTTCTCCCATGTGCCAGAAGGTCAGCTATGGGCCACTTCCAATTCCTTGTACACAACAACAATTTAATTCAAAGACACAGACAGCATGTGTATAATTCTCCCTTTGAAGATCCATAAAACGTCACCCCCTCCCCACCCCTTCACCCTCCTTCAAGCCAATGGAATGTTATCAGCCTCCTGGGTCCTTGCTTATAATAAATTTACTTTCTGCTTCTCTTAAAAACAGGGCACACAGATAAAGATGATCTTGATAAAAATACGACCAGGAAATGGCACCAAAAGTAACCGGTTTTAATGATTGAGATTCCTCAGTTTTAGGGAAATCAGCTAACAGATTTAGAGCCCCCATAAATTATTTCTAAAAAATGCATCTCACACTAGGAAGTGCCAAAACGTTATAGGAACTAGAGCGATATCTACCAGAGACAAGAGCAGGAAGCCAATTAGAGCCAGCTCTCAAGATTCAAATATCTCCTAAAATAATGGGACTGGACCAGAGGGAGCACAGTAACAAAACTTCAGCCCTGGCAAAGCCAGTGAGAGCTGGGAGCAATTAAGCCGTGAGAACGGAGGGACTGGGGGGTGAAATGGGAGCAGGATGGACTGTGGAAGTGCACATTGTGATAGAGAAGCTAAAATAAGCTCTGCAACATCAAAGGCGAGACATTTGACAACCTCTTTCTCCCCTGAATATGACCCCTGGGATCCAACCCATACACTTCAATGATAGAAAGATGTCATTTTATTTTGTTTGAATATGGAAAAGGTGCCGGGAAAATAAATCTGACCTCCTTTCTATTTCACTGCCAGAACATTTTTAAAAAATCAAATTTTCAGTAAATTCCAACAGAGCTCGAAGCTAGGAAGTCTCCTCATGAATGGAGAAATTTTAAAAAGGAGTACTGAGAATGTGAATTTCCTGAAGAAAGTGTATGGAACTAACGAGAGCAATTGTCACGTTAGTTAATTAATTAGGGCCCTGTTGTTGCTCCCCTATGAAATATGAGCCTTGATTAAAAGTGTCAGTGTATAAAAATATTGACTGATATTGAAATGTAAGAGTGTGAAATTCCAATTAATTATTTTTTTTAAAAAAAATAGCTGGTATTATTTACTCACAGGCACTCATGATTCTCAGGGGCTCTGTAGCACACAACAAATTATCAGACTTGACAGTGAACATGACAACAGCAAAGAATTTAATCTACTGATAATGCACCCCTCACAGCAATTAGCTCCTTTGGTCCTTTGTGTGTGCATCTGTCCTGTAGAGGTCAAAGTTAAGTAATGGGAATTGTTGTAAACATGAAGGGGATACACAGACTAGTGTGAAATAGAAGAAAATCAGATAATGGCATTGCACAAACACCAAAAGTTTCCATCATCCATAGACACGTTCCAGTGGTAAATACAATTTGTAAACAGACATGGAATTATGCTTGATGCCTAGGAATCTGGACACCTTCCTGTGACTGTTTTCCCTTGACACTCAGAAAGATCTACCATGGAGTAAGAAGAAACAAGCCCTCTGGAACATGGAACCTATAGATTAGATCACATTGATTAGATTCATCCAGGATTTGCGGGAGTCCTTGGTTAAGGTAAAGGATTAACATGCTCATTGGGCATTGTGTTACTAACAGAAAGTTTGGATGTTCAAATTCACATAGAGGAAGAAATCACTTGGCAGGGAAAGAGGACTGTTGATCGTAGTCGGCCAGTGAATACATGTGAAGGCTGTTGCTGTTGTGTCAGGAATGGGCCATCATGGTTCCGAATGGACACAACAGCCACCGTTTGTTTAAAACAGGTTACAGTGGCCAAGACAAGGATTCTAAATCTCCTCTGACGTGGAACTCTCTGTTCTTGGTCAGTTTGTGGAAATCCAAGTCAAGGTATGAGTCATATCTCTTTCTTTTCACTTCTTTTTCCTTGGCTTTATTTGGAATGAGATGGTAAATAACATAACCTTTAAAAAGCTGATTATGGAGAAATAAAATAAGCAAAACAAATCAGGGAAGGGGAAAAAACTAAAGAAAAGTAAAATCAATGAAAATAATTGACCTTTGGTTTTAGACTCGCGACTGACGGTGAAAGAATTGAGCGTGCTCTCCACCCAGAAGCTGCAATGGCCCAAGGGTGAAGTGCTCAGCTCCTGGGACACACCTGGCCACCTGCACGTACATAATCCCCTGGGCCAGTTCTACTCTGTTGTAAGGAGCCACGATAAAAAAAAAAAGCCAAAAAGTGAGTTGCCATCAGCCAACAAGACTTCAAGCAAATGATTTGACATCAATCAGACTGAGTTTCAAGGTTTGGAAAGAAAAAAAACCAGCCAACTCTTACCACTGAGCGTTATACCATGAGGTCTATAAATGACACAAAATCCCCAAATTTGGTAGACTCTCGAGGAAGAGAAGCTGCTGGTCGGTCCTTTTTCTTGTTCTTTGCCTGGAAGAGTCATTCATCCAGCATCCTGGGATTTCCCAACTGCTCGTCAACCAAAAACTCACTGACGAGCTGTCAGTGCCCACTCAAGGTGACCTTCCCTTGGGTCTCAGAGTCTGTAAGTTGCAGGGAAAGGAGACCAGCCATCTTTCTCTTGTGGAGTCACAGCTGGATTCAAACTGCCAGGGAGGCACAGCCTGTGGCTGAGAAGCACTAGGGTTACAGACCAAGAATAGATTCAGCTGTGCTGATTTCAGAACGAAAGCACTGACGGACCTGAAACTGCTGATTTACCACAGGGGGGAGGGGGGGGGCTCTGGGTGCAGCCTGGAAGGGGTGAAGCTTCTCACTCAAAGACCAGACGTCTCTGATGGTTCAAATACCAGCAGCCCCTCTCAATAAAAATAGGCAAACTTGCAATCCCAGAGGTGCACGGTTCAAATCCACCAGATGCTCTGCTGAAGAAGGAGGAACAATCACCTCCTGTACCAGTCAGATCTAATTTGATGGTGTACACACACACACACACACACACACACACACACTAAATAAATAAATAAAGTTATTTATTTATTTAAAAAAATATAGACAAACTCCCTCTACTTGATTTACAGTCTCAGAAACCCAGAGGAGGGTCAGCAAGGCGTCGCTTCCAACTTGAAAGTAGTGAGAAAGATTTACTTTTGAAGAAACCCTGGTGACATAATGGGTAAGTGCTTGAGAGAATGCCAACCACAAGGTCTTCTGTTCAAACCCACCAGGCACTCTACAGAGAAAGATGGAGCAATACGCATCTGTAAAGATGGCGGCCTTGAAGGTCCTGTAGGGCGATTTTTTCTGTGCTGTAGGGTCACTGGGAGTCAAAATCAACTGGACACCCACCAGCCAGAGACAATGGAAATTAAACCATCATGGTCGCCCCCTCCTCCTGCCTTTTGTAACCCAGCGTCCAGCACGAAGCCAATCACAAAGGCTTTCACATTTAGATTCATGTGTGAAGACATGAGGGTCCATCCCACTAATACAATCTGATGACCGAAATGAAATCTTGAGACTAATGTGGGAAGCACTGTGAAGCTGTGGCATGCACTCTGGTGCCAGTAGGCCGCCCTTTGCCTTCTCCCTAAAACGAAGCCAAATGCCTCACTGTTCTCCAAAGAACCCACTTAGGCTGCATTTCCCTATCGTTTCCTGTTTCCATCGTTATAGGAGAAGCCCCTTCCTTCTGTATCAGTGCCAAAGACTTAGTTACCGGAAGATCATACCTGTGTTCAGTGACAAGAAATTACGTGTGAAATTCTCTTTATTTCCTCTATCAAACAGATTCTTCAATATTTAGCCTTTATGGAAATAGAAAAATCTAGTAACTCTGTATGTGGCTCCCCTCTTCCGTCTCTTAAAATGCTCCTGCAATAAGAATCAAGAAATAGCAGGCTCTCCTGCCTACGGGACAGCATTGTGTATGAGCTTGGCGTGGGTGAGGAGGTGGCCCGTTTTACTTTATTCAGCACAAGGAACCATCTTTCTGATCCAGGGTGAACAAAGACACCAGGAACAGTCATGTTAACTCTCCAGTTGCCAGCAAACAAACCACGGTACTTCCTTCAAGTCAGTTGTGACCCATAGTGACCCTCCTATATCGAGTTCCAGAGGCTGTAAATCTTTACGGGAGGAGGTTGCCTATCTTTCTTCCAAAAGCAGCTAGGTGATGGGTTCGAACCACCAGACTTTTGGTTAGCAGCCCAGCATCTAGTGCACTACACCACCAGTGCTCCTTTATTCTCCCCAGAGGAGGCACTGTCCCAGCTTCTCACAGCATCATCCAGGAGCCTCAACACTGCACCAAGAACAGAGCAAGGAGGCCCGTTAACACGTGACTTCCACCAGATCCTCCAACAGGTAGCTCTGGAGACTTAGCGGTAAGGAGCTGTGTGGCCAAGCCCAAGGTAGGTGGTTTGAATCCAGCAGCTGCGCCATGGGAGATGGATGGACAGTCTCCTCCCGTGTGATTCACTGTTTCTGAAAACCTGCTGCATGGTCAGCTGTGAATCTGTTCTGATTCCACCGCACACAATAACAACAACAAAATCCTCTACGAGACTGAAATGTGGTGGCTGAATGATGAAGCACTAGTCGGCTAACTGGAAAATTGTGGGTTAGAACTACCGAGTGGCGCTCAAGAGAAAGACCTGAAATTCTGCATCTATAAAGCTTGTTGTTGTTGGTAGTGATCCGCTCGACTACAACCTACAGACCCTATGAACAATAAATCTGAATCCTGGCCCATCCTGTGCCAACCTCGCCATCTCTGACACACTCGAGGCCACTGCTGCAGTCACTGTGTCAATCCACCTTGTGGAGGACCTGCCTCTCTTTCACCATCCCTCCACCTTTCTAAGCATGATCGCCTCCCCTGATAACATGCCCAAATTATGCAAGCTGAAGTCCCTCTGTCCTTGCCTCCAAGGAGCATGCTGGCTTCACCTTCTCCAAGACACATCTGTGTTCTTGATAGTCCATAGGGTACTCAGTACCCTCCTCCACAGTTCAAAGGCATCAGCTCTTCTTCTAGCATCCTTACTCATTGTCCAGCTCTCAGTGCATAGCAAGTGATTGAAAAGACCATGGGCTGAATCAGGCACGCCTTAGTCCTCAAACTAAGATCATTCAAACAAATGGAAAGAATTCTTTCAGAAAAAAAAAGCAAAAAACAAAACAACAACCACCAAAAAACAAAACAAAACCAAACAAGAAACACCACAAATTAAGATCCTTGCTCTTCAGTAATTTGGAGAGGTCCCTGACTGCAGAATTCCCAGTGTGATACATCTCCTGCTCTCCTGACTGCTGGTGCCAAATGTGTTGACTGTGGATTGCTCAAGTAAGACGAAGCTGTTGGCAATCTATAAAAATCACAGCCAAGGAAATTCTGTGGGCAGTTGCTCTCCCATCACGGGGTTAGAAGGAGTTGAAACTGATCTGATGGCCTTGAACAAACAAGGGCTACAAGAGAGTAGCAAGAAGGGCTAAGTGCTGACCCAGCTCGGATACAAAAGGCGGCCTAACCTGACGCTATCGATGTGGATGAGAGCACAGAAGGAGCTGTGGGACCATGAAGATAACTGTGATCTGTGAAGACAGAAGAGGTTCTGACAGTATAGTGTTCTGCGAGCACAAGGTAGGAGGTTCAAGTTCACCAGCTGCCCCACAAGAGCATAATGGGTGATCTTGTGAAGATTTACCTCCTCAGAAACTCTGTGGAGGGTTGCTGTGTGTTAGAAGAGATTCAAGAGCTGTGGGGTTTTTTGAGTTAATGATACCAGCATGAGCGGGAGTGAAATGGCGTGAGCCATAGGACATAAGGGACGGTTTCTCCCTTGGCCTGTCCTGATGTAGCTCCCAGGACAAAGGGCAGCATGTGGGCCCCTGTCCATCTCAACAGCATGCAAACAGTCACGCACAATGGAAGAGGAAGCCTTTATCTAGGCTGCCCAGCCCCTGGGAAACCAGCAATTCTGTGCACCTCCAGTCTTTACCTGGATCCTAAGAAGGATGGAGAATTGTAGATGATACTGTCACCCACATGTGGAAAGCACTCTCCCGTCTCCTCTCTTCACGGGCCTTCTGATGCCAATCCTCCCACCTGGGACTACTTAAACTGTGTGCTTGAGAGTACCTGCATTTTTGCCAGCCCAGGTGCTTTGTAAATGAGGAGACGGCCTGGCTTGACTCCTGTTAGTTAGAGAAAGAGAACATCCCAGGTCCTGAACCTGTGGGTCCCTCGCCATGGACAGACTTCCCAGACAGAGTCGTACCTTCAAAAATGTGGAGTCTGCTCATTCAAAACACTCACCTTGGATACTTGGGTTCACGAGTCCTGAAAAAGTGGACTCAGACTAACCATGAGATAAACACCCAAGGAAGAGAAGCCCTTGGCAGGGAGGGGCTGCTGTCGAAACCCAGCACATACAGATGCATTCACAACTCAGCCCCAGACTTATTTTCACTACTCTTAAAAACCCATATCTAAAGTGTGATCACAGTAATTGTTGCTGCACATTATCGTTCATGGGCTTTGAAGAGGAATTTAAAATAGTATTTAGTTGGAGGGGATCCTTAGAGCTCCTTTGATGCAATAAAACAGGGAAGGAAACGCATGTGTATTGTATAGCTAGCCCTGGTGTGTCCGCTTGCTGTACAGATGGAACTTGTAGTTGCCGTGAAGCTGAACACTGTGACAAAATGTGTTAATGGTTACCCATGTGGACAGTGTTAGGTGGAGCTCTCCAATTAAAACAAGCGTGGAAGCAGGAGTGGCATCCACTTCCATAATAGCTTGCCTCCGGAAACCTTATGAACCTGGAGAGCGGATGAAAGTCACACAAGTGTTGAGGACTTTCGTTCATGGGGTCGCTATGAGTCACCTATGACTCGAGGGCACTTAACAACAACATGCGAGAAATTGGAGAAGGGAGAGCCTCTCTCCCTCATTACTGTTGAGTCGGAACCCGCTCATAACCGGCCTCCCGCAGGTTTTCAGAGGCTGTGAATTACACAGGAGGAGATTGCCCACCTTCATCCTGTGGAACAACAGGGGGATTTATCAGCCAAGGAAGTGTCATGTTTAGGTTAGTAGTGCTCCCCAAGCTCTCTAAAAAGAGAGTGAGCCATTAAACGTCTCTACTACTTATATATTTTAATGTCATTTAAATGTGTTTGGGGTCCTACGTAACAACATGACTCCTTATTCTCACTCCAGGAGCTCTGGAGTCCTGGTCTGTAGGAAGCTCTGCTGCGGACCCAAATCCACTCCTCTCTGTTGGTTTGAATCCACCAGCAATTCTATGTGATGGGCAACCTCCTCCCCGGTGCTTTACAGCCTCAGAAGCTCAACAGAGGGTCAATTATGATTGGTTCTGACTCCAAGGCAATGGCTGAATGAGTCGGTAACTCTCATCTCAGACGTCATCAGTACACCAAGAAGCCCTGGATCAAGGCACTGGCTCAACTCACCCACGTTGCCTAGCACTTGTACAGGACAGCCCTTCTCTTCCTAAAACCATCCGTTCAGCAAGCCTGTTGGCATCAAGTTGATTCAGACTACCTTATGAGAGAGAGTAAAATAACCTCAGATGGGTTCCAAGTCTGAAAATGCTTGTGGAAGCATACTACTCCACTGTCCTCCTGGGTTACAAGACACTACAGCTGATAGACAGCAAAGCAACTCAGATAACACAGCTCTTTGACACGCAACATCCGTGCTTTCACAATCATCAACATTTCCATTGTGAATAGCAAGGGCTCCATCATTTCCTTGATTGTACATAACAAAATAACAAACCTATACTGAATATCAAGAAAACAAAGATTCTCACCACTGAGCCGATTGGCAGCATCATGATAGATGGTGAAGAGATTGAGACTGTTAACAGCTTTAGTTTGCTTGACTCCAGCAACCAGGAAATTAAAAGACGTATTGTGATGGGAAAGTCTGCTGTTAGGGACCTCTCCAAAGTGCTGAAGAGCAATGGTGTCTCTCTGGAGACTAAGGTGCGTCTGATACAGGCCATGGTCTTTGTAGTCACTTGTTATGCATCAGAGAGTTGGACAATGATTAGGGAAGATAGAAGGAGAATTGACGCCTTTGGGCTGCGGTACTGGAGAAGAGTATTGTATACCATGGACTATTAAGAGAATGAACAGGTTCATCCTAGAGAGAGCTAAACCAAGCTGCTCCTTCAGAGGCAACAATTCTGAAGCTTTGTTTGACATACTTTGGACATGTTGCAAGGAGGGACCAGTCCTTTGGAGAGGGACATCATGCTTGAGAGAGTGGAGGGACAGTGCAGGAGAGGAAGACCCTTGATGAGATGGATTGATTTAGTGACTGAAGTGATGGGGGTGGGTGTGTTGCAGACAGTGAGATTGGCACAGGATTGTGCAAGGTTTAGGGCTGTTTGGTACATATGGTCGCTATGAGTCACAGGTGACTCGACAGCACATAACACAATATACTGAATATCTCGTACATACCAGGCAATGTATTAGACACAGAGAAAGAAATGTAAGAGATTCCATAAGATAGACCTTGTGAAATGTTCAGCAAAACAAGCTGAATCCAAAGACCTTGCTTCTCTGGCAGTTCAAATCCACGAGCCGCTCTGGTAGCAAGATGTACAATCTCCTTCTGCACTATTTACTGCGTCTGAAAATCCAGGAGGACGTAAGCTGTGAGCCAGTTCTGACTTGATGGCGCATAACCCCACCAGCAACAGCATTATTCATTTTGTATTTTCTATTCATCCGTTATTTCCCTTAAATGGTTCTGGTGATACAATGGTTGAGCACTCAGCCACTACCCAAAAGGTCACTGCTTCAAACCCAACAGTGGGCGTGGGGCTGGTTGGAGATCTGGAGTCCCTCCTTGTACAGATTTCCATTGTAGGTGACCCTACCTGGGAGCTCCCCTCTGTCCTGTGGTTGCCACCTCTGGAATCCACTGGAAGGCACAGGGCAAGCATTCTGGGGAGGAAGAGGTGGCTGCTGAAGACATGGGGGCAGAAGGGCTCTGATCAGGGAAGAAAGAGTGTGAATTTGACTGGGGGTGAGATGGGGGTTTATCCTAGATGGTTGAGGAACAAGGAAGAATTTTTAGCACGAGAGTGGCATGTTGAGATTTACATTTTGGAAAGGCCACTCTGACAGTGTGAGGAGAGACAGCACTAGAGGGAAGATGGGCAGGAGGGGGACCAGTTGGAACAGATGGCTCTCAGAGAGTTTCCTTGAGAGGTGTGAAAGGTCTGCCAAGGATGGTGGATGGAGGGGAGAGAGGGAGTGCGGGTGAGTTCCTGAGAACCTCGGAGATGGAACAGGGATGGCTTGGTGCTGACTAAATGGCAGCAGTGGTGGTCGCAATAGAACTTGGAGAGAGGAGGAAGGGAGACATCGTAACTTATTAGCTCCATCTCTAGTGTGCCATGCACCGTTTGGTATTTTTCACAGGCTCAGATGGTGGAGAGTTGGCAAGATTCTCCTCCAGAAAGTACGGATGTGTGACCAGCAAGAAAAAACGTTCCCATTCCAAAGATAGAAGACCTCTATTTTGAAGTCTCTGTTTTCTAAATTGTAGTTTGGGCAAAAGTTTACGAGCAAATTGGTTATCCATTCAGCAACACACACGCTTGTTTCTTGGCATTGATGGCTGCATCCTCAAGGCAACAGCCGCTTGCCCCCTCCGCTCTGGGTTCCTGCTTCCATCCGTCCTTCTCTCCTGCCCCTTGCTGGCTTCTGGGCTGTTCTGGGGCAAATGCTGACCTATTTTGAAGTCTTAAAGACTTGCATATATAGAGAATTTGAATTCTTTTTTGCCCAGAGATCCTCGACATTCCCTATGCCTTCCTCCATGGAAATATTTTTGCAAGTGTTAAGCATTTAAGGGTATAAATATCCTTTTCTTCTCCTAACTTTCTAGCATTCTACATTAAAAAACTGCTGACGGCTCTGGAAGGGATCACAATAGAAGGTCCCTGCTCGAGTGGGAGAAATGTGTGGAACAAAACCCCACATCACAAAAAGATGCCAGGTTTACCAGCCTCACAGAGACAAGGGCAGCCCCGACGCTACGGCCCTGAGTCACACTTCATACCTGCCATGAAAATCACCCCATGACTCAACTTTCAGCAGACAAACTCGAAGGTGATCAAGTACACCTGGGAGGAATGCACTCCTCAGAGGAGTCAACCAGACAAGATTGAAAGGCTGACACTCCAAAGAATGAAAGACTAGTAAACAAGGATGAATGGAAATAGGAAACACAAGGAGGAAGTAGGAAGGGTGGTGTCACAAAGGAACCAGCACAACACAATCGAACATACATTCATTTTTGCTTGGGAAAATCAATTGCTTTGTAAGATTTTATGCATATAACAATAAAAAGGCTTTGATTCATTTACTCATAAATGTGTTTGGCTTAGAAATGGCTTAAAGACTTTTGTTTCTTGTGTCCATTTCAACTTGTGATTGAAATTTAATTTCCTTGTATGTTTAAGTTTTAAAATATTCTTGTCCCATCCAAGCCAATGTGCTTGCTCTCCTTAAACGCTAGAGGGCATTATTCCGAGTCAGAGAGAGAAGGAATCCCATTGCAAATGAAAAAAAACCCTGACTTTTGAGTATGTGCCCTTATCTTCCATGAAGTATTACCATGGTAACAGTACCAGTTAAGATGATTGTATATTTAGGTCATAGTATAAAAGAAGTAGCTTGAACATGTGAAAGAAAGAAAATAAAGTAAGACAAGACCTTAGAAAGAGTGGAAGGAGGTAAATCAGATGGACCCGACTTCACCCACAGGCTCACAGTACTTTGACAATGTTACATTGTGCTTTCAAAGCAATGGTGGATGAAAGTTCTAATTAAAATGAAAAGGTGCCGTTGAAATTCAGAACTTTAGCTCTAACAGGGTGTCACCTGGAACAGCAAAAAGAAGCAGCCGACTAGACTGGAAGTTGAGCTGTGAGTTCTTAGCTACATGACCTTGGGAAACTTTCCTCCACCCCCTAGAACGCTCATTAGGGTTAAGGTGGATGATCTCAAAGTTCTCTTTCATCCTTCTACACAGAAGCCCCCCAGGAAGGAGGCACTCTATGCGAACACCTTTTCAAGAAAAGACGCTCTGCTTTGCTCACCATATACGCTAATCCCTACCACCACTTCCAAGCAGAGGTGGAGTCAGTGATGTTTGAAGAGAGCTGACAGGTGAAATGGCATCCCCCTAGTGTTGCCACATTCTGGTGCCCTGGCTTTTCTCTGCCACAGGCAATCATTGCACAAACAAGCAGGCAGTGTAGACTAAGGATCCAAGCTATGTGGAATCTTGCTTGCTTTGGACTTAGGGGGATCCAAGAGAATATGCAGAATTGAATTAAGCAGGTAGAAAGTATATCCTTGAGACCTGGACAACACAGTTTTGCTCTCGTCAACTTCCAAACAGAAGGCTGATCAGCGCAGCCAAAGAGCCAAAACTCAACACCTGCCTTGGAATCCAAGTGCTGCAACATCATAGTTGACTTTGAACCACTACCTGCCCCCTCTGAATGCTGTCTGTGTCTCAGTCAGATCAGGGAAAGATCACCTACATACGTCATAGGATTGTTGCAGTGGTAAGATGAGAAAATGGACTCATTCGTTTACTCACTCCACAAAGACCTGACATGGGCCAGCATATCTTAAACAGTAGAGATGACACATCCACAAAGCAGGTATTATAATACGATACACGTAAAGAGTTTAGGGTAATGTCAGGGACTTAGAAAGTACTCTCTGGAAATGTCTTTTCACAGAAAGAGGCTTTCCTCACTCAACACATACACCCACCCCATCACTGCCAGCACTGCTGACACTGCCACCAACCCCACTAAACCACCACTACTTCCACCATCTCTATTACCATCATGGCCACTCCAACCACCACCACTAACAACAACGTGTTACCACCACCATGACCACTAACATCACCATTACAAACAATACTACTGTCACTGCCACCATCATCACCATTATTACCACTTCTACATAACCGTCTGTACGACCACCTCCTTCACCACCATTAACACCATCACCAGTATCACTGCCACCATGACGATGAACACCACCACCACCATAACCACCACCACCACCAAGACCACTAACACCATTACCAACATCACCATCATAACCAAGACCACAAACACCATCATTAATACACCATTACCACTAACACCACCACCACCAAGACCACTAACACCATTACCAACATCACCATCATAACCAAGACCACAAACACCATCATTAATACACCATTACCACTAACACCACCACCACCAAGACCACTAACACCATCACCATCATCACCACCACCACCATTACCACTACCACCACCACCACCACCATCATAACCATCACCAAGACCACGAACACCATCACTAATACACCACCAACACCATGACCACTAACACCACCACCAATATTGTCACCACCACCACCATCAGCAATCCCATCACTGCTACCAACCACCATAGCCAACAACAACATCACCACCATTACCACTAACAGCATTACTAACATCACTACCATCATCACCACTAATAACACAACCATCAACCATCATAACCAACCCCATCACTGCTACCTCCACAGCCAACAGCAACATTACCACCCACCACCACCGTCTCCACACTTCCTCCTGGCTGTGAGCTAGTCCTCCATGGCCACCACCACCACGTGGTCCAGCTCAGCTGCCTGGTATATACTGGTGCACTGGCACCAGCGCCCCTTAGGAAAAGCAGCCCAGCCCCTGCTCCGTGAGTGGAGACAAGTGACCATGAACACCTTCTGAGCGTGGTGGCGATGAGGACATGCAGTAAGTGTGCTGTGCAGGAGTCCATCAAGGAAAATGACACAGAGAGTCCCCATCATGAGGTGGCCAGCCAACTCTAATGATAGTGGAAAAACAGTCCTTAAAGGGAACTGTGAAATAAAATGGCCCTGCCTGACCCTACTGGGTAAAGAGAAGAAAAATTAAGACAAGATTATAAATGAGGTTCGGGGTGGCCTCATCGAAGACGTCACTATTGCACACTCCCCCACAGATCCTCAAACAAGGGTTGGCCCTGGTGCCAGAGGTCAAGCCCATCAGTTCAGGGGTTGTGGACGGCACACACAGACCCTGTCCTTTCAGGGTCTTTTGCTTTCCCTTTTATTCTACCTTTCCCTCTTCTCCCTCTTTGCTACTTGCTTTAACTTTGCTCCTCGCTGTAGTTCAGGGAGATGCTCGACCCTACTCAGCAGATCCTCCTCCACTGACATCAGCAATGCCGGCAGCCAGAAGGCCGTTCTGTGCCCTATGAAGCTGCCCCTCCCTCTCAATCCTGGCCCTGGGGCTGCCTGCCTGGGAATTGAAATTGGAAATGGGGAATTATAGTTGCATAGCAATCTGGCTGCCTGACTATGGGGGTGACCTGGGCAAAGTAGGGGAAAGGGACACCTTTAGAATGGTTTTTTTTTTAAAATTAAGGGTAGCAGTCTCTACCCTAAAAATTCCAAAACTGAGGACTCATTCCAAAGGGACTTGTACTTAAAAAAAAACAAAACAAAACCAAAAAACCTGGAGAGATGTAAACATGTCTTTTGTATTCCCTTGTGTTTGAACTCTGCCAGGCTACCCCAAACCACGCTATGTTCTCACTTTAACCCTCTCCTGACACGCTCAGGCAAACTTATATAAACACACACGCACATATGCTCACATGCGCACACACACATACCCTCTCTTTAGTGTATAATAGCAAAGCAACTATCAGGCAGCCCACCTTGAACATAGGGGCTCCAACACCCCTCCCCACTTCCACCCCCTCCTCATTCAAAAGAAAATCTGAGGGGCCGGATTTCTCATTTCTTTTTAGAATAGGGGTTTAAGTGTTCGTGTATAGACTACTTCACCCAACAGAGTAAAGGGGTTCAAGTCAACGGGGGATGTGTGTACCCATTATATTACCACAACTGGAAAACATTAGCTAGCAACAATGGCAATAACAGTACAGAATCATCTGCGTTCACCGGGTCTCTGGTCCTTGGCTGTCAAACCTTTGATGCTGAGGCATCGCTGGCACCCAGTCCTCCGGTCCACTAAACAAGCTTCCCAGGTCCCAGCTGCAGCCCAACAGAGCGAGCTCTCAGTGCAAAGCCCTTGCTGGACTTGAACAATTGCTTTCACATCTCTGATCATCAGCCTCCTTTTTGCCCCCAAGAATGACAGGGCTTGCCCAGTTGTTCCTGGTTTCTCTGGAAGGGACTCGGCCTCTCTGTTATTTGTTTTCCTTTCACATACATATCCCCTCTCTACACTTACACACATCCCTAATACATGCAGAGGGATGGCCTGGGTTTACCAGACAGTCCTCCCAGCACATTCCCCCGCCGCCGCCCTGGGCCTTACTCCAAACTTCCCACTGCTGTGCGCCTCCCTTCAGAACCCTTGCAATTACATCAGAAGTGCCCACTATCGAAGGACCTCGTAGCTGGACACCAAGAAAAAAATGCTGCCTGGGGTCAAGTCTAGTAGCCGCTGCATTTGGCGGCATCATCAACGTTTCCCTTTGGTGAAGTGGGCTGGGCCCTTAGACCCTCCCTCCATCTGGACTCCCAATCCAATTGGGGACGCCCCAGGGCTAATCTCCCAGGTGCAGATCAGCCCTGTGCCAGGTCGCCCTCGCTGGGTGATGGAGCCTGGCTGCTGGTGCACGGGGTGTGGGGAGTGTGCAGCGACGCCTGGGGACACGCACCTGGGTTCCTGACTGAACCTGGTTCAGAGGACAGAAAACCACAGGGAGGCCAGTGCCACCCAGCGCTAAGAAAAGAGGAAGAAAAGCAAAACAAACAACACAGAAGAGGAGGGGAAGCAGTCTAAGGGGATTCCGTGGCTGGGGCATGGGAAGTGCCCCGCTTTGGACACCACGCACAGTGGCGGGCGCACTCCCATTTCAGCGGCCCTGGCGGCAGCCACAGTCTTGGCCCAGCTGTGGCGGTGAACTGGCACACGATCGCAGGGGTTGAGGTGGCTCCGGGGAGATGTAGCCGGCACTCCTCCCCCCAGAGTACCTGTCGCACGGGTTACCTCTAAGCCCCCCAAGGCTCGCTCTTGCGCCCAGGGCTAGGTCCAGCCAGTGCCCTTTCTCTGATGATTTTTGGCTCAGGAGGGCTATAGGCAGGACGGAAGAGGACGGACATGCCAGCAATGGAGAGGGTGGCAGGGCGCGCTCCTCTTTGCCTTGACTCTGGCATCCTCGCGCACCCCCCCAACCCCCCATACACCAGTAGTGCTTCCTCCGCGGGGCCCACACAGGCCTGGCCTGGCTGGAGCTGGAATGTCCCTGCCGTCAGCCTGGCACCTCTCCTGCTCCAGTGCCACAGGTGAACGAGTGGTCTAGACCACGAGGACCTACTGGCCCCACCTCTGACACCAAGTACCACCAAGCTGGTCAGGATCCTTCACAGCCGGGGTAGCAAAGAGGACCCTGCCCATAAGTCGTGCATGGGGCCAAAGTGGGAGGGGGATTCAGAAGGCTCCTTGCTTGGTCCTGAGACCCTTACCCCAGTCTTACCTCCCGGTTCTCTTGGCCCTAGTCCATGACCGCAGCGCCCCAGTCTGGCGACCCAAGACAGCATGATAACCCCGGGGCTCCTCCAAAGGCTGAGGTGGGAACAGTGAGGAGCTTACGACCCTGCAGCATCCGACGCACACTATGATGATGCCAGAACCCAGGCCAGAGGGGCGCCAGGGCAGGAGAGACGAGCCTTCTCGCCTTTTCCATGATGGCATTTAAGGGAAGAGGGCGGGCGAGGGCGCAGGGAAGGAGGCTGGAGAGGGCGCTCTGCCCGGCAGGCGCTGCCCGGCTCGGCTCAGCCTTCTCCACCTTCCGCGGCGGGGACGCCCTCGCTTCGAGCCCTGCGCCCTCGTGCTCAGCGCTCTGGCTCTGGGGCCAAAGTTTCCCTTGGCGAGTCTGCACCGGGGAGTCCCTCCCCAGCCTCCGCCCCCGCTGCTGCGCCCAGGACCGGCCCCAGAGGCCCCAGGGCTGCGGCCACGGGGCACTGGCTCCTACCTGCTCTGGCCGCAACCTCCAATGAATACTGACTGTGCTAGCAGAGGCGTTCACGGGTTCGGGGCCACCGACCGGCCAAGAGCTGCGCACTGCTCAGAGTCCCGAGTCCGCAGGCGGCTCGCTGTCTCCCTGGATGGAGGAAGAGGAAAGGCGAAGATGAGTTGGGGCCGCGCTGCCTGGAACGGTGGGGCGGAGGCGCGCAGCCTGGCGGGCAGCTGAGGCTGGGGCGCCGGCAGAGTCGCGCTCCCCGGTCCCAGCCACTTGGCGCGTCTGGAACCCCAGGGCGGCTCCGACTAGGGCGAGACAGATGCCCTCCACCCCGCCCCTGTCCGCTACACCAAAGGCCAAAGGGGCTGCGAACCAGACTTTCAAACCTGGTTTCCACGGACAAGATGAGTCTGGAGAGCGAAGGAGGACAGAGACCAGGGCGGACAGGCAAGCTGGGCAGGATTCATTTCTTCCCCAAAGTGCTCCGGGAGGGAGCGACTAGAGTGGAGTCAACAGCTACCAGGTGCCTCTGGCTGTGATCTAGTAGGATGCAGGGTTTCGGGGCTCCGCAGACTGATGTGCGTGCGTGTGTCTGTCTGTGTCTGTCTGTCTGTGTGCACGCGCACGCGCCCTCGCTAGCCGGGTCCCTGCGCCCAGGCGCCTTTGGTATGGCAGGAGCGCGCGGCTGTGTTCGTGCGTGTGTGTCCGATTGGCTGCAATGGGCGGACACTTTCTGGAGAGAACATTTACAATTTTCTTTCGATATGACAGGATTAGTTGCTGTTGAAAGCGCTCCTCCAATGAAATCTCCCCCGTGCTCTGATTTGGCGGTTGTTCTGAGCAAATATGACAGCCGTCTCTCCAGGCCCCCTTCTCCAGCTCCAGGTCCATCCCCAGAGCCCAGTCCTCTTCTGGACTGGATGGAGATACAGCCTGTCCAGTCACCCCAGCTGTCCTCTCCTCACCTCCTCGTCGGCAGGTTTACGATTGTTAGAAAGAGAACATGGCATGCCCACAAGAACTTGGAGCTGGTTTTGACTGCCCAACACAGTTGAGTTCAGTTTTTCTGGGTGTTCAAATGAATCCACTTTGTTTTGTGAACCTGGAGCTGGGCGATTTGTTCTTTAGAGACATTGGCAGCTTTTTGTTGTTTTTTGGTTTTGGCTTAGGGTCTTTGGTTTTTAGTTGGCAGGCCTCAATAAATACCCTTGCTTTCTTCAACGTTATAGTAGGCATTAGGCTACCCAATATGAATGTGGGAGCTCCATGGAAAACATATGAAAATGCTACTTTTGGGGACCAGCCTTATGTTTATGATTAATGAGAATTTGCTTTCCTGAGAAGTATCATTACTTTCAGTATTCAGCCTGTTAGCACTCCACAGATTTGTTCAATCAACTAAATAGATTAAGTAATGTCTCCTAAGATGATCAGAAAATATAAAATATTTTAAACCAGGAAAAGACTAGCATTTCTGAAATATCATATATGAAGATCATGTTAATACAGCAAATGTAGGCTGTAGGCTGTGTCTGACTTGTACAATGTCCTTTAATCAATCCCTCAAACATTGAGGTCTTAAGTTTAATAATTCAGGAATAGATACATCGTACCTCAAATCACAGAATAAGAAAAATAAGTTGGGTACACATTGGTTTAACATGCTCACGTACAATCTGCTCAATTTTCCATATTGATTTCCCTGAAAGGTTTTGAAAAGCATACAGAATAACAAAAGGCAAATTCTCTGTCTTTTAGAAGCATCCACTCTGCTTGGTAAGAAAAAAAATGCAGATAGATAAAACTGTATAGCAGTTGGTACTCAAAGTGACTAATTACATAGCAATAGAAATTCAGTTGATAAATAGAAATTCTATAATTGCAATATTCTCCCCTTTCTATTAACTCAGAGCTATTCACCAAGCACTTATTGGATTCTGCTTGATTGAAGTCATCCTGGAATGAAAGCTGTGATTGTTCCCTTTCTCTGTCCTCATTCTCCACATTCACATAGAGTTAGTGGAAACTCTATAGATCTAGGAATATTGCATTTACTATATTATGAAGTAGACGGCCTATGAAGACAAGGAGAGCCCTTGAGGAAATGGATTGACACAATGTGTTCAATAATGAACTCAGACATACCCGAGGTCCAATGGGACCAGGTTCCATTTCCCTCTGCCACACATAAATAATTTCACCATCAGTCAGAGTCAACTCAGTGACAACCAGCAACAACTAAGACATACTTGCAAGGAAATCAGGATAGCTCTGTCTAGTTCTGATCTCAATCACTCTAGTATTGAGTCCGTTCTATCAAGTGATTGTTGTTGTTGTTGCTGTTAGGTACCATACAGTCAAGCACAACTCGACTCATAGTGACCCAGTGAACAAAATATCTGAACCCTGTTCTGTCCTGCACCATCCTCACACTTCCTGACACACAAGAGCCCATTACAGCCATCACCATGTCTATCCACCTGGTTTAGGGTCTTCCTTTCCTTTGTCAACCCTCCACCTTTTATCTATTTGCATTTTTTTCTTACCAAGCATAGTGGGTGCTTATAAAAGACAGAGAATTTACCTTTTGTTATTCTGTATGCTTTCAAAACCTTTCCGGGAAACCAATATGGAAAACTGACCAGATTGTAGTTGAGCATCATATCCCTTCTCCAAGGAACAGCAACTCCTAGCAACATGTCCAAAGTATGTGAGGCAAAGCCTCGTCACTCTTGCCTCCAAAGAGCACACTGGCTGCACCCTCTCCAAGACATAACTGTTTGTTCTCTTGGCTGTTTATGTGATTTCAGTGCTCTTCTCCAATACCACAGTTCAAAGACATCAATTCTTTCTGTCATCCTTATTCATTGTCCAGGTCTCAGATGCATAGCTAGTAATTGGAAAGAACATGGCCTAAATCAGATGCACCATAGTCTTCAAACTTACATCACTACTGCTTAATATTTTGGAAAGTTCCCTAATTGCAGATTTTCCCAGTGCAATGTGTCTCCATATTTCCTGACTGCTAGTACCAAGGGTGCTAATTGTGGATCCAAGAAATATGAAGCTGTTGACAATTTCAATCTCCTCTCCATCCATCATGATGCTGCCTACTGGTTCAGTGGTAATAATCTTTGTTTTCCTGACATTGAGCTACAATCCATACTGAAGATGGCATTCCTCGATCTTCTTCAACAAATTCTTCAAGCCCTACTGACTTCAGTGAGCAAGGTTATGTCATCTGCCTAATGCAGGTTACTGATGACTCTCCCATCAATTCTGATGTCACACCCCTCCCCATAGAGTCCAGCTTCTCTGATAATTTTCTCAACATACAGATTGAAAAGGTATATAGAGAGAATACAACCATGTTGCACTCCCTTCCCAATTCCAAACCATGAAATGCTCCCCTGCTCTATTCATACAACAGCCTCCTGTTCTAGGTATAGGTTCCAAATGAACACAACCAAGCAGGATCTAGTGGGTGGGCCTTTGTATTTAAAAGTTGGTTGGGCCTGAAGGTCTGCGACCCTCAGCCTGGTATTGTGTTTGGAGAGACTGTGTTCTAAGTAGTGCGGCACTTGTTTGTCAGTTTGCTGTACTAAGATGACTTGAGATTGCTGTGATACTGAGATCTGTGCCACTGGTGTGTAAAATGCCATAAGATTTTCCAATGTGGACCGGTTTTGGTGGAGCTCCCTGATTAAGATAGACTAGGAAGCAGGATAGGGCATCTGCTTCCTAAATAACAGGTCTTTCTTTGTTGGTTTTTTTTTTCTTTTTTAAACAGTCCCTCTGTAAGGACTATCCACTCTTATCTTTGTATCCAAAGACGAAATTTGTAGGTGAAAGTTAGCCTTAGTTACACACTCATTAATTTCAGGGTCGAAAATATGGAACACTTCACGGATTTGCGTGTCATCCTTGCGCAGGGGCCATGCTAATCTTCTCTGTATTGTTCCAATTTTAGTATATGTGCTGCTGAAGCAAGCACATATCAGGCCTTTCTAAACCTTATGAACACTAAAGGAAAAGGATGGTTATAGTAGTGTAGTAGTAGAGTCAAGATTGGAAGTCAATTGAAATGAGGAAAATCAGTAACAAACATCGCTTAATAATTGAAACATAGAATGTACGGAGCTTGAATGTTGGAAAACTAGACATTGTTAAAAATGAAATGAAATGCATGAACATCTACGTACTAGGCAGTGAGATACGATGGACCACTTTGGCCACTTCGAATCAGATAATCATATGGTATATTATGCAGGGAATGAAAAACAGGAAGAACAGTTTTGCATTCATTTTGATCTTTAGTAAAAAGATCAATTTCAAGTTCTATCCTGAAATATAATATTATGAGTGTTAGGATAATATCCATACACATACAAGGAAGACCCATTAACACGACTATTATTCAAATATATGCTCCTACATCTAGATCCAAAGAGGAAGAAATTGAGAATTTTTACCAAATTTTGCAGTCTGAAATTGACTTGAACATGCAATGAGGATGCATTATTGATAACTGGTGTCTAGAATGCAAAAGTAGGAAATGGTGAAGAAGGAACAGTAGTTGGAAAATATGGACTTGGTGATAGAAATGAAACTGGAAATAGACTGAATTTTGTATTTACAATGATTTATTCATTATAAGTACCTTTTGTAAAAGACAACTTTACATGTGGACCTCATTTGATAGGCTGCATAGGAATCAGATTGACTACATTTGTGGAAGAAATCGTTGGAGAAGCTCAATATCAGCAGTCACAACTAAACCAAGGACAAACTGTGGGTTAGATCATCTTATATGCAGGTTCAAATTGAGTCTGAAGAAAAAGAAAGTTGGTCATAGGAACCAAGATATGATCTGGAATCAGTTCCATCTGAATTTCATGATCATCTTAAGAACTGGTTTGAGGAATTCAACACCAATGATTGAAGACCAGATGAGTTGTGGGATAATATAAAGGATATCATCCACGAAGAAAGCAAAAGGTCATTACAAATACAGAGGGAAAAAAAATCAAAATGGATGTGAGAAGAGACTCTAGAGATTGTATTAGAGTGTTGAGAAGCCAAAAACTAAAGGAAAACATGCTGAAGTAGAAGAGTTGAAGTAGAAGAGATGATTTCAAAAGACAGCTCGGGAAGACAAAGCAAAGTATTATAATAGAATATGCAGAGAGCTAGAATTGGAGAATAATAAGAGAAGAACTTGCTCTGCATTTCTCAAGCTGAAAGAACTGAAAAACAAATTTAAGCCTCCTGTTGCAATATTGAAAGATGCTGTGGGCAATATATCGAATGACTCAGAAAGCATCAAAAGAAGATGGAAGGAATACGCAGAGTCACTATACCAGGAAGAATTGATTAGCCCTGAAAAATTTCATGAAGTACCATATGAACAAAAGCCAATGGTTATGAAGGAGAAAGTAGAAGCTGCATTGAAAGCACTGTGAAAAAAATAAAGCCACAGGAATCTAGAGGATTCCAGTTGACTGACTTCAATTGACAGATGCAGCTTTGGATGCACTTACTAGTCTATGCCAGGAAATGTGGAGGATGGATGGCTGGTCAACAAACAGATTGGAAGAGGTCCATACATGTTCACATTCCCAAGAAAGGCGATCCAATTGAATGTGGAAATTATCAAACAATATCACTGATATCACATGCAAGCAAAATACTGCTGAAGATCTTTCAAAAATATCTGAAATAGTACATAGATAAAGAACAGCCAGAAGTCAAGGAGGATTTAGAAGAAGCTGTGGCACCAGGGATATCATTGCTTATGTCAGATGGATCCTGGCTGAAAGTAGAGAACATTAGAATAATTTCTATTTGTGCTTTATTAACTATGCAAAGGTGACTGTGTGGATCATGATAAGTTGCGGCTAACATTGAGAATAAAAGGATGTGATACATTTATAAAACATCTATAACTTCCGTTCTTGCTGGAGCTCTTTTGAAAATGAATTCATACTCCTCTGCTTTGCTCTGTCATTTTTGAGAGGTAAGCCTCCGGAAACTACCGCATGATTTTTTTTTAGTCACCTATGAGCACACACGTGCACACACACGGCTCCCAAAGAACAAAGTAGAATGGGTCCTTGAGCAACAATGAACATTCATTGTGACTTCATATCATTAATACCTTCTTAAAAACAATGGCTACCCAGTGGAAAAAATAGTGAACATAGTCATCAGAAATGAACAAGTATTTCCTTAACCTCCAGTCAAGCCGAGTCCATCAATGGCTGGAAGATTATTTCCAGCAGAAGTCAGAACATTTCAGTTCTGTTGAGAGGAAATGAGAGTTGGAGAAAAATTTTTCTTAGCAAACAAGCAGAGCAACAACATCCATTTCCTTCTCCTAGGTCCTTATTAGAAACCCATTTTCCTAAATACTTGCATCTGTGCCCTTCAAGAATTGTGACTTTACCCCTGGAGTTGCTCTGTGAGATGTTGTTCTGAGTGCCAGTATCCTGATTCATGGTGACTCAGTGGGACAGCATAGAACACAAGGTTTCCTGGGGTGTATGTCGGGTCTCTTCCCCTCTGGGTGTAGATTCTAGTCCCCAGCCTTTGAGTTAACAGGCTAGAACTGGCCAGCCTAGCCCTGCACTGCTCGTGGACCACATCCGGCTTTCTTGCTTGTGTGGAAAATGCAGCTGATTCATCTAAATTTGCCAGAGCCCCGCCTGGAGCATAGCATATTGGTGTTAATCACAACTTAAGACTTCAAAACACAGATTCCTGGGCCAAGCCTGTGTCCTCTGGGCTCCCGGAACCTAGGAGTGGACCCACAACCCTGCTTATCAGTATGGTCCATTGAACATGAGCCATCGTCATGTGCATCCACCAAACCCCACTCTTTACCCCTTTGCGTTCCCCTTGAGACCCAGGGAAAGACCACAGGCGTCCTAAGCATTTTGTTTTCCTCTCCTGAGCCTGTTCGGTTTCCAAGATTAAAAAAACGATTCCTCCATCCCAGGACCAGAGCCTCTGCGTTTATTAGTAACCTCTGGTGTGGAACGTTTTCAAAAGTGCTTTCTGAAAGACTTTGTAGAACACATCTATGGGCTTCCCTTTATCTACAAGCCTATTTTCCACCTCAAAGAGCTCTAATAAATTAGTAATTTCCACTTGTGAAAGCAAACTTCATTACCTGAGGCCGCATCGTGCAGGTTCCAGGCATGCGCAGGAGCACCCCAGGTGCCTGTTAGTGGGTGACTTTGAATCTTATTTTAATACGCCTGCAGAGAAGGTCACCACCAAGCACGGGAGGAGAAGGGGACACAGGGCCGATTTCATTGTGCCACGTTGATTTCAGTGCAGCAGTAATTAGGCGTCAGTAATTAGATGCACACAGCAGCACTCTATCATCCCGGAGTGGATTCAGGAGGAGACAAGTTCACCTCGAGCAATTTCCCATCAAGGATGAGAGTCATAGCAGTTTTCTTCTGTTTTCAAAGAACCACCGAGAAAGCTGTTTCTGGGTGGGTTTGAACTGTCAACCTTTGGTTGAGATCTTAGAGCTTAATTATTGCTCAATGAGCTGCTTGTTCTTGGATACTAATACTAATACTAGTACTAGTACTAATACTAATAAATACTAATACTAAAGGTTAAACCAGAGAAGCACCATATTTCTCAGAAGGGGGCTTGGGAAAGAAGGCTGGTTTATCTGCTGGGAGCCAAAGCGCCTTTCCCTCTCTGGACCTCAGCTCGAAACCCCACAGTCAAGGCTTTATAGGGAGCCCTCAGTTGTTGGCAATCACCACGGCAAGTGGTGCTTCAGTCCCTCTCGCTGTTCTGAGAACTTATTAACAGCACCATCGCAGAGCCGCTATTCTTCTTCCAGTTCTTTATTATGCCTACAACCCTTCCCAGAGAGTCATTTAAAAGCTTCTATTCCTGAGCTACAAAAGATAATCTATTTTTCTCCTAGAAAAACCCAAAGCTTTTCTCCTTTAGACCTTGCCATGAGAGTTTTCATATACAAATGGAAATGCTTCCGAGTGGTAATATTTGGGGAGAGCCTGACAAACAATGCTCTTCAATTTCTTTCTTTCTCTCCTTTTCCTTTCTCTTGAAGTTTGGCTTTGCAGCTGTTTTAAATGATTCTTCCCCAAGAAGTGGTGGTTTTATCCAAAGCCTGAAAACATTTATTGCTGCTGACTCTAAAGTATTTAAAATGCAGCGCTCTCTTTCAAACGGGGGGGGGGGGGGATTGTACACCAATGAAGGAATTTTACTTTTCAAAGAGAGGAGTGAACGGGGGGGGGGGCGAAGAAGGATGGACACATACACACAGAGAGAGAGAGAGAGAGAGAGAGACAGAGAGAAAGATGGGGGAAAATACTGCCCTGCATAATATTAAATCACCACACTAATGATAAATCAGAGTTAAGAATACCCAGGGAAAAGGCCACGCGGGACTATGTTTACTTAGAGAAGCATTTAGTCTATGTGTGTTCTTCATACCAAGAAGTAAAGCTGGACCTCTTAGGGAGGGCAGATTGAGAAATTCCAGGAACATCCGTGGCACACAATGTATTTTGGCAAGCAGCTTATACATCACCCTTTCTGCTGTCCAAGTTAGATGCAGGAATCCCTGAGACAGGATCCTGGCGAGTTCAAAGCAAATGTCTTATCGGAGCCTTCTATAAACACAGGCCCGAATGGCTTCAATCACTGACTTGTTGTGCAGAGAAAGGCAGTCTGGGAATGCTTGAGACCTTTGTAGAGAAGCCTTGGAGTCTCCGGGTGGTGAAAAAGGCTTTCACTCAAAGCTAGCATTTGAAACCCACCCCATGGCGCCAAAGAATGAAGAGCTGCACTTTGCTTTGGCAAATATCACAGCAACTAAAACTCTGAGGACAGGTTTGCTCTGTAACACACCTAGCTGCCATCAGTCAAAACTGACTCTTCAGCAGTGGTGGATTTTTGTTCCATTAGGGCAACTTGGTTTACTTACAATCTGGAACTCATTTCCTCATGGCAACTGACATAACTTCTAGACTCTGATACCTTCAGGAGTTCCTTGAGAGTGCCAATGGTTAATGCACTTGACTACTAACCAAAGGTTAAGGGTTCTAGTCCATCCACAGGTCCTGGATGGCTTGGAAGACAAGTCAGCTTTTGAAAAATCTGCTTGAACTGTTCTATTTCAACACACGCAGACCATCAGAATAAAAATTAGACTTGAAGTCAGCTTCTATTTCCTTCCCTATAATATGCATCTGTTTCTTAAGGGAACTAAAGCGACCCATTAAGGGAAAGCCACAAAAGGGAACACATTCCAAAGAACTCCAGCCTGAACACCACCACAGCACAGGACAGATGACACACCAAGTCTGATCTGGGCAGTTTTTCCTGAAAGCTTGCTGAGATAACAGAGAACAGTGAAACAAAAGGCAAGATGGTACCAAGCAAGTGCAGCCGGCTTAATATCACTCCACAGAGGTCTTTCACGTTAAGAAAGAGGGTTTTTGGTCTTTCCCCAGAAGCATTCCCTAAAGAAGCTCATGATTTGCAGTGCTTAAGACAAAGCCCTGTTATATGTCAGCTGTTAGCTGAAAGTTCAACAGTTTGAACCCAACAGCTCACAGGAAAGCAACCTGCTTCTCTAAAGATCTCAACATTGGAACCCCAATGAGGCTGTTCAACTCCATCCTGTGTGGTCCCTATGTGCCAGAATGGACCAACAGGAGTGAATTCCCTCAAGACAGATCCTGGACATTGTGTCCTGCCCGTCTTCATTTCAATAGCAAGGTGGTTACGTGTGTGACTTCCTGCCTCATTAAAGAAAATGAAGAAAACATTCGTGGGCAGTGAACCGATAAATCTCTACAGAAAGGAAGGAGTCAATGCCACAGGCAAAGTCAATGTGCAAGCTACAGTCTTACAAGGCTTTTATCGACAGGCTTTTTTTCCCCCTAGAAAGTGAGTTAATTTAAAAAAGGATGTCCAATACACATGGATTGAAATTCATTGAATGGCTTTAATTTTCCACTTAGGATGCCCCCAGGAACTCCTAGGCTGACAGGTGGCACTCTCCTTCCACGAATGTCAAGAGATGGAGACCACAAGGCCCTCTGCTTAGAGACAACATGCAGATAGAGGTTTTCTCAGGAGGAGGAACCAGTGTGGTGCCAGTCTCCCATGAACAGGCTGTTCTTCCTGAGCCCCTCTGTCCAGCATGGTGGGTTGCAAAGGGCTCTTCTGAGAAGGCAGCCTGCTTCTCTGGGAGCAGAGACTTGCAGGCAGTGGCTGACGTGTGGTGATTAGTTCTCTAAATGCTTGTTCATCATTCTATAGTCTGTTAAGTATTAGGGCTACAAAAATAGGCAAGGACATTTTTCTCTCCCTCCAAAGCCGAAGAGAGCTAGTTGGAGAGAACAAATGGAAAAGTTGTTCTTAGGTCCTCTTTGAGAAAATCTTTGATTCAAACTTGCAAAGGGACTGTAACATTTCTCCATCATGGAAATAGTCCCAGAGCTCAATTCTTGGGGGCTGTAATCTCCCTGGGATTTGGAAACTCTGACTAGTGTAAAACCTGCAGTTAAATACTCTGAGTAATGAAATAAGCCTTGAAAGATGTACAGCAATAACCAGGAAGGCACTGCTACATCTGAAGATGTGTGTTCATAACATGTGCTCATTCTAAAAGCTGCCATAGAAGGTAATACCATCAACTGGCAGGTTAAGGGAGCAGAAACGGATCCATTTCCAGTTCTGAAGGTTGAACGTCTGGATACAGGCTGCTAGTAGAGCCGTGGTCTCCCTGAAGTCTGTATTGAAAGGTCATTTCTTGTCTCTTCTCGTTTCCAGTAACCTCAAGAATGTCTTCACCTCCACTTCTGTTTGGTCTTTGTGTGCTCTCTCCTCTGTGTCTCCTCTCCTTTTAAAAGGACTCGAGTCATGGGAATGGGGTCACTCTATTCCAATGTGACCTCATGTTACCTATAAAGACTATTTCCAGAGAGGGTCACAATTATAGGTGCTGGGAATTGAGACCTCAGTGTATCTTTGTGGAGGATGCACATCAGCCTGTAACAATGCTTATCTTGCAGAACCTTGTGTTTATGCTTTTTCTATTATCCTGGGAGGACAGATGTAACAGAACATTATGGAACATCGTGTCTAGTTACTAAGATTGCTATGAGTTGACAAAAACCTGGCCCCAGCTCATAGTGACAATAGAGTAAAACACTGCCAGAACCTACACTTATACCATCCTCTCAATCATTGCTATTTGGGAACTTATGTTACAGCTACTACATCAATCCATCTCGTTCAAGGTCTTCCTCTTTTTCTTCTGGTTCTCTGCATTACCAAGCATAACATCCTTTCTCTAAAAGTAAGGGAAGTGAAATCTCACCATCCTTATCCCTAAGAACCAGTAATGAAAAATTGTGCAAACACGAAGCAGTGTGAACACGGATATCTACGCTGTCTAGTACATGGGCTATAGCATGCAGTATCAGCTTCTCAGTGTCCCACTCTTCACTTTCATTCTCTTCTGTCTCACTTTTTGGAAGGAATAAACCAACCAGGAACTAATTTAGCAATAAGTGTTGCTGGCACATGGACCATTCTACAATTTCTTAAGAAGCAAATGCTAAGCCATGGCTAGTACAACTTGTTCTACTTATTTAATGGACGAGTTGGAGTATGGAGTTATGAGATGGAATGTGGTCCCTGTTCATAGGCTGGTCTCAAATGAATGAAAACTTGTTTGCAACCATGCTTCACATGTTCAGTTTGCAGAGTAACAGGAGGCTTGTTCTTGGGAAGGTGCCCCAGGTATCTGCTTCTTGCCCCAGAGCTGACTCAAGGTGATGGGTGAGAGAGTGAGTAGAGGATGAATCAGGACAAAGAGGGAAGGTGATATTTCTAAGAGAACACCGCAGAAAGCTTTCTACCATTGTTTCTTGACCACTCTAATAAAGGTAAGGAAAGTGGAAAGTTGCTAAGGATGTACAGTGGCCTTGATTTCAGGATCATAACACAGGAAAAATGGGATTTAATACTCTGGATATAGTATAGTCAGATCCAAGGTCAAAATTCCTTCCCCCAAGTTAGTGGATATGGCCTGGGATGAAAAGCTTAACCTTTTTACACCTCACTTTCTTATTTGTAAAATATATACGGATTCTGCCCCAGAGCTCTTGAAAAGATTTAATGAAATCATACTTGTGAAAAGCATTGTTTTAGATGTGGATTATTATTGGCTTTGAATATGTGATTAAATTGTGATGCGAATGATTGATTCTTTTTCTCCTTGCCTAATTCCAATTTTGCCACACAGATGTTTACTTAATAATTGAAAGTCATATCTACTTAGGAAAATACATGGCTAGGAACAAAACTATTGATAGCAAGGAGTTAATCTCTTTTCCTCGAGTCACACCACAAAGTAATATATGTATATCCTTAGCAGAAATAAAGGAACCATTGGTATGTGTTCTTTTTTCTTAACCATATGAGTTCTCATCGTGGGATTTCAAATCTAAGTACCCTTTTCCATACTTACGTCTCAGTGAGGAAGATAGAGTTTCTTTTACTGAGTAGACACTAATCCTGACCCATATAAAACACTTAACTCTATCAGTTGCTTTGCTCTGACATCTCAAACCTTTAGTAGTGATCAGTGTTAAATACAAGACTTGGTTCCTAGACTTGGTTCACAGGTATCATTATGAATTAACTTGTGTCTCCCCAAGTACACATAAACATGTATGTGCCAATACAATGTGGAAGCTCTGAAACCATCCTCATGACATGATAAACTGGATAGCTGTAAAGTAATTAAGAGTGGAATGCAACCCCTCTTAATCTTATCACAGAAAAAAAAGAAAGGAAGTTTCCCCAGGGTGAGGCCAGTACATTATTTTTTAAAAGCACTTAATTTTAAAAACTTTTTTGGGGGGTGATTTGAATGAAGGTTTATAAAGGATATTTATTTTTGTACAACCATTTTTATACATTTTGCTCAATAACATTAATTTCAATATCCATAATATAATGGAATTATTCCCACTTCCACTTTGTAATTCTGATTTTCATTAATCTTTTTATACCCCTTTTCCCTTTTTATACCCCATTTTCCCTTTCTTTATTGCTAATGTGTTAATCATATCCTTTATTAGATATTGCCTTTCCCTTCATCAATCTTAAATGTGCCTGTTACCTATTTACAAATTTTTACTCCTTATTCTTTCCTTCTTCATCCTTATTAAGCATACAAGAGTAATTCTGTGTATAAAATGATCCTTAGCTTATATGTATATATATATTATATATATATAACAGTGATACTATACAGTATCTGTCCATTTATGATGAGCTTACTTTACTTAGCATAAAGACAGGGCCTCAGGACCACCAAGAAAGAATTGTCAGGAGTGGAGTGCATCCTTGGATTCAGGTTCCTGTGTTAAGAAATCCCATGACATTGAAGAAGGCCACAATATATGGACATCTCCAAAGAACATTGATCCTGCAGATGTTGAATGAAACAAGGACTTTTCTCCAGAACAGAAAGAGAAAGAGGGCCTTCTCTTGAACTGGTACCTTGAAGTTGGACTTCTAAATCCCTAAACTTTATGATCACAAATTTCTTTTGGTTAAGGCCCCACTTGTAGTATTCCTATCATAAGTTATATGCTTCAAATCTACCAGTGGCTTTGTGGGAGAAGGATGGACAGTTTCCTCCCATATGGTTTACAGGGTCGGAATCCCACTGGAAGATGAGCTTTAAGTAGGTTCTTATTCGAGAGCACAGAACTGAGTTGAGAACGACTGTTGTATTTTGATACTAAAAGATAGGCATCAATTCCTTGTGATTCTATGCAGTTATAGAAGATCTAATATTATCTTCGTGGCCAACCTGATTCAGGAAAAATCTCAAATTTTTGTCTTTAAACATTTTCTCTGGTTCAATTGCTACTTTGTTCTTAAGTGTCCTAGGTTTTGACTTGGGATTCATTGGATGATCTTGACTCAGAATCTCTACTTTGTGGGGCTTCTAGATACTCTACTTTTAAATGCAATGGCAAGAACATGGCTCAGCCATTGCTTTTGAACTTACCTGCACTTCTTACATAAGATGTGGTATGGTCATTAAAGCTAGGTATAAAAATAGGCCACTACTTTCCTCAATCACCAAGCCAATGATACTATAATAAATTCATTCTCAACTCTATTTTTATGTAGTTAAATACAACTTAAATGACAGAGAAACATTTGTTAGGATTCCACTATAAGACTGTAATGGAAATCCTAAAAAAATAACTTTAAAACTTATAATTAAGTAGTATTTAGCATTAAACATATATTCTGTTTGGCAGAATTTGTATACAGAAGACCAAAGAAGACTTGATGCCTTTGAATTGTGAATTGTGGTGAGGGAAAAAAATAAAATTATCAAACTCACCATGGACTACCAAAAGAACAGACAAATCTGTTTGGGAAGAGTCAAGGCTCCTTGGAAGCAAAGATTGTGAGACTTTATCTCACATGCTCTGAACACGTTGTCAGGAATAATTAGTCTTTGACAAAAGACACCATGTTTGGAAAGGGCAAAACAGAGGGAGACCCTCAGCTAGATATATTGACACAGGTACTACAACAAGAGACATAACAGCTGTTGTGAGGACAGCACAGGATGGCACAAGGTTTGTATCTATTGGACGTAGGGTTGGAGTTTATTGGCTGGGATCTAACAACAAAAAGGCTACACACTTCCACAATCTTATGGCATTATCATTATTTTTAAATGATGACTGCTTAATGATGATGTGACTTATTCTGGAATGTCAAATTTGTAAAAAATTTAAAATTGTATAATCTCTCCTTTCTAGAATTTTTGATTGTAGATTTTATTTTAATCTGGAAGGTTTGTTATTGTTGTTGGTTGTTCCAACTCATGAGACAAAAGTGTTACTGCTTTATTGAGTTTTCTAGGGTGAAATCTGTAAGGATGCAGATTACCAGTTCTTTCCTTTTGCACATCACTGGGTTGCTTTTAACCTTCAACCTCTGGGTTACCAGAGGATCACAAATCATTTGTATTATCTAGAGACCTAACTGAAGACACGTTGGTAGGTTTAACCTGTGAGCAAAAAGATAAGGATTGAATTAAAAAATGAACAAAGATAGTAAAAGCAATAAATTTCAAGACTGACTGCAGTGTATGGAAAGGGACCAACTGGGGGAAAGAAAGTGGAAAGAAATTGTGAAAAAGACACTAACAAAAAGAAATTAGTTCATCTAACAGCACCAAATATTACAATCTAAGAGGCAATGATGAACAAACAAGCTTCCTGTGTCTTTCGTAAATACTACTTCCAAATGAACATGATTGCTGTTAGATTCTGTCCAGTCATTGTGGCAATCTATCTTCTAGAGGGTCTTCCTCTGTTTCATTGATTCTCAGTCTTTCTAAGCATGATATCTCTTCCCAAAGACTAATCCTCACCGACAATATGCTCAAAGTATATGTGACAAGTTCTCACAACTTTTGCTACTAAAGAGCATTTTGGTCTCATCTTCCAGGACAGATTTATTTGATCTGTCTTGGCACTATATGGTGGATTCAAAACTCTTGACCAAGGCCACAATCCAAAGACCAATTCTTATTTGGCTTTCCTTATTTAAGGGATATTAAAATGTAGAATATTTTAAAAGTATACTTATTTTCAGAATTTTTTTAAAGCAATTAATCATTGTTTCACAGCTCTTTTGTTAAATTTCTAGAAACTGCTATGGCATATCTTGGACTAAGCTGAACCCTCTACTTTTAAGTTCATCTCACTTAGGTCTTAAGATAAGGACATTTTTGTGAGGGGGAGAGAAAGTCTTTCTCCAAAAGCTGAGTTTCCTTTTCTTTCTTTTTTTCTTCTTTCTTCTACTTGCCTTCTTCCTTGCCACAGTTGTGCTCGGACCCTCTTTGGAATCCTGACCACACAGAAGAAAAGGAATTTGTCCCAAGTAGGTTGGAAGTGCGGTCCTATGTGGAGGAGAAAGTAGAAACAGACAGCAAGCTCTTTCTAAGAGGAAAGTTGAATCTCCAAACCCAGCATGCCACTGGGTCTCTCAAAATGTGGCCCTGGTGAACCGGAAAAATTAATCTTAATGCTTTATTAAAGATATAAATAGTATTCCCTATGCCTGTTTTATAAAGTACAGCAGGGCAAAGGAGATTGTGTTTCTGAAGCATTCCTAGGAGCCTGTGTATAAACATGCTGCATATTTGTTTAGTTTTTCAGTTATGCATGAAAAATAAAAGGGGTGGTTTGGTGTAGATAATACTTCTTGATAGAATTCCAAACAACTAAGACTTTGGAGTAGATTTTTTTCACATTCCCATTCACATTCTCATAAACCCATGCCACCATGACAAATGTGAATTTTCCTAAATGATGGCCATCTTGAACTCCTTTAAGAATAACTCCCTAAAGATCTATGTGAGATATCACACACAAAGAATGTTTCTCACAAAAAAGATGAGTGTAGTTGGACACACACTGCTGCCATATACGAGTTGTGAACTAACTATGTGGTAGGTACTTGATCATATCTGGGAACATAGGTTCCTTGTAACCAGGTCAACTTGAACATCAGAATAGTCCAATGGTATGGGTCTACTGGAATATCTTCTATGACCAATATTAAAAAATGAACCCAGTTTATATTTAACAATCACTTGAGTAATCGATATTGATAACTTTTGAGTTTAATAAATGAAAGAAAAAGGTAGCCAATTGAGAGCTTACTCTTACGTATTTTAAAAACTTTTATAATGGAATGCAAGAACACTACCAGAGTGGAAAGTATCCTGGATCCTAATTCTAATTCATCCAATTTGTAGGGTCTTAGATAAAGAAAAATTTTACCCACTCATGCCTCACTCACTTTCTTAACTTGTGATGTGACAGTGTGCTTATCTAAGTTATTATGCAGATGACACAACCCTGCTTGCTGAAACTTGGGAGGACCTGAAGTGTTTGCTGCAGAAGGTCAAGGACTGTAGCCTTCAATATGGATTGAAGCTCAACATCAAGAAAACAAAGATTCTCACTACTGGGTCGATTGACAGCATCATGATAGATGGTGAAGAGAGATTGGATTATAAACAGCTTCAGTTTGCTTGGCTCTACAATCGACACTCTTGGTACCAGCAGCCAAGAAATTAAAAGACAAATTGCATTGGGGAAAGTCTGCTGTCAGAGACCTCTCCAAAGTACTGAAGAGCAACTATGTCAGTCTGGAGACTAATGTGCTTCTGATACAGGCCAAGGTGTTTGCAATCACTTGCTATGCATCAGAGAGCTGAACAATGACTAGGAAAGATGGAAGGAGAATTGATGCCTTTGAGCTGCGGTGTTGGAGAAGAGTACTGAGTATACCATGGACTGCTAGGAGAGCAAAGAAATTTGTCCTGGAGAGGGTGAAGCCAGACTGCTCCTTGGAGGTAAGGATTCTGAAGCTTTGTCTGGCATATTTTGGACATGTTGCAAGGCGGAGAGGAAGTCATTCTTGGGTGTGTGTGTGTGTGTGTGTGTGTGTGTGTGCGCGCGTGTGCGTGTGTGTGTGTGTGTAGGTACAGTGCAGGAGACGAAGACCCTCGATGAGATGGATTGATTCAGACACGGGGGTATTGGGGATAGGTGTGTTGGAGACAATAAGATTGGCAAGGGATAAAGCAGGGTTTAGGGCTGTTGTACATAATAGGGTCACTATGCGTTGCAAAGGACTCAACGGCACATAACAACAACAACCATCAAGTTGGAACTGACTCATATCTGACCCTCTATTAAGTTTTCAGAGGCAGTAAGTAGTACAGAGGAGACTGTACAACTTTCTCCCATGGAGCAGCTGACGGATGAAAAAATATGCTTTTGGGTTGGCTTCATAATTCCTTACCACTAAGTCACTAGAGCTCTCTAAGTTATTTCAGGTTATCCTAAATATCCTTCAAGACTTATAATAACAAAATATTTTTTAATAAATCAGCACTTCACAATGTTCCTTGTATAGTTCTTTTACTCTTTTTTGTAATATAAGAGACTCATTTTTTCCAAATTTAGTAGACAAAATAATGTAATAATGTACTCTCATCACAACAAGATAAAGGTAAACAATCCCATTGCAAAATGGGCAAGGGATATAAACAGACACTTCACCAACGAAGACACTCAGATGGCGAACAAACACATGAAGAAATGGTCAAAATGGATCACGAACCTAGGACTAAAACCAAGGACTATAAATTTCATTAAAGAAAAGCTTGGAAGAACTCTAAAAGTCCTAATCCACAAAATAAACAGTCTTCCAAGCATCCTGAAAAATCTATAACCAGAAGGATATAAAATAGATGAATGGGACCTTCTAAGAATCAAATCCCTGTGCACATCCAAAAACTTCAACAGGGTAAAAAGGGAAGCCACAGATTGGGAATAAGTATTTGGTAATGACATGTTAGATAAGGGACTTATATCTAGAATTTATAAAATACTTGAGCACCACAAGAAGATAAAGGTAAACAATCCAATTGAAAAATGGGCACAGGATATGAACAGACACTTCACCAAAGACGACATTCAGATGGTGAACACACACATGAAGAAACTCATGAAATAATCTACAAAAATGGGTGACCCTAGAGGACATTATACTGAGTGAAATATCTCAGTCACAAAAGGACAAATATTACATAATATCACTGTTATAAAACAGGACTGACATTAGGTTTGGGGGAAACTAAGAAAAGAGGGGATAATAATGTATACTGCATTGAAACAGATGAGGGAGAGAACTGTTTAAAAAGGGATATATGATTAGGTATTATTTGCATGACAAAAGTCCAGAATAAGAGCTTCATAGTAAAATGGATAGGAGTGGAGGGATTGTATAACAATGAAAGAATTTTTTTTTCTTTTAAAAGAGAAAAGCGAACTGGAGGGGAGGGGTGGGCAGGGGGGACAATGTGCAACAATGAATGAATGGAAATCCAATTTCTCTATAAGCTTTCATTAAAATATCAATTAAAAAGATATATTAAAATACAAAATATAGCAAGCTTTGTAAGATATCCGGTATGAACTAAATATGCAATAAATGTTGTATTCTAAAAAAAATTAATGATGTACCCTAAAGATGTCCACAATGTATTTCCTGGAAACTGTGACTATTGTTCCTTACATGACAAAAAACAGAAAAAGGGGTGAAATAGAAAAAAAAAAAAAGGAAATTATGTTGAAGATGGCTGCTAATTGGGTGGCTCCATGGTAATATTGAGTTCTCGTGGCCAAGTGGTAAGAATCTGCGCTGCAATCTCAAAAGCTCGGGTTCTAATCTGCCAGCTACCTCACAGAAGAAGGATGCACAATCTCCTCCCATGTTGTTACTGCCTCTGAAAACTCACCGGAGGGTCAGCTATTGGTCTAACTCGATGGTACACAGCAACGACACATAGGGATATTACTCTAGATTATGTAGGTGTGTCTACTGCAATGACAAGGAACTTAAAAGTGAATGAGCGAGACAGAAGAGTAAATGAGATGATGTGATAAAAGTGGCCATCGTTGGCTTTTGAAAAATGAGGAAACCAAAAGGGAGGGAATATGTGTGGCCTGTAGAACTTGGAAAAGGTAGGAAGATGAAGTCTTTCCTCACACCTGAGAAGGAATGCAGATTTGCTAGTACCTTTATTTTAGCCTGTTTCCACCTGGTTTGACTATTGAACCACTGAATGTTTAAGAGAGTGTAAAAAACGTATTGGAATGGGAAAGTCTGCTGTTAGGGACCTCTCCAAAGTATTGAAGAGCAATGATGTCTCTCAGGAGACTAAGGTGCGTCTGATACAGACCATAGTCTTTGCAATCACTTGTTATGTGTCAGAGAGCTGGACAATGACTAGGGAGGACAGAAGGAGAATTGATGCCTTTGAACTGTGGTGCTGGAGAAGAGTATTGAATATACAATGGACTGCTAAGAAAATAACAGGTTCAACCAGGAGAGGGTTAAACCAGGCTGCTCTTTGGAGGCAAGTATTCTGAGGCTTTGTCTTACATACTTTGGACATATTGCAAGGAGGAACTGGTCCTTGGAGATGGACATAATGCTTGGGAAGGTGAAGGGACAGCTCAGGAGGAGAAGACCGTCTATGAGGATTGAGTCAGTGACTGGGGTAATCAGGATGGGTGTGTCGGAGACAGTGCAATTGGCATTGGAGTAGGGTTTAGGGCTGTTGTGTCCTGTCTCCATACCTTTTCAACCTGTATGCAAAACAGATAATCCAGGAGGCTGGGCTCTATGAGGAGAAATGTGGCATTAGGATTGGTGGAAGGTCCATAAACAATCTCCGTTATGCAGATGACACAACCCTGCTTGCTGAAACTGAGGAGGACCTAAAGCACTTGTTGCTGAGGGTCAGGGACTGCAGCCTTCAATACGGATTGAGGCTCAATGTCAAGAAGACAAAGATTCTCACCAGTGGACCAATTGGCAGCATCAGGATGGATGGTGACGAGATTGAGATTGTTCACAGCTTTAGTTTGCTTGGCTCCACAATCAACACTCTTGGCACCAACAGCCAGGAAATTAAAAGACATATTGCCATGGTAAAGTCTGCTGTTAGGGACCTCTCTAAAGCACTCAAGAGCAATGATGTGTCTCTGGAGACAAAGGTGTGTGTGGTACAGGTCATGGTCTTTGCATCAGAGAGCTGGACAATGACCAAGGAGGATAGAAGGAGAATTGATGCTTTTGAGCTGTGGTGTTGGAGAAGAGTGCTGAAGGTGCCATGGACTGCTAAGAGAACAAACAGATTCATCCTGGAGAGGGTTGAACCAGGCTGCTCCTTGGAGGCAAGGATTCTAAGGCTTCATCTGACATACTTTGGTCATGTTGTAAGGAGAGACCGGTCCTTGGAGAGGGACATCATGCTTGGGAGGGTGAAGGGCAGGCGCAGGAGGGGAAGGCCCCCTGGGAGATGGATTGATTTGGTGACTGGGGCAATCAGGATGAGTGTGTCGGAAGTAATGAGCACAGGACAGAGCAGAGTTTAGAGCTGTTGTACATAGGGTCGCTATGAGTCGCAAGCCACTTGATGGCACATAACAACAACAACAACAACAACAACAACAACGAGTCACAAGTGACTCAAGCACATAACAACAACAATATAGTAATTTGTTATCGCAACAATAATATGTTCATATACATCTCGTTTCCACTGATACCATAGAAAATTATCCAGGTATCATTAACTTAATTTCTAAGACGGTGACTTACAGAAGAGATAAGTAGAATTTAGCTATTTACTGTGGTTAGGACTGTGGACTCGGCTTCCATTCACAGTCTCTACATGAAACAGAATGAAACAGCTCCTGACCTGCGCCGTGTTCATAATCATCATTGTGCTTCAGTCTATTGCTGCAGCTACTGTTTCAATTTTTCTAACTGAAATGATTTTGTTTGTTTGTTTGTTTCCTGACCCTTTACTTACCAAGCTGATGTCCTCCAGGGATAAGGCCCTTCTCATATTGTACGCAAAGTACTTGAGGTGAAATCTCGCCCTCCTTGCTTCTAAGGAACATTATAGGCATATTTCTTCCAAGACAGATGTATTTGTTCTTTTGGCAGACTAAGCTGTATTGAATATTCCTTGCTAACAAAGGCAAAATTCAAAGACATTGATTCTTTTTCAGTCTTCCTTATTCACTGCCCAACTTTCATCTGTCTGAGGTGATTGAAAATACCGTGGCTTGAGTTAGGTACATCTTACCCTTCAAGGTGACATCCTTCACCTTTTAACACTGTAGAGAATCTCCCCAGGGTGGAGGAGGGGAAAGGACAACCTTGAGTAAGCAGATTGTTGATCTCACTGCCTTCCAGCCTAAGTCTATAACAAGATGTACCACTAGCCCAAGGCTGTAGTTCTCTAGTAGTTCAAATCCACCAGCGCCTTCAAGGGAAAAAGGTGGGAAGTCTCCTGTCACTCATTACATCCTCAGAAACTTGATGGAGTGTATGGAAATGGAACTGACTCCATGGAAGTGAGCTTGAGTTTGTTGAAACGAATAATGAGTGCTTGGAAGGTTGAATGCTTTCACCAGTTTTGAGTCAGTGTTTGGAGACAGGTCAAGATGCTCTCTTTCATGGTGACATATTGGAATAGAAGTTTACTTTACATATGGGAGCTCAGGAGGTCGAGTCCTTAGCGAGTTGGATCCACCAGCTGTAGCACTGCAGGGAGACGATGGACACTTTCCTCCTGTGAGACTTCTAGTCTCTGAAAGCACAGTGGAGGTTCAGCTGCGGGTTGGTTTGGACCCAGTGACAATGCATTTGGCATTACCTTGTACCAACATCATTGAGATCTGGAGAGTAATTGTCCTGATCATAACATGCGCAGGAAGAAATAGCCTCCATTTATAAGCATTTCCGCCTTCCCATCAAATGTTCTCATTTGTGCCTTGCCACAGCAGAACGGAGTTGGCATTATTGCCGACCCAGTCAGTGCGACATGCTCCCGCAGCTTCTGTGAGCTGTCTGAGTCAGACTTGCTCTGTCCACGTCTCTCTGTGTGCTAGTCTTAATGTCTACTTGGAAGCTCACACCTTTTGCCTATGATCTGTCTTTACCATCCAGCAATTCTCTCTCAACTTAAAATAAAGGCAAACTGAGCTTAGGTCTAGAGAACTTTGGCAGATGGAGATATGAATCATAATAAGCCCCCAAGCATGATGTATTCATTCATTTAATAAACAAATCTTATTATCTGCCTACTGAAGACCGGTCATGCTTCTGTAAACGAAAGACACACGCTGAGTGAGGGGGAAGAGCGTGTTTTCTCGAGTCTTTTGGGGAGAAGACCGAAATACATATAAAATAAACCAGTATAAAAATAATCATAACTTAGGCTTGAAGGGGATCCAAGAGCCATAGACTTTGAGGTCAATTTTCAATCAAAATATAGACTGATATATGCAATGAGTTAGAAGGGTAGGCACTCGAAGAACAAACAACTACCTGGGGGGAAATGGGTGGTATTTGACCAAAAACAAAGTTCAGAAGGCAGGAAGGAGTAGGAGGGATGGAGAAAGGGAAATAAAAAACACAATGGGTTCCTAGGATGGATGATCATTGACCTGAAACAATGTGTGTGACATCTGATGAATGCAAAACTGATTTGCTCTGTAAATCTCCAAACAAGTCATAAAAAAAATGAAAAAAAATTGGAATTACTATAAATGCATAAACACAAGGGCATAGATCTTTATAGACTAGATGGTTGTTGTTGTTATATGCTGTCGAGTCATTTACGACTCATAGTGACCCTATGTACAACAGCCCTAAACCCTGCTCTATCCTTTGCCAGTCTCATTGCCTCTGACACACCCATCCCGATTACCCCAGTCACTGAATCAATCCACCTCATAGAGGGTCTTCCCCTCCTGCGCTGTCCCTCCACCCTCCCAAGCATGATGTCCTTCTCCAAGGACGGTCTCTCCTCACAACATGTCCAAAGTATGTCAGGCGAAGCCCCAGAATCCTTGCCTCCAAGGAGCAGGCCGGTTTAACCCTCTCTAGGGTGAATCTGTTTGTTTTCTTGGCAGGGTAGCATTTTACATCATTAAAAAAAATAGCCAATACTTACTCCATTACAGGCACAAAGTGAGATTTCAGCTGTGGTGAAATAAGACCATGTGATACTTCCACACATGAACAATGCGTGAACTTGATGGGATTCACGTGTGAGCATTATAGCGCCACTGGGAAGACATCCAGGGCTCTGTTACATCAAGTACAGCAGCAACTTGCAATGTGTGCTACCCTGAAGTGCAGTTCAGATCCCTGGCTGGCTCCTGCTCGGTGTGGATGTTGTTGTTTTAAGCCACAGACACTTTCTCCACCTCCAACGGTGTATTATATTTTATCCCAACTAAAAGAGATGGTCAGAGAAGAACATAGTAACTGGGAGATGAAGTTTGAGAAGAAAAGTGGAGGAGAGAATAAATAAGCCATGTGAAGTTCTAGAACTATTCTGACAGAAAATTATCAGCCTCGAAGGTCTAACATGCCCCTGATCACGACGATGGTGTGGGCCGTGGGTCTGTCGTGTGTACGGTCACCTTGAGTTGGAGTGGACTCAATGACAGCCAATTACAGCAATGGCTTTGAAAGAGGAACTAGCCAGACTCCAGCAGCAGCTGTCCTGCACAGCTCCGATGTGCCTCAGTTCTGGGTTTAGACACGGATGCTTTGGACAATGCAATTTTATTTATTTATTTATTTGATCTTTCTTTGTCTTTTGCCAACCATTTCTTTTTCTTTACATCAATATTTATCTTCAACAACTTGATAGTAGTTATTTGAACCCATATCTGCAAGTCTTACGAATCCCACACCAGACATACAACTAAGACCAAAATGATTTCTCATTCCTAGAGTTATTCAAGTCGGGTGCAGCCACTTTGTGTCTCTATCCTTACACGTTAACACAGATAGCTTATTGTATATTACCCTGAAGGCATGTAGGCTATGAAGCGTTGTAATACCCTCATTTTTTTAGTCACCTATTTATTCCTTCATTAATTCAATTACTATTTTAAAACAATACAATATGCCAGGCTCTGGACCTAGAACTCAGATGCAAATGGGACAAAAGGAAAAATGGAATCTACAGGACAATGGCAGAGACAAATATTAATAAAACAATCACATCCGTTTGATGGGAAATTACAATTGTGCTAAATGCAATGAGCTGAAGGTCACGAAGCTTTAAGAGTTCATCACAGGGGTATATGAGTCTGATGAGGAGGCAGGGAGAGCTCGTCTGAGGAAGTGAAGCAAGAGCTGACAACTAAAAAATGAGGAGGAAGGAGGGAGGGGAAGGGTGAAGGGTACGTTTGCTAGAAAGAAAATGCAGTGGGTCGGTTAGTCTGTGATGAGAGGGGCATGAAAAGTGAAGGAACCCAATAGCGTGCCCATTGTGGGGAAGATAAGACTAGTGGGTGCTTTACATGAGAGGAGATGGTGCAAGACAGGCCTGGATGAAGAAAGCAATGAGCAGCAGAGCACGAGGGAGGAACGGGGCTCTGACAAATCGTTATGTAATGTTCAGAGATATTTTATTTACAATGAAAGTTGTAAGAAGCCATTGGAGAATTTAAGTGAGTGAAAGGAAAGGGAACATTATCAAAGTTACTTTCTGGCTGGTCTTCTAATTGTACAATAATGGTCTCATACAGTATTTACCCTTTTGAGACTGAGTTAGTTCACTCAGCATCATGCTCTCCAGTCCCTCCCAAGTTATGTCATATTTTCCATAATCTTTGCTCCTGAGTGTTGCGTAGTATTCCATTGTGTGAATGTACCACAATTTCTCAGTCCATTCAGTTGTGGCTGAACATTTGTGCTATTCTCATGTTGTTGTGATGGTGAATAATGCCGCTATAAACATTGGTGTGAAAACCTCAGTTTGTATCTCAGTTCTAATTTCTTTGAGGTGTAGTCCTAGTAGTGTAATAGCTGAGTCATATGGAGTTTCTAAGTCCAGCTTTTTGAGAAAATACCAAACTGTTTTCCAAAGTGATTATACCTTTTTACATTTCCACCCCTCCACATCTTCTCCAACATTTATTGCTTGCTGCCCAGATAAATTTTGCCACCGTTACTGAGGTGAGATGGTATCCCACTGTGGTTATGATTTACATCTCTTTTATTGCCAGTGGTTTTGAGCATTTCTTCATGCGTCTCTTGATCATTGCATGTCTCCCTCTGTGAAAAGTTTTTCCATGCCTTTTGCCCATTTTGTAGTTGAGTTAGCAATCTTTTTCTTTTGGAGACCTAGGTGTATTCAGTAAACTTTGCTATGAGACCATTGTTTGAGATGCTATTGCCAAATGTTTTTCCCCAGTTGGTAGATTTTCTTTTCACCCTGTTGGAAAACATGTATGGAAACCCAAGAGGGGAAGACGTGGAAGCAGAGGGATGAGGATGGGTAGGAGTGAAATCAAAGGGTTGCACAATTTGGTAGGTGGAGGGAGGTGGTGAAGAAAATGGGAAAGATCCCATGGGGACCTGAAAAGACCGGGTAATGATGAACATGGTCCAATGGTGATTCATTTTATAAAACATAATGCTTGGCAATGATTGTATGAAACACAATGTGAATGACGAATATTGTGAAACACAATGTATACGAACTTTGTAAGCCAACCAACATGTATTACTTTTTATTTTCTACTAGTTTATTTATAAAATTTGAATACATTGTTCTCAAGAACAAATTCTTTCAATTTCCCTCACCCCCCCCATCTTATTGTACAACCTCATGATTAATCCCATCACACACACACACACACACACACACACTCTCATCCTTCTGCTTCCAACCTCTCCTACTTCTCTGTTAAAAAAATATTCTGTCCCTAGTGTGGAGAATGATTTGGAAAAAGTTAAAGCAATTGTATATAACCTTACAGGACCATGCCTATGTCCCATTAACAGATAGCAACTTGACTAAAACCAGAAAACAAATGTATTGTCATTGAAACCGTAACTCTGGAGGGAAGTGTAGAAGTGTGTTCCATGGGGTTTTTATTGGTTTCACTTTGGGATTTAGATTCCTAAAGTTTTCAAGTACCTCTAGCTGGACTTGAACTGCCAGCACTGTGGTTAGCAGCTGAGGGCTTATTTGTTCATATCACTGAAGAGTCTTCACTATGGACTCTTGAATAGTGGGGGTAGAGAACAGTGGAGAACTCCAGGGTACTTTATGATATTTGGTGACAAATTTGGCATAGTTGGAGGACAAGGAAACTTTGAGGATGGCACCCTGCAATCTGAGAGGATGATGCCCTGAACTAAAACTGGAAACCCGAGGAGAGAGAACAAAGCTTCAGAGGAGGTTTCAGATTGGACAACTTGAGTTTGAAGGGCCTTTGAGACAAGCAAGGGGTGGTGACAAGTCTATCATTGAAAATACAGTGCTGGGACTCAAAATAAAGGTTTCCACTCAGTATATAACCTTGTGAGTCATTTGCTCCTAGGTGGTAATTGAAGCCATGGGTAAGGCTGGGACTGCCTAGGGAGAGATCAAAAAGAGAGGAGAGCAAGACCAGGAAGTTAGGAGACAAAGAAGGATCAACACCTCAAGCTGAGAGGAGTCAAGGGGGCCAGGCTGGGACCAGACCAGGTCAGCTCCTAGCTAGGAAATTTAGCTTCTGCCCATAGTGACCCACCTCATTTACTCTGGACATGTTATCAGAAAAGAGTGTAAGTTGTCAAAGGACATCAAGTTTGATAAATCAGTGGATCAGTGGAAAAAAGGAAGACACTCAGTGAGAGAAACTGGCCTGGTGACAGCAGCAAGGGACTCGAACATATGACTAGTGTGGAGAAGGCGCACGGCTGGAAGAATTTCGTTCCGATGGCACTCAACAATAGCCTCTTGTTAGGAATTGAACTTAATTATGTCTCTGCCAAATAGGGGTTGAAATTCTAACCTCTATTAAAAGACGTATTGTGATGGGAAAGTCTGCTGTTCGGGACCTCTCCAAAGTACTGAAGAGCAATGGTGTCTCTCTGGAGACTAACGTGAGTCTGATACAGGCTATTGTCTTTGCAATCACTTGTCATGCATCAGAGAGCTGGACAATGACTAAGGAGGATAGAAAGAGAATTGATGCCTTTGAGCTGTGGTGCTGGAGAAGAGTGTTGAGGGTACCATGGACTGCTAGGAAAACAAACATATTCATCCTGGAGAGGGTTAAACTGGGCGACTCCTTGGAGGCAAGGATTCTGGGGCTTTGTCTGACATACTTTGGACATGTTATAAGGAGGGACTGGTCCTTGGAGAGGGACATCATGCTTGGGAGGGTGGAGGGACAGCACAGGAGGGGAAGACCCTTTATGAGATGGATTGATTCAGTGACTGGGGTAATCAGGATGGGTGTGTTGGAGACAGTGTGATTGGCACAGGACAGAGCAGAGTTGAGAGCTGTTGTACATATGACAGCACATAACAACAACAACACCTGTGGATGTAATCCTATTTAGAGACAGATCTCCCTTTGTTATGTTGATGAAACCACTATCAGTGTAGCCTAAACCCATGGCCTTTCAGTTGATTTTGATTCAGAGCTAATGACTTTTGAGGCATTTAAAAAAAGAAAAAAAGCAAATTAGAGAAGTCAACACAAAATGGAGGAAGTCAAGATGCCAGGGAGGAATTACAAGGAAGGAGAAGAGCCAAGGTTATGGATGGGAGGAGGATCCTTTCCAAAAGCTGAGAAAATAAACTGCAGCTTAAAGGTGGCCCTGGGTAGTATTTCTGTTATTGCAATCCTTGAACATGGAACCTCAGGTACACACGTTGGGAGAACAAACTTTCTATGCTGATCTTTCCAGATTTTTTCAATTACAGAACAATGAATAGCTAGTCAAAATCAACTGCTGCCCCTTTATCTACAATTTCCCCCAAATGTGGGTGTTTATAAATGCAAGGAAGCACTTCATGGTTCAAAACTAGGAAAGAAGTGCATCAGAGATGCATCCTGTCTCCATACCTTTTCAATCTATATGTGGAACAGATCATTCAGGATGCAGGGCTTTATGAGGAGAAAGGTGGCATCAAGATTGGAAAAAAGACACATCAACAACCTGCAATATGCAGATGGCACAACTTGCTTGCTGAAACTGGGAGGACCTGAAGCATTTGCTGTAGGTCAAGGACTGTAGTCTTCAATATGCATTGAAGCCCCACATAAAGAAGACAAAGATTCTCACCACCAGGCCAGTGGGCAGCATCGTGATGGATGGAGAAGAAACAGAGGTTTAACAATTACAGCTTGCTCAGATCCACAATCAACAGTCTTGCCACCAGCAGTCAGGAAATCAAAAGATGAGTTGCATGGGGGAAACCTGCTGTCAGGAACCTATCCAAAGTGCTAACGAGCAAGGATGTTAGTCTAGAGACTAAGGTGTGCTTGCTTCAGGTCATAGTCTTCACAATTACTTGCCAGGATTAAGAGAGCTAGACAGTGACTGAGGATGATGGGAAAAAAATTAATGCCTTTGAGCTGTGGTGCTAGAGAAGAGTTTTGAATATACCATGGACTGTCAAGAGAACAAACAGATTTATCCTAGAAGGGGTGAAACCAGGATGCTTCTTGGATGCAAGGATTTTGAAGCTCTGTGTCATATACTTTGGGCACATGGCCAGGAGGGACCAGCCCTTGGGGGAGGACATTGTGCTTGGAAGGTTGGAGAGACAGCGCAGGAGAGGAAGACCCTGGATGAGATGGATTGACATAGTAACTAGGGTAATAGGGGTAAGTGTGTCAGAGACAGTGAGACTGGCTCAGGATAGGGCAAGATTCAGAACTATTGTACATATTGTCACTATCAGTTGCAGGTGACTCGTGACTTGATGGCAAATAACAACATCCCTCTTTTCCTTTTACTTTGTAGCTGTTGTAGCAGGAGGACTCTGATCCCTAGGACATCTGACTTCTCTAAAATTCTGGAGTTGAAGGATACACCACTACTTCAATAGTTGTCTGAACTGAAGATGTCAGATTTGGTAAATAAAAATATATAAGAATTCCAGTTGAACTTGAACTTCAAATAAACAACACATGATTCTCTGGTAGACATATGTTACATGCACTGTTTCTTGGTGTTGTCAGGTTGATTCCAACTTGATACCTTATATATCTTTTTTCCATACCTATTGAATCACTATGCTGAGCAAATCTTTCGTTAAGCTGGGCTCTGTGAAGAAAATGTGGCATCAAGATTGGAAGAAGGCTCATCAGCAACTGGCGTTACGCAGATGACACATTATTGCTTGTTAAAAGTAGGAGGACTTGAAATTTTTACTGTATCGCATTATCAAGAAAACAAAAATTCTCAACACTAGGCCAACAGTCAACATCTGATAGATGGAGAAAAGATTGAATTTGAATGATTTCGTCTCCTTACTTGGATCTACAATCAATACTCTTGGTACCAGCAGTTAGGAGATCAGGAGACATATTGCACTGGGCAAGTCTGCTGTCAGGGACTTCTGCAAAATACTGTAGAACAATGATGCCAGTTTGAAGATTAAAGTCACTTTTGATTCAGGCCATGGTCTTTTCAGTTACTTGCTGTGCATCTGAGAGCTGGACAAAGAATAAGGATGATTGTTGTTATGTGTCATAGAGTCACCTACGACTCATAGTGACCCTGTGTACAATAGGTCTGAAGCCTGCCCTATCCTGTGTCAGCCTCACTAACTTGGACATACCTACCCCCCCATACCCCAATTACTGTGTTACTCTCGCTCACCTGGGGTCTTCCTCTCCTGTGCTGTTCCTCTACCCTTCCAAACATGATGTCCTCCAAGAGCTGGTCCCTCTGGCCATGTTCTCAAAGTACGTGCGATGGAGCTTCAAGCCTCTGTCTGCTAGCCTCCAAAGAGAAATTTGGTTTTACCCTCTCCAAGACAAACCTATGTGTTCTCTTGGTGGTCTATGGTATGTTCGAGATTCTTAACTAGCACCATAAGTTAAAGGCATAGATTCTTCTGTCATCTTTAGTTATTGTCCAGCTCTCTGATGAGAGAGAGAGCTGTAGTTGCAAGTAATTACAAAGACTATGGGCTGGATCAGGCTCACCTTAGTCTCTAGACTAATATTCTTGCTCCTTCACACTCTGAAGCGATTTCTGACTTCAGATTTTACCATGCAATTTATCTTTCGATGTTATGACTGCTGGTTCCAAGAGTGTTGATTGTGGATCTGAGCAAGCTGAAATTGTTAACAACTTCAATCTCTTCTCCATCTACCATGGTGCTGCCAGTTGGCCCAGTGATGAAAATCTTTTTCTTCTTTATGTGAAGCTTCAATCCACATTGAAGACTACAGTCTTAAACTTTCTGCAGCAAGTACTTCAGGTTCTCCTCAGTTTCAGCAAGTGAGGTTGTGTTATCTGCATATTGCAGGTTGTTGATGAGTCTTCCTCCAATCCTGATGCCACAATCTCATAAAGCCCAGCCTCTTGAATGATCTGTTCTACATATAAATTGAAAAGGTATGGAGACAGGATGCATCTCTGATGCACTCCTTTCCTGATTTTGAACCATGCAGTGTTTTCTTGCTCTGAAGACTGCTTCCTGGTCCGCATATAGGTTTCTCATGAACACAATCAAGTGTTCTCGAGTTTCCATTGTCTTCAAGGTCAGCCACAGCTTATTGTGATCCACCGAGTCAAATGCCTTTGCACAGTCAGTGAAACACAGATAGACATCCCTCTGGAGCTCTCTGCTTTTGGCTGAAATCCATCTGGCATTGGCGATAACGTCTCTAGTCCATGGCTTCTTCTAAATCCAGCTTATATTTCTGGTAGTTCTCTGTTGATGTACTGTTCCAGTCATCATTTTTGGATAATCCTGAGCAAGATTTTGCTTGCACGTGATATTTTTCTATGATTTCCACACTCTGTTGGGTCACCTTTTTTTTTTCTTTTTAGAATGGGAATAAAAGTGGATCTCTTCCAGTCAGTTGGCCAGGTAGTTGTCCTCTAGATTTCTTAGATCAACCTGATGAGTACAATCAGGGCAGCATCTGTTAGTTGAAATATGTCATTTGGTATTTCATCAATAGAAGAAGAAGGAAAGCCTTTGAGTGTGGTTTTGGAGGGGAGTACTGAATGTCCCATAGACTGCAAAGAATAGACATATAGGACTTGGAAAAGGTGAAAAGTCCGTGTCCCTTGGAGGCAAAGATGGCAAAGCTTGATCTTTCATACTTTGAGCCTGTTTCTAGGAGAGCCTATTTCTTGTAAAGGGACATCATTCTTGGAAAGGGGGAGGGTCAGCAAAAGAGAGGCCGACCTCAATGACATGAATTGACACAGTGATGGCAACAGTGGGCTCACGTGTGTCAGATATAATGAGGCTGGGACAGGATAGGACAGGGTTCAGATTTGTTGTTCATAGGGTTGCCAAGAGACTTAATAACACGTAGCAATAACAATAACATCTACAACAGAACAAACCACTGACCAGTACTGATCCCTCCTCATGACTGCTGCTGTGTCTGTGTCCATTGTCACGATTGCTGTGTCAGCTGGTCTTCTTAAGAGTCTTCCTCTTATTTGTTGACCTTCAACTATGCCAAGAATGAAACTTGACCCTCAGCTTTACTATGTCCGTCTCCAGGGACTGGACCCTCCTGAGTCTATAACCAAGGTACATGGGACAAAGCCTTACTACCCGTGCTCATCAGGAACCTTCTGACTGAACTTCTCTAAAGACATGTTTGTCTACTCTTCTGTGAGCCCAGCACTTATTTCACAATCACAGTATGTGTTTCCAGTATTCTTCTCCAATGTGATAATTCAAGCATCAGTTCTTTTTTCTATCTTCCTCATTCATTCACCAGCACAGAAGGTATTGGTGATACCATGGCTTGGCTCTGGTGCACTTCACGCCTCAATCTGACATCTTTGTTTTTTTAACAATTTGCAGAGGTCTTTGGCAGCAGCTCCACACAATATTTGGGGGCAATTTAAAACAAAATTAAAATTAACTGATATTGACATTAGTGACAGCCCCTCTATAAGACATAGCGCTGTGTGTAACAGGCAGACAAAAGCATTATATATCATCACAAATGTTATTTGCTGGGTTAGTTTGTATAAAAAATAACACCTAAAGTCTACAATTAAAAAGCCTCCTTTGCCTCCTCCAGAATCCTCTTTTAACCAAACTCTCTCTCAAATATTGAGAAGAAAAAAAAGAAACATTAAAATCCAATTATAGAATGTGCATTAAAATAAACAGGGTCCACTTTTTATCCAAAAAGGGTGCCCTCGTGCAATGCCATCCCATAAACACGGACCCAGCTTCCAGAAATGAATAGAAAGGGTTCTTTCTCCCACCTGACAGTCCCCTTTCCCAACTGTATTAGTGTGCTGAGAGATATGTGGAGATAAATTTGCAAAGCCAATCACAGGGCTTACAAGCTGCCATCATGAACCAACCAGAGTCCCTTTCACACCTCTCCACACATAGAAAAGGCAGGATCGTTGAGACCCCTGTGGCATCTTTTTTCCTCAGGGCAGGGAGATGGGTTCAGTGTCATCCACTCCCCTGCACACTAAAGTCATCTCTTGCCAGCCAGAGTGGCAAGGCAGCCCTTCCCGATGGTGCTGTTATTCAAAGTTTGCATGCCATCCGCCAGAGTCTATTTAAAACTTTAGTTGGAGCTTGGGTTTTTCCTCCCCTATAATTTAGAAGGCAGAACAGAGAGGCAGTTTGCTCTTAACACAATGCAATTGGGAGCTCCTGAGCGACTTCTCTTTCATGGAAAGTAACTCCCTTGACGTGTGCCTGAAGCGTTTGCACCCCTAGACTAATGAGAGAGGGTTCACTTAGGGCAGACTTGAATCTGGACTTTGCACGTGGTGAAGTGGCTGCAGCTCAGACACGGAAGGAGAGGAAGGGACTGACTGGTCGGGAGCTGCTCGGCCCTTGTCCCCCCTTTCTTGTGTTTGTTCCTTGGGATTGGGACGATCTTAGGTAAGCTGGTTCTCATCTCTGAATGTCAGTGTCCCCATCTATAAAAAACACTGAGGTTTGGCTAGATTATTGCAAAGACCCCTTAGAAGCTGAGATCTGCCGCATTTAACATTAGCTTTTGGGTCCCCTCGAGACACCCGTGTTGTGTTACATGCGCCGCTGCCAGAGCAGTAGTCATAAATCAAAGAGCTCGCTGGGCCTCTAACGACTCTTTTACAAACCTTTATGTAACCAACCAGCATAAGAAACAGCCAGGGCTGCTGCCTACAGGGCCTCTGTCTGGGAAGAGAGGTTGTTTGCCTTAGAGAGAGGGCTCCCACTCACAGTGGCCCTGCAGAGGAGGACTTGGAATCCAGGGTGTTTCCAAGGTTGTGGCCTTTCCAAGGGCAGATGGAGCAGTCTCTTCCCCTTGGTGTGTGTGTGTGTGTGCTCTTTCAGTGAGTAGTTGAGTACTTAAGCATCAACCTACCAGGACTCCTTGGAAGAAAGGAAGTTGTTGTTGTTGTTGTTAAGTGCCCTCAAGTAGAGTATGATCATAGGACCCTATGAACAACAGCTCTGACTCCTGTGCTATCCTGTGTCGTCCTCATCATCTCTGACACATTAGAGGCCATTGTGCTGTCACTGTGTCAACCCATCTCATTGAGGGTCGTCCTCTCCTGCACAGACTTTCCATCTTTCCAAGAATGATGGCCTTCTCCGAGGAATAACTTCTCCTAGCAACATGCCCAAAGTGTGTGTGATGAAGCCTTACCTCCCTTGCCCCTAAGAAGCACTTCTAAGGAAAACAATGTAAGGATACACAATTAGGAAAAAAGCAAATAAAAACCAGTGTTGGCAACAGGAGCGTGGGAATAAAAATTAAGTAATGAGGAATATTCTAATTACTAGGCCAAGAGAGGAGTGGGACAAAAATATTGAGGGGGAATTATACTACATTAGGATCCTGGTAGACTTTGTTGCTTAAATGGCAGACCTGTTCAATATTGTATTGGCAACAGCGAGAGATTACAGCAGCAAGGACCGGAGCAAGCTCAGGCCACACGGTGGATGTGTGTTCATGCTTGCAGTGACCCGAAAGGCCAGAAACTTTCCCTAAATACGTAACAAAGGATGTGGAGTCAAACACACAACTCCCAACTGCCACCCTGGTTGCTGGGCTCTGTGACAGAAAGGGGACAGGGAGGGAAGGGAATGAGAGGGGTGGAGTACTTGGGGAGTGGTCTGCACTGTGGAATGGAAGAAATTAGTCATGTGGGAGTAGAAGGGTACAGAGGAGATGGTGGGGAAGTGGGACAGTGATGTGTGTCTGCAGTGGGGCCCCAGAACATTCACAAAGAGCAGCCTACTCAGGAACTCTGCTGTCGCTGGAGAACTCTGGGCTGAACACTTAGGGAAGACAGAATCTCGCCCAAATCTTCCAATTGAACGTATATGCCGGTGACAGAGCAGAAAGCCTATTCTGTCTGACAGACACTTAGAATTCTTTCCAGGATGATTGATGCTTCTTCCTCACCTGGGGGCAGGAGGTGTATCTCCCCCCCTCCAATCCCCGAGCTGCAGAGAGCATTGGCTCCACGAAGCTGAACATGTCCTTGGAGACGCAAGTTTCTCATGGTCAGGAACAGGATGTTGGAGATGTTTGCCTCTGTTCTCCTCCACTATACGCAGTAAACCTCTTTATTTTCATTATTACTTTTCCATACTCCTGGGTATAAAGAATGAGGCATATAGTCCCTTATGATCAAAAGGAAAAGGAATGGAGTAGGAAATGTCTGACTCTTACCAGCTAATGTCAAGTGCTGTTGCCATTTTCGACCGAGAAAATATGACACAATTTTATAGCACAAAGAAACAACCTTGGGGCATTTACAGTGCGCTTAGGTATGAAGTGGAAAGGGATTCAGGGAGAGACGTGGATAACAGGAAGTCTTATCTCTGGAGCAGCTGCATCAGGGGTACAGAGGTCAGTAAAGATGAGTCTCTCTAACTCCTTGGACTTTTTGCAATTGACCTCCTCCTGAAGCCCTCATGTGTACAAACATAGTGTTTGGTAAACCAACTTTAACTCCTTGTTCTTGAGAGACTCTGGAAGATTGGAAAGAGACTTTGTCACCAGCACAGCTAATTTTCTCAGCCCTTAATTCAATTTCCTGTCCTTGATTATCCCTTATTTCTCTTCAATTTAGCTTTCAAATTGACAAGTAGACAATCTGTCAAAGAAAATTAAGCAAATCCAATTTTATAAGCATGTATTGAATACTTACTTGGTGCAAGTCCTATACTAAAACACTTAGAAAGACAAAGGTGGAAGATACATAATCTCTGTCTTAGAGAACCCTCGCTGTAGCTTTAAATAAGAGATGAAAGCTCAATAAAGATAAACACTTCAGAAGAGCAAAGATTACAGCCTGCAATTGGCATTACACCTCAGCATCAAAAAATATAAATCTTCACAATTGGACCAATAGGTGGCATGCTGATAGATGGAGGAAAAAAATTGAAGTTCTCAATGATTTCATTTTATCTGTTTCCACTATAGACATCCACGTTACAGTCAAGAAATGCAATGATCAGTTGCATTAGGCCAATTTACTGTCAAGGACCTCTTTAAAAAGATAAAGAGTAAAGATGTCAGTTTAAAGACTAAGGTATGCCTGACCCAAGCCACAGTATTTCATTGCTCCTTCTGCATCTGAAAGTTATACAGTGAATAAGGAAGACTGAAGATGAATTATGCCATTGAGCTGTGGTGTTGGCAAAGAGTTAGCAGACAAGTCCATCTTAGCAGAAATGCCACCAAATGCTCCTTGAAGCGAAGGATGGCGAGACTTTGACTCACATACTTTGGACATGTTGTCGTTGTTAGATGCCACTGACTCTTAATGACCCTGTGAACAGCTGACCTAGATCCTGCCCTGTCCTGTGCCATCCTCATCATCTCTGCCACACTTGAGGCCACGGTTGAAGGCACTGTGTCAGTCCAGCTCTTTAAGGGCCTTCTTCTCTTTCGCTGACCTTTCCAAGCACAGGGTCCCTTTCCAAGGCCAGCAACTGCCCAAAGTATGAGAGACAGAGCATCTCTGTCTTTGCCACCAAGAAGCACTCTGGCTGTATTTTCCCGAGATATAAATATTTGACCTTCTGATTGTTCATGGGATGTTCAGTACTCATCTCTAACACCACAACTCAAACATGTCAGTTCTTCTGTCATTCCTATTCATTGTTCAGCTCTCAAATGTGTAGCAGGTGATAAAAAAGACCATGGCCTCAATCTAGTGTACCTTACACACCCAAAAAAGAAAAACCATTACTTTTTAGTATTTTGAAGAGGTCTCGGTCAGCTGACTTTCCCAATGCAATATACTCTTTATCTCCTGACTCTTGGTACCAAGGGTTTTGATTGTTGATCCAAGCAAAATTAAATCATTGACAGTTTCAATCCTTTCTCCATCTATCATAATGCTGTTTGGAAAAGGACATTGTACTTGGGGAAACCCAGGGTAATTAAAGAAGAGGAAGACTCTCAACCAGATAAAATGAGGATGCAATTTTGAGGATCGTGTAGGCTAAGGTAAGGCTTCCTATAAGTTGTTCATAGTATAGTCATGAATCCTGGTGAACTCAGTGGCATCTAACTACAATTCTTAGCAACACCACACATTTTTCAATCTGCTGAGCTCTGATGACATGAGTGTCGCACTGATTCAGGAAATCATACTGCTGACGTTTTAAGTACCCCAGGGCTATTGTGGCTTCTTTATAGATTTCAACAGAGCTTCCTAACTAAGACAGACTAGAAGAAAGGTTCAAAAATCTGCTTCTAAAAATTAGCCAGTGAAAGTCTGACTCTCTTGCCCGGACACATCAACAGCACAGGATAAAGGAAGAGGTTCTGTTTTGTGAAGTAGTGAGCCAATGAAACAATGAACTAGGATTTTCATGCACCAGCTATTTAAAAAAAAATGACAACATCTAGATTAATGAGGATGATAGAAATAATCCTCTAATGAATTGCTAGTGAATACCAGAAGAAAACGCACAGCAGTCTAAGCGTTAAGTGCATGCGTAACTTGACTCAACAAGCCCTCTTTGATAAACATCTTCTATCAATGTTAATATGAGTGTTTGACATATGATCAGTGATCTTTATTAACAAAGGGCTTGTCATGGAAAAATACTAGAAACAATCTAAAAGGGGTGTGTGTGTGTGTGTGTGTGTGTGTGTGTGTAAATACAGTTTTGTTTTGTTTTACAGAGATTTGCCTATTGCAATGGTGTTTAGTTTCGTGGCTCCTGTTGTCAGGAGCACTGACTGTAAAGCCAAATCAAACAAAACCCTTAACAACTTCACTTTTTTCTCCCATTTATCATGATGTTGCTTATTGGTCCAGAGGTGGGGATGTTCGTTTTATTTCAACTGTGCTGCATATGCTACAGCATGTACAGACTTTGACCTCCATTAGTAAGGGCTTCAAGTCCACTTCACTTTCAGGAAGCAATACCACCGTAGGTCAAGGAGTCTTCCTTCAATCCTGGTGTTGCATCTTGCTCCTGACACTGTCTTCTTAGCATATAGAGAAATAAGCATGGCTAAAGAACACAACTCTGACATGTTATTTTTTCCCCTAATTTTAGACCATAAAATATTCCCTTGCTTTATTTGGAAAAATAACTACCTCATGGTCTGTGTACAGATAACCAAAATCTTGATGTAGAATATTTAAGTTGGTAAATGTCATATCAGCCCATTTTAATCTAGTGGCAAAAACCAAATGTTTTCAAATTACCACCTTGAGTTTCCTAATCTCCTCACACGCAATTAACTGCCTCAGAAAACTTGCCAGAGGGTAAGCTATGGATTGGTTCAGATTCGATGGTACATAACTATAACTGCTTATAAATCAGTGACCAATGTATCAACAAATAGAGGCTAAACTTGAATTCCTTTTATTTCCTTCAAAGGATCCTATGCTGACATTCTGTAATTAGGGAAAAATATCTACACTGTCACTTGTTATTGTTATGTGCTATTGAGTTGACTGTGACTCATCGTGACCCTATGTACAATAGTTCTGAATCCTGTTCTATCCTGTGCCAATCTCACTATCTCTGACACACCTACCCTTATTATCCCAGTCCTTGTGTTGGTCCATCTCATCCTGGTCTTCCTTGTGTCTGACCCCTTCCAAGTGTGATGCCCTTCTCCAAGAACTGGTCCTCCTGGAGATATGCCCAAAGTATATTAGAATGGGTTTCAAAATTCTTACCTCCAAGGAGCAACTTGGCTTTACCCTCACCAGGACAAACCTGTTAGTTCTCTTGGCAGTCCATGGTATGTTCAATACTCTTCTCTAGCACCACAATTCAAAGGCATCAATTCTTATTCTATTAACTTTAGTCATTGTCTAGCTTTCTGATGCATAGCAAGTAATTGTGATGACATGGCCTGGATCAGGAACACCTTAGTCCCTAGACTGACATCATTGCTCTTTAGCATTCTGGAGAGATCCATGACAGAAATTGTTTTTTTTTTTTTCAGTTCAATCCACCTTTTGATTTACTGACAGGTACCAACTAGCCCTTTAAAGTGCTCAAAGAAGTTGGGAATAGGAATATCATTTTGACCTAGCAATTGTACTGCTGGGCATATACCCTAAAGAAACCAGAACTGCCATCTAAACAGATGTCTACACACCCATGTTTATTGCTGCATGATTCACAATAGCAAAGAGATGGAAACAACCCAAATGCCCATCAATGAACGAATGAATAGAAAAAGGATGGTATATTTACACAATGAAATACTATGCAGCACTGAAAAATAATGAACTCATAAAACATTATACAAGATGGGTGACCCTGGACATTATGGTGAGTGAAATATCTCAGTCTCAAAGGACAGAAACTGTATAACATCACTGTTATGAAGCAGGATTGACATGGAGGATTGAGAGGAGAATAGGAAAAGAGTGGATAGATAATGAATACTGAGTTGGAACAGATGAGGAAGAGAACCGTTTAAAAGGAATAACAATTAGGTATTATATGTAAGACAACAGGCCAGAATAAGAGTACATTGCAAAGAGAACTGGAGGAAGGGAAAAGGGAGGGGAGGGAGGGAGAGAATTGTGCAAAAACGAATGAGTATCTTTTAAAAAAAATTAAACTGGGGAGAAGGGAACAGGAGGGAGGAAAATGTACAACAATGAATGAATGAAAATCCGACTTTTCTGTAAACGTTCATTAAAATCCCAATTTAAAAAATTAAAAAATAAAATAAAAAAGGTGTCACTTTGCACATTAAGATATCTGATCCAACCATGGAATTTTCAACCCATTACATATATTAAAAAATCTTCATGATGAATACGTTAGAACAAAGAATTGATGAATTTGAATTTTGGTGCTGATAAATAAGAGATTGCCTATATTTCTCCCACAGAGCAGCTAGGGGATTAGAACCTCGTGCTTTTGAAATAGTAGCTCAGCTTCTTACTACTCCACCACCAAAACTCCCTCAAGAATCTTGAACATTGCACTGGCAGAAGAAGAAATTATTGTCATGCAAATAGATCCAAAATGTTCTCTAGAAGCAAAGAAGATGCTATTCATCTCTTGAACTTTGGACATGCAGTTAAGAGGAACCAGTCCCTGGAGGGGGCCATCAAGCTTGGGAAAATAGAGGGTCAGCAAAGAAGAAACCCCTCCAGGAGCTTGATTAACATGACGGCTGCAATAACGGACTCCAGCTAGCAAAGGCTTGTGAAGGTGGCACACGACCAGACAGTGTTTGTTGTGTTGTTCAGGGAGCTGACCAGAAAGAGCCTCGATTGATAGATACTAAGTGTAAAAACAAAAGCCTTATAAGATGCAGGAAAGACTTCGGGAAGCCTTCCCCCACATTCAAGTGGTACAACTTCTGTTCTAACAAATGAAACAATACTGGGAGATTTAAATGTTGCCCATTTTATGGCAATATTTTTAAATAGAAAAATATTTTTCTTCCTGCATACTTTGAACTTTACAAAGCCTTTCTACACATTTTGACTTGGAAGATATTATAATATTTTCTTCATGCAAACATACCTACAGACCTATGCATGGTTAGAAGTGGGGCTGGATGAAGTTCTCAGGTGTCCTGTTATCATTTAAGATCCTTAATGGGATCGCAGGCTATCCCAGGATGGAATGGCTAAGTGATCTTCCCCCGTGGATCCTTTCAAACAACATTGGTAAAAGCACAATGGTTTAGGGATAGATTTTGTTTATTCACAGTTACTTAGGAGGTTTGTACAGTAATGAGTTGTGTATCACGGAGAACAGCTGCTGCATGTACTCATCAGTGCAAATGCAGATTATCATTCAGAAGATACATTTCTCTCCCAGTGAGCCCAGCAGGGACAGCTGGCTGGTAGTCAAAGTGGATTTCACAGGCTGTCCTAGTGAACATCAGCTCCTCATTCTTCCATAGCTTTGTTCATTGTCCAATGCGGAATATCATTTTCCTTAGCTCAAGTTGATGAAAAGAACATTTCTTTATTCCATGTGGATCTATCATATATTTTCTAGAAATATCAACTACAGTTTTTTCCTGTAGTAATCAGAACCCAAAATTGACCATGAAAATCATATCATTAAAATGATTCTTCTCTTTCTGAATCCTGATGATAGTAGCTATCTCAGGTTCGAGAGTGTCTTCTAGATGTTTCTTAGAGACTTAATAAAAAAAGGTCAGAACTTTAGCTAATTTTGAAATGTAGAACTCTGTGCTTGAATATACAGAAAGTGATAAGGTGAGGGAGAAACTTCATGCATTGCATGCCGTCTTTGTCAAATGCATTACTTGGGGATGACTAAGAAACAGACATCAAAATGAGATCAGACATCAAGATACCTACTGAAGGGGGGATGAGGAATAATTAGGAGGGTCTCCAGACAGCATCGTCAGTGGAAGATGAGAGGGAGGAGCAAACTGGGCAAAAAGATGGTTGTTGTTGTTGTTGTTGTTGTTGTTGAGTACCATTGAGTCAGAACTGAGCCGTAATAGCTGACCTCCAGCGGGTTTACAGAAATGATTAATCAGACAGGAGAAGAATACCCACCATTCTGCCATGGAGCAGATTTGAACAGTGTGCGTTCGTGATTGCTGCACAAATTCTTACTACTAGGCCAATACAGCACCATAATTTTTTTTAAGAAGGTATTTAGTCAATAAGAATTATTGACTGAAGCAAGCTTAGTTCCAAGAAGGATTTGGCCGGGTCATTGGGGAATTCCAAGGCTCCCAGTTGGAAATACTTCGAACTGGAATGAGCCTTCTAGGGAGCCTCTGCATGTGTGGTTGTTGCCTGGGAGAAGTCTGTGAGAATGACCTCCATTAACTGCAGACACCGTACTTAGCACTACCAATTCTCATGAGATTCCAGCAGAACATTCTTGCGGATCGTTCTTACTGTAATTGAGTCAAAATTGACTCACAGTTGACTCTTCATTGGGGTTTCAGAGTCTGTAAATTGCACAGGAGGAGACTATCCGTCCTTCTCTCACAGAGATGCTGATGGATTTGAATCACCAGAGAGCGAGCTGTCACCTGAGATATCCGTTCAATTCCCTTATTAAGAAATCCACCAGAGCATTCGAAAAGCTTATTCTTTACCACTTGAAACAAGGAAATTGTTTTAAATAAAGCTTGGATAAACTCGGGGTGTGTGTGTGTGTGTGTGTGTGTGTGTGTGTGTGTGTGTGTGTAAGAATATGTATAATCACACAGAATTAACAGCCATTAATAAATGACTTATTCTTAAGAGAAAGTTAAGTTGGAACGTGATATATAATTTCAGAAGACATGAATCTGAACATTCCATAATGTCTTAATCACAAGTAGCCTTAGGCAAGGACATTTAGCTTTCCAAATGTTCCGCTTCTTTTCCTGTTGTGGATTTTGGTTTCGCTGATGATTTGTGGCTTAGGAGATGCCGTATGTTGACAGTGGAGAGCTGCTGCATTGGGTTTTCTTGGCTGTGTTATTTCTGGAAGCAAACCATCAAGCCTGCCTCTTCTGTGGCGCCAGTGGGTGGGTCAAACCTCCAACATTTACTATTGCCAGCTCAGTAAAAAGTATTTACACCACTCAGAGACCTTCGTTTCTTCCTTTAGAAAACAGACTATCACACTCTGCCTTCCTCTTAGGATTAATGTCACAATCTATAATAGGTGAAATCACACTGGAAAATAAAAAATAGATTGTGACCTGTGATAGGGAATAGCTCTGAAAACTACTCATAGTGGGGCAGCATTCCTCCAAAGGACCTGAGCTATCCCATCTCGTCTCAGGACAAACAGAGAAGACATCCATGGTCTCACACTCTCTTCCGGGAAGGAGGATTCACGACCCGTTCACGTATCTGTTCACCAAGTGTGAGTTGAACACTTTTTAGATACTATTCTAGGCAATGGGTCTACAGCAACGAGGAAGCAGGAGTCAGAGAGGTCAAGCTTCTGCATCTCTGCAGCGTATACATCGTGAGAACCTCAACAGACAGGTGTGTTTGCATGTGTTCACATGGCAACAGACTCCATGATGGAGACAGGTGAACTTCATTGGAGCATGTGTAAGGGATGGAGGGACACGCAATTAGGCAGAAGAGAGAGATTCAGTTGCAGTAAGACTTCAATGATAAGCACATCTAGGGTTAGGATGGCCATTGTACTGACCAAGTCAGCTTTGGGTGAAGCAGGATTTTGTTGTCATTGTTGTTGCTAGGTGGCATCAAGTTGAGTACAGCTCATAGCAACCCTATAAACAACAGATCTGAGTTCTGTCCCATCCTGTGCCATTCTCATCATCTCTGACAAGCTTGAGCCCATTGCTGGAGCCACTATATCTGTCTGTCTCATTGAGGGTCTACCCTTATGTTGCTGATCCTCCGTGTTTCCATGTGTGATGTCCCTTTCCCTTCTCCTAGCAACATGCCCGAAATATGTGAGACAGAGCTTCACAATTCTAGCCAAGGACAAGCTACGTAGTGTCATCAGATCCCATTCTTCATCGTTTAGGATGTCTAGATCCTAAAGGAATAACTGAGTGAAGGGTGATCACATCTAACACAAGAGTATAGATATGCCAGGGCGGATGAGACATGAGAATTTAGAGAAAAAGAAAACAAAGCAAGAATCCTGAAAGAAGGGATTTTTACCCAAGTTGGTCAGAGCAGGCTTAAGCTGTTTGGAAAATAAGTTTCCTGAATCATACAAATGAGGAATACGCTTGGGTAGTAACTGAAAGTTTGGAAGTTTGAGTCTACCTGGAGACACTTCCAAAGACAGGCATGTCAATCTACTGAAATATCCATTATTGAATAACCCAGTGAGTATCATTTTATTCTGAAGCATATGTCATTGACATTAGTGAGAGTCACAGTCAATGGCTGTGAGATTGGCTTTGTTTTGCTATCGGCTGCTTGCAGATTTCTTTGGTAAGAAACTTCTAGAAAGATGGAAGAGAAAGTTACTCCAAGGATGCATGGATTCAATGTGTTTGGGCAACAGCAAGGAAGCCAGAGAAGCTTAAGGGCAATTAACTGAGGGGAGAATTTGAAGAGGTGAGAGCTGCTATGGGAAAGGAAGGTACATCACACTGTCATCCTCCTTACCAAATATTAGTTTTGTTTCTCTCAGAACCCTGGTGAGTAAGATGTTAGTAAGCAAGAATGACTTGCTTCCTGGTCTCCTGGAAGCGGGCGGTGGGGAGGAGACAGGAAATAAAAATATGAGTTTATTATCAATAATGATGAACACTACAAAGATTTCTGTAAGGACAACGAGATCCACGGAGTGAAGCTGAGACACCTCTCCAATCAGCATGACCAGGGAGACTGTCTTTGGAATGGTGATGCTGCGGTGTGTCAGGGACTTGTGTCCGCTTCCAAACATTCACTGGGGTCTTCACCCTCATCCTTGTGAAGTGGATGAGCTTTTCTTTATTTTAATCTGAACATATCTGAGTAGGGAAGGCCCTAAATCTCATTACTTCTGAGTTATAAAAACACTGCATTGCGCACTGACACACTCACACACAGGATAATAGTCGTCATACACAGATTATCTATAAAATTAGGAACCTTAGAAAACCTGTAACCACAGGCAAGGCAGGAATCAATGAGTCTGAGATCTCGAGTTACATTTTCAGTCTCCTAAACCACAAGAAAAGACATTTCTATTCCTTAAAGCCACCCTATTTTAGTATATGTGTCACACTGGTGGTTTTTGTGGTATATGTGCTACACTTGTGGTATAAGTGTTACAATGCGGTACATGTGTTACACTGGTCACATTTGTGTTATATGTTTTACACTGCTAATATATGTGGTATATGTATTACACTGGTGGTATATGTGTTACACTCTGGTATTTGTGGTTTATGTGTTACACTGGTGGTATATGTTACAGTGGTGATATATGTGTTACACTGTGGTATATGTGTTACAGCAGACTAGGAAACAAAGACAGAACTAAGCCAGAACCACTTAAGAATGACAACTGAAACTAAATTATGCAGGAACTATGCAATTTTCATATGTTCACATTTTTCCTCCTCATATTAGTGAATAGCAGATAGGAAATTCTATAATTAACTATAACCATGCTAACTTCAGACACTAATAAACTAATTTTTGGAAAATTTGTCTATGTGATCCAAAAGTGCATTTTTATTAAGACCAGACCAGGATATTGGTCCATTCCAGCTCATTAAAATCTCTCCTGTAATACAGAGGCCATAAATATCCAGAGAACAAGATAGGTGAGATTGGTCTAACGGAGCTACCATTTGTCAGTTTTTCATTGGTTTATTTACTAGAAGTTGGTGAGTGGGACTAAGATAATCTCACTTTGACTTCTCCCAGTTCCATAGTCACTGAAATGTATCATCCCAGCCGTTGTTTGTTGTTGTGCCTCCAGAAAGAACCAACTCATAGCTTACCTTCCAGCAGGTTTTCAAAGGCTAGCACTTAAATTCAACTCAAATACTTCATAATAACGAATCAGCAGCAAAGCCAGCCCCAGAACTCGATGCAACAAGTATACCAAGAAGATCATTACCGGGTCCATGTTCTCGAGAAGATTCCGAGAGAATTAGAGGAGGTGATATTTATGAGAGAATCTGACACCAGGCCGACTGATCCCGTGATGGTATCACAGTGCCTGTTCGTTAATTATCAAACTCTGCTTTTGATCATGAGGCAGATAAAGCAAGTGAATTTAAGGAATTCATCTGTGATACTAAAATAAACTTTAAAGAGAATGCCTTTAACCAACTTTAATGGGAAGTAAAAAAAAAAAAGAGAGAGAGAGGTTTTATTTATTTATTTACTTACTCATATTGCAAGGAAATGAAATTTAAAGCTGTTTCCAGCTAATGCCCAAAGGCAGGAAAGACTAATACCTGATTAATCCGTGCAGCTGCATTAATCCATACAGCTATATTCATCTTGCTCACAAATGAAATGAGAGGTTCCAAAAAAGGCCAATTTTCAAGATGAGTAAAGTTTATTTCTTCAAGTACAGTTTTGCCTTTAAAGAAAATGATCTAAAATGTATATGAAACTTTCCACCTTCTTAAACAGACACTTGACACAATTCTACCTCAGTGGTATCAGGCTGAATCAATTATTCCATCAACTTGAAAAAGAGAGAGGCTCCAAGGGTCCTTGTGACGAAGCCAGGCTGGGTTCCCTCGTCGCTTCAGAGAGTTCAGCTTCCTGACTTTCCGAACCAATTTTTCCATTTCTATTTGTTCAGTCTTGCCAGATTTCAGCCCTGGGCTCTCCTTAGCACCCCTCTGCCTGCTTCCATATAGTTGAATACAGTTCATCCTCTTTGGACTGAGAATCATAACAAAGTCTGGAAGAGTGAACCACAAAATTAGCAAACAAGATAGACCTGTAAGTGTCTGAGGGACTCTCTCTGTCTCTGTCTCTCTGGCTCTGTATCTCTCTCTCTCACACACACACACACACACACACACAATTTTATGCTCTTTTTTGACATCTATTTTTAAAGTTCTGCAGGTGTTGGTCTACTTTTTTTATTTTTCTGGGTTTATAAACATGTTTTGAGTCTTCAGTGAAACTAAATGGAGGATGCCTTGGTTTTAGTCCTAAAACATACAGCTCGCCTGCCATGGCCCTGCCCACTGCAGGTCATGAAGGATATGGTGAGTTTGTGACAAGCATGTTCACAGAATGTGTCTGTTATCTTGCTCTGATCTGAGGACTGCTTCCTGGCCCAAGAATAGGTTTTGCATGAGCACAATCAAGTGTTCTGGGATTTCCATTCTCCTCAAGGTTAACCACAACTTGTTGTGATCCACACAGTCAAATGCCTTTGCATAGTCAACGAAACACAGATAGGCATTCCTCTGGTCCTTTCTGCTTTCAGCCAAGATCCATCTGACATTGGTGATAATGTCGATAGTGCCACAGGCTCTTCTAAGCCTGGCCTGTATTTCTGGTAGTTCTATGTTGATGTTCTCTGTTGATTCCAGTTGGTTTTGGATAATCTTCAGCAGGATTTTGCTCACGTGTGATATCAGTGATACTGTTCGATAATTTCCACACTGCCGATTTATCCTTATTTGGAATGGCAACAAATAGGGATCTCTTCCCGACAGTTGATCAGGCAGCTGCCCTCCAGATTTCTTGGCAAAACCTGGTGAACATGTCGAGGGCAGAGAGCAGTGAGAAAAACTAAACCACTGTGGAAATGATGTCAGAGAATCTAAAGATGTTTCTTAGGCATGTTGTTGTTGTTAAGTGTCGTCGAGTCATAGGTGACTCATAGTGACCCTATGAAGGAGAGTCCTAGACCCGTGCGTCACTTTCATCCTTTCTCCAGGTTCATAGGGTTTCCGGAGGAAAGCTATTTACAGAAGTAGATGCCACTCCTGCTTCCAAGCTTGTTTTGATCGGGGAGCTCCACCCAACACTGTCCACCATGGGTAACCATTATCACATTTGACACATCAGTGTCACGGTGTTCAGCTTCACAGCAACCACAAGTTACCACTGTACAGCAAGTGGACACACCAGGGCTATATGACCTAGAAGAATGTTTGTCCAAAAACAATGAAAAAACAGGCCTGAGGGCCGCAGATTAGAGTCAGCCACCTTTGGCTTGGTAGCATCACTTTCGGTCCACTAGGCCAACTGGTCTCTCTCTATGTTGTTAAGTGCCATCGAGTTATAGGCGACTCATAGCGACCCTATAAACAAAAGTCCTCGACACTTGCATGACTTTCATCCTTAGCCAGGTTCATAGGGTTTCTGGAGGCAAGTTATTTACCGAAGTGGATACCGCTCCTGCAGATAGCTTATTTCTTTGGCTTAAAAGTATGACTATTGGTGATCAAAATATGGTTTTAATTTACAAACCTACCACTTAGAAAATGTTCATTCTTTGTCCCTACGCAGCAGTTAATGTAAAAGGTAATATACCTTACACCTGTTTGGAGAACAGGTAGAGAAGAAATAAAGTTATGATTGTTATACTTAGGACATTAATCTAGTTCAGTAAATGTTAAGATGCAATACTAAGCACATTTAATGAACATTTGTAAAAAGAAGAGAATGTCTATGATGGCCATGGGTATGCTCTGTAAGTATATAATAGAAAATTAATATGTTTATGATCATGATAAAACATATCACATACAAAGGGAAATATAAATATGATTGCCTTGGATATGTTTTATAGGCAAAACATATATACAAATGTATCCTTTAGCTAATAGGTTATTAATTCTGGATTTGAATATTTGCTGAGTTAATTTATGTCCAAATCATGACAATCTTAAGTTTATGTCCTTTTGAACTTACTCTTCATTACTGTATTTGTCAGTTGGGGGGACTTTCTCCATAGGTTGGTTTTTGATATATTTTTTTAATTAAATGACATACTGTATATGAATTATGAAGCAACATACTTGGCAAGCAAATCCTCAAAGGAAAAATGAAAATATTTATCCAAGTATTAAGGGTAAGACAAACTGATTTTGTATATGCAGCAATGGGCTGCATTCAACAGCAAAGAGAAATGCACTCTGATGCACACAGCAGCATGCCTGAATCCCACATACAGAAGTTAGAACACAAGTTCCCAAATACCAGAGAGCACAATACATTTTGATGCCCTCGCCACACCCAGAATGAGGCATTTTAACATATCTCGTCCCCAGTAATAATAATAAGTTAAGTGAAAACTAATATTGATTGAGGAAAAACAATGTAAAAAGTGAAAAGAAATTAATTATAACTTA
>NW_006399805.1:7182156-7184036 GCF_000299155.1 Elephantulus edwardii | reverse complement strand
TCTCCAGTCTCTCCCAAGTTACGTAGTCTTTTTCAGAATCATTGCTCCTGAGTGCTGCATAGTATTCCATTGTGTGAAGTTACGACAATTTCTCAGTCCATTTAGTTGTGGTTGGACATTCGGGCTGTTTCTATGTTCTTACTATGATGAATAATGCTGTTATGTAAAATTGTGTACAAATCTCTGTGTTTCAGTTTTAATTTCCTTGAGGTTTATTCTTACTAGTGGAGTAGCAGAGTCATACAGAGTTTCTACGAAAGCAGTATGCTGAGTAAACTAACTCAGACTTATAAAGACAAATATGAAACCATTATTGTAAAAATAGAAGGATAACTAGTAAAATATGTAAGGATACCTAAAGGTGGAAGGGATAGGAGCAAAGGAGTGAAGATGGGTAGCGTGAAATCACAGAGTTTTACAATTTGGTGGGTGGAGGGAGGGGAGTAAAGAAAATGGGAAAGGTCCAGGGGATCCTGAAAAGCAGAATAATGGGGGGTATAGTCCAATGGTGATTAATTATATAAAACATAATGAACAAAAATGACTGAATGAAACACAGTGTGAATGAAGACTAGTGTGAACCGCAATGCATATGAACTTTGTAAGCAAAGCAATACAAAAAAAATTTAAAAATAGGCAAAAATCCACAAAAGGATATATTAATCATTGGTTTGTAAAATTATAAAAATGGTTTGACAATAAATTATAATATTGTTATATCTTTAACTGGGTTTATTTTACAGATTTCAAATCTCTCCATAGCTTCTTTTTGGTTTTTAAATCTCTAGAATGACAGCAATGCTCTAACTCTTATCAGAGGTGAAGGTAACACAGTCTGATAGTGGAAATCAAGTATCCTTGTGCTAGGCAGAGCGCAGCACTGGAGGAGAGAGAAGAGGAGGAGGAGGGGAGGAAGGGGGTCGGCTGGGGAGGAGCAGGAGAGACAGGGAAGGCATTAAGCCGTCTTCCCACACTTCTGAATCATCTGCAACTGTGCGTTGGATTCCTGGCATCACTACTTTGATGGACAGAAGAAGCCAGAAGATTAATTGTCCTTATAAAGCCATTACATCAACAGAACAGCAACTCAGTAATGGACCTTTCCATAATTCAGAAAGGTCTTTGCTTGTTGTTTATTTTCTTTTCATCCAATTATGCTTTGGTTTGTTTGTTTATTGTGATGTGATTTTTGGATTTTGCATATTAGGGTAAAAATCTTTCTAGATGGAGTAATGGCGGGCACGATTCAATGGGATTAAGTTTATGAAGCACAACGTATGAAAATGATTGTATTAAACACAATGTGAATGAAGGAAAGTGTGAAATACACACTCAGAATTTATGAAGTAGAAATTATAAAGAAAAAACATTTCTGCATTTGAGTATTTAGGTTAGATTTTCATTATGATGATTCTGCATGCAAAGTCCATTAGTAAACACGTCCCACAAGAAGAGAAGCTTGTAGATTTGAAACATGTGACTTTGGGTTGGTAGTGTAACTCCTTCCTATGTAATAGGTAGTGCATATATACTATATAGGCATATATGAAGGGAGCTCTGGTGGCCTAGTGGTAAGGAGCTGCACTACCAGCCTGAAGGTACCTGGTTTGAATTCATCAGCTGCTCTATTGCAGAATGATAGGCAGTCTCCTCCTGAGCAATTTACTGTCTCTGAAAACACATTGGAGGATCAGTTCTGCATCAGTTCTGTCCCAACAATGCATAACAACAGGCATATATGTACTACAATTGGACGAATCATTCCCATCATCCCTTCTCCTGTACATGCCTACTTCTATTATTGTTCAAAGTAACTGCTGATCTACTTTTTGTCACTATGGATTCATTTTATTATTTAGACACAAGCTTGGAAGCAGAAC
>NW_006399805.1:7170792-7181336 GCF_000299155.1 Elephantulus edwardii | reverse complement strand
GGCACTTAACAACAACAGCAGAACTTTATAAGCATGGAATCACACAGTATGTATTTATTTAGTCTGATGGTTGCTACTGTGCAATGATTTAAAAGATGGCCAGTGCTTGTCTCTTCTACCAGACAGGAAGTCCCATGAAGTCAGAGACTACATACATTTTAATCAACTAAGTGCTCAGGATAGAGTCTGGCACAAAGTAGGCTTAAAGCTAAAGAAATTAAAATAACACACACCCCCCATTTCTGTTGAGTCAATTATGACTCATAGCACCCTTGTTGAATGGCATCAAATGGCTCACTGGGTTCCCAAGGCTGTTAGACAAAGCCAGAGGCCACATCGTTCTCCTTCACATTGGAGCGGCTGGTGGACTTGAATGTCAGACTTTTAGTTAGCATCCCAGTGCTTAACTGCCGTGCCACCAGGAATCCTATAGGGTTGGTAGTCCATAAATACCCGTTAGATAAACGATCTGATCTCTTCCACATCAGAAGCACTTGACATTTTTCAACTCCTGTATATAATTGTTTCCTAGAACAGTGATAATATAAATCCTCTGCAGAGTGGCTTGCAATAATGGAAATGTATTCCGTCAAGATTCTGGAATCTAGAAATCAAAGTGCCCATAAAGATGTCTTCTAGGGGGAGCTCTGGTGGCCTAGTGGTAAGGAGCTGCAACTACAATCCCAGAGGTGCACGGTTCGAATCCACCAGATGCTCTGCCGGGGAAGGAGGGACAATCTCCTCCTGTACCAGTCAGATCTGATTTGACGGTACACTCACACAAAAATAATAAAAAATTTAAAAAAAAAGATGTCTTCTAAAGGCTCGAGGGCAGAACCTGTTCTACGTCTTTCTCTTCGCATCTGCTCCTGCCAGCAAGTCCCTGGCATCTCTTGATGTATAGCCACATTCTCTCCAACTCCTGCTTCTGGCACAAGATGTTTCTCCCTGTGGGTCTGTCTACGCTTCTTCTCTTTTCACAAGGACACACCCACCATAGGACCCTATTGTAATTAGATTGTATCTGCAAAGATCCATTTCCAAATAAGGTCACATTCACTGCTACCAGGGAAGAAGATTTGAACACAGCTCCTTGGAGGGAGGAGTCAATTTAACTCTTAACAGCCACTTTCACACAAGGGAGAGTAACTTCCCTACCATCAAGCATGTTAGCAAGCAAAACATTCTACTTATAAATATTGTACGAAGAAATACTTTAACAAGGGAAGCTTTGAGCGCTGTGAGGTCATTCAGAATATAAAGCAGGAATGCGGCAGCTTCACTACATTCTTGAGCCAACTCCCAATCCAGGAAAAATCCAAACTGCACCACCTTGCCCTGAAATCTCATCTCTTTCTCTCCCATCACTCCAGCTGGTGGGTAAGGAATGAGAGGATGCAGGCATTCTTACAATGCAAATGAACCAAGTTCTCTGCCCTTCTTCCTTCTTTCCCTTTTCTCTCTCTCTCCTCTCTCTTTTGACTGTTGTTGTCAATTGAAAAAAGTTAAAAAAAATTCATTTTGCAATTTGCTGTTCATCAGGCAAACAATTCTTTCAAGCAATTCCCAGTGGAGCTAGCTTTACATTTTGGGAACATTCCAGTTCAGTGACAGCAGATGGAACATCATAGTTAAATTTTTAAAAAGAGTGAATGAAATGAATTCTGGGAAGATAACAAAGCAACAGTAGAACAGACTAAAGAGAGATGTGGGGGAAACAACACCAGCGAGGCTGCTGTTTGGAACTATAGCTGCCCCCAGGGGACGGGGAATGTGAGGGGACCGGACTTTAATTCTGGTTTGGGATTTCTACATTCTCCTTGTTGTAGCATTAACTTGCTTAGAATGGGAATCTTTTATATTGATTTAATTTAAGGTAGTAATTAATGTTTCTTTTTGGGGTGGACTAAAAGTAGGGCAGACTGGACACTCAGGATCCCCCTGTTACACCTCAGTACTGAAGTCCTAAGGAGCCCTGGGGACATTTTAACCCCCGCAGGTGATCTCTGCAGGAAAAAGATGAGGTAGTCTGCTGTTGCAAAGAGTGCTGTTGTTGTTGTTGTTAGGTGTTGTCAAGCCATCTACAGCTCTTAGTGACACTATGAACAACAGATCTGACCCTCTCCCTGTTCAGGTCCTTTGTCTCAGTCACCACGTCCATCCACCTTTGGAGACTCCTGCTTTCTCTGTCCTCCACATTTCCCGGCGTGATGTCTTTCCCCTTCTAGTCCTAGGGAATGTGTAATCCCTCTGACCACATGCCCTAGACATGTGAGACAGACTTTCATCATTGCCTTCACAATATGGGACAATCCTATTTTGTCCTGCAGGCGTTATGAGTCAGAATCAGCTCAGCAGCCAAGAGTTTGACTTGCGTGATGCTTGTTTTAAAGTTGTTGTTGTTCTGTGCTGTCGAGTCACCTGCGACTCATAGTGACGCTAGGTACAAGAACCCTAAACCCTGCTCTATCCTGTGCCCATCTCACTGTCGCTTACACACCTACCCTCATTGCCCCAGTCATTGAATCGATCCATCTCATAGAGGGTCTTCCTCTCCTGTGCTGTCCCTCCACCCTCCAAAGTATGACATCCCTCTCCAAGGATTGGTCCCTCCTTGTAACATGTTCAAAGTATGTCAGACGAAGCTTCAGAATCCTTGCCTCCAAGGAGCAGCCTGGTCTCACCCTCTCCAGTACAAACCTGTTTGTTCAGATTGGAGCTTAACATCAAGAAAACAAAGATTCTCACCACTGGGCCAATTGGCAGCATCATGATAGATGAAGAGATTGAGATTATCAACAGCTTTAGTTTGCTTGACTCCATAATCAACACTCTGGGTACCAGCAGCCAGGAAATTAAAAGATGAATTGTTTTAAAGTACCTGTTTTAAACCACAAGTGGTAGGTGGTTTCAATCCATTTGGCAGATCTGTAGATCTGTAGACTCAAGACCCGGTAACCTGTTTTTGTAAAGTTTACAGTCAAGAAAACAAGCAGAAGAATGAGCGCTAAAGCTCACGCATATGTCATGAAGAGTATAGTCAACGTCACTGAAGAGCTGGTGTCGAAATTGTTGAATAGAAATCTACACCATCATGTGAATGTTCACAGAAAACGCAATAAAATATTAAAATAAAATTTTAAAAAATTACTCTGAAACACAAGGGGTCACTATGTGTCACAATCGACTTCTCAGCCGTGTTCTGTTCCTTTGCAGTCTTGCTAATCTATTTGTTTGCCTCTCGCATGGATTGTTCCTGAACCTCAGCTCTTCCAAATATAGACTAAGAACTGTTTGTCTTTCATCAAAGGAATTTCAGCTAACAAAGAGCTTGTAGAGAAGATCTCCCTTGATAATGTCTAAGATGGGCCTGGCCTAGCCATGACATTTTCCATTGCTTTAGGTCCATTTGAAAATTAGAACATGACGATGGAAGATGCCTTAAAAATCATAATGACTTTAAAAGCAATGCCTTTAAATTGCGGTGCTGTCGAACAATGTTGAATACCAAGAGAACAGACAAATATATCGTGAAGAAGTGCAACCAGAGTGTTCTGAGAGGCAAAGATGATGAGACTTCATCTCATATACTTTAGAGATGTGATCAGAAGCGGCCATTCCCTGGAGAAGGACATCGTGCTTGCAAACGTGGAGGATCAGTTAAGAGAATGTGATGCTCATCAAGGAGGTGGATGGATGGAGTTGCTGTCAAATTGGGTCTAAGTACAACAGAGATTGTGAGGCTTTCACAGGACCAGCCAGGGTTGCAATGAGTCTTAGTCAACGCGATGGGACGTAGCAATACCAAGGGAGGGTATAGGATGGGAAAGCTTCTCCTGATCTCACGGACAACACACTCCCTTGGGAAAGCTCAGCCGATTTCACATCTAATCTGCTTTGACTCCTTACATGTACTCCAACATTTGAGTAGATTAAGAACCCCTTATCAGCAATTTCACTCAAGGAAAAACACTGTTTTAATAAAAATAATGTCAGAAACATTTGAACAGTTAACATGCCCTGTCTTGATTGTTGTGGCATTTGTGTTTTGCTTAAGAACAAATTATGTTTCTCTGCGTGCATGTGTGCCCATACGTGTGTGCTCATTTGATGGAAGATAAATGCTGCGGGAAATGACAGAAAATAAATGACCACAGCAACCACAGGACACTCGCAGCCCAGCCTTCCGATGTTTCTGCCTGTTCGTGGCAGCGATATATTTTCTTAGTCACTACCACAAACCCCTCACAACAAACCCACTGCCACTGAGTGTAGTACAACTCATAGTGACACAACGGGACAGAACAGAACTGCGCATCTGGTTTCTGAGGCGGTTCTAGGAGAGCAGACCGCTCCCACTTTCCCTACAAGGATCACTAGGCAGCATTAAAAGGAATCTTTACTGGGGAACGAGAGACTTCAGAGAAAAGAAGAGAAGCTATTTATCCACAATTACTGAAACAATTTTTTAAAATTACCTAAACATATTCCCATGGCAACAACTAACTGAATAAACACGGCCTTTAGAAAAACAGAAGCACTGCTTCCACGAGCAAAGGTTGGGGAAACTATAGGCCAGATACTAATTAGTAAAGGTGAACTGTTTAAAGGGCACCAATTAAGAGTAACCGGCTGAAAAATACATACAATGCATTTTTGTCTTCATTGAGATAGTCTTATTTGAGTAGAAATACTATGATCAACTCCATGTCTATAGGTGTTTGCTTTTTTTGAAGTCTTGCAAAATACTACAGAAGATCAGATACATAGAGAAAAATGAGCCATTCATGAAAAAAAAAAGCCTTGCAGCTTTTGCCCCCAGCTTCCCAAGAAGAAGAGCTTGGGTGTCGGTGTTGTCTTGCTGGGCCTTCTATCCAGTGCCCTGCGGTAAATGCCCGACACTGGTTCCGTGGGGAGGAGGCCTGCAGAGAGTGGTTGTCAGCCTCCTCCTCCCTCTGTTCCCAGACGAGTCCAAGGCAAAGCTCCAAGGCAAAGGCAGCAGCGCTGGAAAGCAGGTGGCCGACCTCCTTCTGGTGAAAGCTTTTCCCCAGGACCACATTGGGTTGGAGAAGGCTGTCCAGGAAAGAACCACATCATTGATGGGAAAAGGATCTTACTCTTTCCTGCAAGTGGATCTAAAGTGTTTGTATGTAGATTATCTCTATCTTAGTGCCCCACTGTGCTCTGACTTCAAAGAACAGAAATGTATTTCCCACAGTTTAGAGGCTAGAAGTCCAAATACAGGGCACCAGCTCTATCCGTCCACTATGGGGTGAAAGTTTCCTCTCCCCTTCTGCAGTCCAGCATGACTCCAATCCATAAAAACTCCAGGTGACATGTGCGACTAATCTGTTCTTTTTAGAATCCAGAAGGTAAGAGGTATAGGAACCATTATATTGATGTGACCTCATTAGCATAACAGAGAAGGTTTCCAAACAGGACTGCATCCACAGATGCAGGCATTAGGATTTCAACACCTGTGTCCTTCAACTTTGAAAGCTTACCATAGAAATACTCAACCTTTTAAGCAGAGCTGGGCTAGCTGGGGACTTTTTAAAATACAGAGAAAGCCGGCTCTGTTATTAGAGAGTCTATGTTACCAATTGGTCTGGGGGGGGGGGAGTAGAGGAGTCTGCTTATGTTTTGAAAGCCTCCCAGGTAATAGATTCTGACTTTAAAGTTACTTGTTTGTTGCTGTTATTTGCCATGGAGTTGGTTGCAACTCACAGAAACCCAGTGCATAACAGAAGTGAATGCCCTGCTGGTGTTGGAAGTACTGGTGGCGTAGCTTCTAGTGTAACAGCCAACATACAAACAATCGCAGGATAATCAGACAGAAGGCAGGTGGTGGACCACCGTTAAATACAGCTGTGTCTCTAGAGAGATGGTAACTGGCAGAGGCAATTGTGTAGAGAGAGAGTGGGGGATAGAGGTGAAGGATTAGGGATGTTTATTAAGGATTTTAAACTATAGTCGTACAGGTCTGTCCTGGATAGAGTAAAACCAGGCTGCTCCTTGGAGGCAAGGATTTTGGAGCTCCATCTCATATACTTTGGGTTTTCAGGATGGACCAGTCCTTGGAGAGGGACATCAGGCTTGGAAGGGTGGAGGGACAGCACAGGAGAAGAAGACCCAAGATGAGATGGATTGGCACAGTGACTGTGGTAATAGAGACGGGTGTTCTGGAGACAGTGTGACTGGCTCAAGACAGGACAGGGCTCCGAGGGTGCATAGGGTTGCTATGGGTCACAGAAAACTCGATGGCACATAATAAAAATGAAGTAAAAGAGCTGAACAGAAGATTTCAAAGGGCAGCTTGGGAGAACAAAGCAAAATACTATAATGGATTATGCAGAGAGCTGGAACTGGAGAAAATGGGAAGAACTCGCTCTGCATTTCTCAGACTGAGAGAACTGAAAAACAAATTTAAGCCTTGAGTCACAATATTGAAAGATGCTATGGGCAATATATTGAATGGCTCAGAAAACATCAAAAGAAGATGGAGGGAATACACAGAGTCACTGTACCAAAAAGAACTGACTGACACTGAAAAATTTCAGGAAGTACCATGTGAGCAAGAGCCAATGGTAATGAAGGAGGAAGTGGAAGCTGCATTGAAGGCATTGGAAAAAAAAATAAGGCCTCAGGAATCGATGGGCTACCAATTGACTAATACTAGACATAATGTCACTGGAAACACTTAGAGGCAGCAGGGCAGAAAAAGCAAAGGGCACACAGTTGGGGTGTGTTGTCCCTGCAGGCTTTCTATTTGGAGCAATGTCAGCCCACGGAGGGGAGGACCCTGCGGATAAAGTTTAGAGCTTTGGTATTTAAACCTGACAGGGCATTTTAATTCTAAAAAGGGAGACTTTGCTTGTGATCAATGAGACTAGAGAACTTTGTTTAATATAATAGCTAAAAGAAGGTGAAAAGGTTATTGGGTCCACCCAACGGCAAGGAAGAGAAAGAAAAACGAGCTCACACTTTGGGTTTAGAAGAACTGTGCCAGACAAGGAAAAAAGTTCCAATTCGCTGCGCCCTGCAGGGGTCTGCGGTTTCGGTGCACTAGTATTTCCAATCTACTCAAACTCAGTGTTTCTCAAAGTCTGTTTGAAGTCTGAAAACTCATTAGAAAGTAATTCTTAACACTGTAACTATAATTTTCCCCCAAAGTAGTATAATCAAGATGAATTGTCACAAAGGCCAGTTACGCTACAAGGTGCATGGAAATGTGGTGGAAAGAGAATTATAGGAAGTAAGAAAACAAAGATTCTAGTCTGAGAGAGGCCGTTTTTCAAGTGTGCAACTAGGGGAAAGTGTTTTAACCTCCCTTAACCTATGCTGCTGGTTCTGCAAAATAGAAATAATGATGTTTGCCCTGCCTCCCAATGTTGTGATGAAAATAATAGAAGGGGGTGCTTTGAACAGCTACACATTTCTAGCAATGTGTGTTATTACAATGTGCAGAGGAGAGGTAAGGATAGGGTGCAGAGTTGAAGTGCTCAATTGGCTGAACTGCTGTTCTTTTAAAGCTTAGTCGATGCCTTTTTATACAGAGGAATAGAGTGTTTTCTTCACAGGATGTACTCTGTGTTGATTCCATTCAAGAAGGAAGGAAGGAAGGAAGGAAAGAGCACCAGTTATCTGGTTTTTATTTTCTCCTAGTGTGTTTCCTTTGAGAGGTGGGCATAAGGGCTGAAACTTGGAGAAGATCTATTTCTGATGATTTAAGCCAGCATTGATTTATGAGAAAAATAAATCTCATAAATATAAGAATAACTTGCTATTTATATTGGAGAACATTTGGGAATAGAGAAGTGTATGAACAAAAAGGAAACATCTCCCATAGTGTCAACATTCAAAGAACACTCATGTGAGAATCTCTTAAGAATGTGGCTTCAGGGAGGCGGGCGTTTATCTGACTCTTGCCGCTGTGCCCCACTGCCCGCAACAGAACTACTTATTTAAAGAAATGTTTAGTTAGATCAAATCGGCACTGCAGTCTTACCTCTGGGTACGATGCACCCAGACCCTCAAGGGGAGGGATGTGGAGAAAAAGGAAAGCTTTTAGGGGGTATAGGATCCCCTAGAGCCCCCTGAAAAGAAAAGCCTAGCAATCCACCTATGACCAGACGGCCAGTGAAAGCCCTGTCATCCACAGCTATCCTCTGATGCACGTGGAGTTGCCATACATCTGAATCCGCTCAATGACAATTGACTTTGTGGGTGTGACAAATAGTCTGTCACCAGACTGGCACGGAAATCAGGCTTTACACAGTCTTATAGCCTCCTTGTAGAGTTTCACATGGAGTTTTCTCTTTTCATTCAATCATGCCATCAGCCATGATTAGCACTAGCTGAGCAATGTTTCATGACACAGGTACTTCATATTGTTAAAACTATTTCCTCGAGACTTGGTAAAACAGAGGGTCGGAAACAATGAGGAAGATCCTGAACCAGATATATTCAAACAGAGGCCGCAGCAATGGGCTCAAACTCAGCCCAGGAAGCTGGGAGAATGATGTGGGACCAGAGAGAAGTTCACTGTGAATAGGAATAACCACAAAAGCATGGAAGAACAATAAAACTAACACAATGGCACGTAACACCACCACCACCCACCACACCACTTATTACCTGTTAGCCTGTTCTCTATTCTCATTACCATGGAGCATGTTGGAATAAAAATTGTGGTTGAGAATGTTTTTCATGTCTTTGATCCTTTCTAGGGATGAAGAGTACAAAATAACAAGTTATCTAAATTACCTAGGATTTGATAAAGAGCAAAGAGACATTCTCATATATATTTTATGGCTAATTTCATTATCTGAGGGGCGATGCCAATCTTAGAGACATTGAAATTAAGTAAATTTCCTTTTATTGTTTTAACCCTATAAAACTTCTTTAAGTGTTGTTGTTGTTGTTGTTATCCTTTGCCATTGAATCCCTTACAACTCAATAGCTCTGAACTCTGCTCTATCCCAAGGCAATTTCATTAGCTATGACACACCTACCCTTATTATCCCAGTTTCTATGTCAATCCATCTCATCTGGGGTCTTCTTCTGTGCTGTCCCTCAACTGTTCCAAGTACAAGATTCTTCTCCAAAGACTGATACCTCCTGACTACATACCCAAAGTATGTGAGATGGAGTCTTAAAATCTCTGTCTCCAAGGAGCAGCTTGGTTTCACCCTGTCAAGGACAGACCTGTTAGTCTTAAGTGGTTAAGTGTTAGGTAACTAAAGTGTAGTTTAAGTGTTGTTGTTTTGTTGTTGTTAAGTGCTGTCGAGTTTAAGTGTTAGGTAACTAAAAAGACAGGGGAAGGCCACCTGTTTTTATGGAAAGAAATTGAACATAAATGCCTATTGGTGTCTAATTTTGTGCAGTCATTCATTCTGTTTTACACTGTGGCACATGTGCCCATAACATCAAAACTTTCATAATGGGTGTTGACTGCTAAAAAAATGTGAAAGGTAAAAAAATTTCTATTTTGCAGCGGATGCAAAATATAAATGAGCAAAAAACGGGGAGGGAGGAGAGTTTCTTTTCTGAGTCAGAACAGTGTATTCTTGGTTGTCAAAATACTCACGGCTTTGGGATTTTGAATTGGTAAATATTTGTGATGTGTGAAAGGCATGAATTCATATTCTAGACTTCAGTCACATAAAAACGAAAGCTCAATTGTGTGTATACATACATCGGCTATAGAAGGACATAAACTCATCATCAAAATGATTAAAAAACGCTTCTCATTTATCTTTTGGCACGCTATCTTCTCTGTGTACTGTCTTTCTGTAAGCATTGCCCTTTTCAAATGTTCAGATATCGATGTTATTTGCTAAAGCTATTAATAAGGAGCCCTGTCAGAAGCTTTGAAAGGAGCTCTTTTGAAAGGAACCCTGGTGGGATGAGCTAAAGTGATCAGCTGCCAGTCTAAGACTTCTTGGGAGAAACCCACCAAGTTGGTAATCTTTTTCCAATAAAGATTGCTGTTGTTTTTAGGTGCCATCAAGTAGATTAGAACTCGCAGCGTCACTATGATCAATAGATCTGAACCTTGCTCTGCTCTGCTCTGCTCTGCTCTGCTCTGCTCTCCTCTGCTCTGTCTTCACAATCTCTGTCATGCTCAAGTCCATTGTAGTCACTGTATCCATCCATCTTGTTGAGGATCTTTGCCTCATTCATGGACCTCCTACCATTCCCATCATGATGATGGCTCTCTCTAAGGACTTAATCCTACTGAAAATAATATGCCCAAAGTGAAAGGAGGTTCCTCCATTGTCCTTGTCCCTAAAGAGTACTCTGACTGTACTTCCTGTAAGACAGATTCTTTCGGCAGTCCGCGGGAGAGTTGATACTTTTCGCCAATACTACAACTCAAAGATACTGGTTCTTCTTCAATCTTCCCAAGAAAAATTACAACCTTGGAACCTAGTGGGTAGTTCCTGTTCTATTCTATTCTATTCTATTCTATTCTATTCTATTCTATTCTATTCTATTCTATTCTATTCTATTCTATTCTATTCTATTCTATTCTATTCTAT
>NW_006399805.1:7161893-7170067 GCF_000299155.1 Elephantulus edwardii | reverse complement strand
TTACAGAGATTTTGGGTTTCCATTCATTCATTGTTGCACTATTCTCTCTACCCTCCTCCCAGTTTGTTCTTGTCCAAATGCCACAGTGCTTGTATTTCTTGTAGACTATGTATTTCTAAGTGCTTTCCTCATCTTTAAGCCTTTCACTCAACAGTGTAAATAAGGAGAATAATCTCACATAAAGCTCATTTACAGAAGCAAAGCCCTTAGGAAGATACTAGGAAGACAGAGATATTTAAGTAAAGCATTGACTGCCATGCTTTCTATTTACTCATTTATCTACTTCATTTAGTAGACGGAAACAAATCAAGCTGTCACTATCAACCATTTGCTTGACCTACAGGAACAATAGTTTCTGTTCATATACCCGAACATTATAGTTGATGCATGCTGTGTTATGTTGTATATGATGGGTACCAAGAGTTCTTTTCCCCTCCAGTTTAAAATGTGAGCTTCATTTTATACATCATTTTGTAGATTAAGATCTTCACCTTAACAATTTTCCCTGCTGCTCATTTGTATGTTTATACTTACCGTTATTTCTCATTTAAATATCTATAATATCTATACTTGAGAATCATTCCATTGTGCTCCTCTTATGAAAGATTTCTTGATATTCACATTTATTCCTTTCCCCCAGATTACTATTTTGCTTTAAAGCAATTTTGTTGAAAACTTTTAAATTTGTAGTGTGTGTGTTTCTTTAATTTTTCACATGATGATAATACAAATCTGAGGATAATCACTGTTAACTCACAATCTGTAAGTATTTAGAGTCAGTCAATAACCTAGATATTATTTCCATTTATAATAATAAGCTAGTTTTATCATTTGAGTCAGATATTTGAGAGCAATTTGACCATTCTTTTTATAGATGATCCATCATCTCATTCAAGTATGACTTCTAGTATTTGCATTTCACTTTATACTAACAACCTTCAATGATACCTGATATTAAGTGTAATTGCTCACAACTGATTATATCACCTAACCTTTGTTGCTTTTTCACTTATCTAGTTCACAAAGAGTAGTGAAGAGCAGCGACATCAGGCTGGAGACTAAGGTGCACCTGACCTGGGCTATAGTCTTTGCAATTACATGCTATGCATCAGAGAGTTGGACAGTGAATAGGGATGATAGAAAGAGAATTGATGCCTTTGCGTTGTGGTGCTGGAGAAGAGTGTTGAATATACCATGGACTGCTAGGAGAACAAACAGGTTTGTCCTAGAGAAGGTGAAGCCGGAATGCTCCTTGGAGTCAAGGATTCTGAAGCTTCATTTGACATATTTTAGGCATGTTGCAAGGAGGGACTGGTCCTTGGAGAGGGACGTCATGTTTGGAAGAGTGGAGGGACGGTGCAGGAGAGGAAGACCTCCAATGAGATGGATCAATTCTGTGACTGGAGCAGTGGGAATAAGTGCGTTTGGGATGGCGAGGTTGGCACAGGATTAGAACAGCATTTAGAGCTCTTGTCACTATGAGTCGTAAGCAACTTGATGGCACATAACAACAATAAGAAGTTCACAAAAGGGGATCTTCAAACAAGCAATTCTACTCAATCAATCATAAAGACCATTACATATTGTTGCTGTGAGGGGCCATAGAATCAACCACAATTTATTACAACCTTATGAACAACAGACTCGAACCTTTCCCTGCATGACGGCATCCTCGCCATCATGCTTTGTTCATGCTGGGTTCCAACTATTGATACAGGTTGACAGCTATTTCTTATTTGAGTGCTGCCTTTTGGAAGGGCTCTACTTCTGGTACCATATCTAATAATGTTCCTGTGTCAATCACAGCAATTTGCAAGGCTGGTAAACTGTATTTTCAGTAATAAATGATTTTTAGAATTGTTTTAGATTTATAGAAAATTTGGGAAGATAGTACAGAGGACAGTATATAAATTCTGTACACAGTTTCCCCTGTATTTTGGATCTTCCATTAGTCTGGCCACAAAAATGGACTTAAATAAATCACTGGGACTGATGACTGGACAGTATTTTGTTTTGTTGTCTATGAGGACAACTGAGGCAGTCCTGACTTGACCAGGATGAACAAAGTGGTGTTTCACCAAATCAATTTTGACTCATAAAGACCTTGTATGACTGAGTAGAAATGTTCCGTACAGTTTTCTAGGCTGCACTCTTTGTGGGAGTGGACCACCACATCTCTTTCCTGTGAAGTAACTGGTAGGTTTCAACTGTCAATTTTTTTTTACTGGTGTTGGTGTGCTTAACAATTCCAGGGACCTTTAAACAGCTTTAATATGGTATATTTTGTTCCAATTAGTGAACCAATGTTGATCCATTATTATAAACTAGAGCCCAAACTTCACACAGAGTCTCTCAATTTGAACCTTCTCTATCTGTTCCAGGATCTCACGTGGGAATCACATTCTATCTAGTCACCTTTTCTCCTTAGACTTATCTACACTGTGACAGCTTCTCCTACTCTTCCTGATTTTGATTACTTTGACAGTGTTGAAAAGTCCTTGAAAAGGACTAATGAAGTTAGCTTTCATTTAGGAGATAAATTACATTCCTATGATGAATATAAATAAACCATTTAAGAATTAATTTTCCTGTTATTGACCACTTGTATTGCTTTCCCCCCTCATTATTAAAATTAATTTTTTAAAAAAAATGATTCATTGTCTTTCCAACTTTACAGTGACAGAAGATGAACTTGAAGTCTTTCTGATTTCTTCCCAAGTAGATATGTCAGTGACAAGTCTTCCCTATCCTTCAGTATTCAGAATTTAGAAAGAAATGAAAGTTTGCTCAGTCACCAGCTATATTTTTCCTTTCTTTATCTGTAATTTGTTATTTTGTTCTTCTTATTTATTTTGGATTCTTTTTGTCCCAGTATTCATCATTATTTCTTACTACTAACTTAAGTGGAAAAAACAAACAAACAGCAAAACAAAAAAAAATCAAAACTAAAACCATCAACCCAGTACCAGTGTTTATTTGTTGTTATGTGCCATCTAGTCACCCGCAACTCTTAATTACCCTATGTACAACAGCTCTGAAGTCTGCCCTGTCCTGAGCCAGTCTCACTGATTCCGATATATCTACCCCATTACCTCAGTTACTGTGTCAATCCATCTTATCCAGGGTCTTCCTCTCCTGTGCTGTCCCTCCACCCTTCCAAGCATGTTGTCCTCCAAGGACGCTGCTACTGGGGTAAAATGGTACCTCATTGTGGTTTTGATTTGCATCTCTCTTCTTGCCAGTGATTTAGAGCTTTTCTTCATGTGTCTGTTGGCCATCTGAATGTCTTGCCAGGTGCCCAAAGTATGCGAGACAGAGCTTCAAAATCCTAGCCTTCAAGGAGACACTTGGTTTCACCCTCTTCAAGACAGACTTGTTTGTTCTCTTGAAGGTCTAATGGTATTTACAGTACTTTTTTGTTGTTGTTAAGTGCCGTTAAATCGCAGGCAAGTCACAGAGACCCTATGAAGGAGAGTCCTCAACACTTGTGTGTCTTTCATCATTTCTCCAGGTTCATAGGGTTTCTTGCAGCAAGCTATTATGGAAGCAGATGCCACTCCTGCTTCCAATTTACAGTACTTATAATATTTGCTTCCAATATTTTTAACTGAATCACGTTTTCTTCATGGATAGATTTTTCTTCCTTTGATAATTTTGGGTTTTGTGTCAATTAATTTTAAGATTTTCTCTTCTTTGGAAAGTCAATCTATCAAAAATGTACGTAAAACATGAAAGATTTTTCAGTTATTCCTATGATAGTTTCTATTCTTGATTTATATAATAGTTGATATAAAATACTTGACACAAATAGAGGATAATTCAAAATACATTCTGATGGCATAAAACTACTTGTGGATTTCTAGAACCAGTATTTTTTAATTTATATTGATTCGCTCACAAAGTTTGTGTACATTGTGTTTCAAAATATTCTTCGTTCACATTGTGTTTCATGCAATCATTCCCATGTATTGTGTTTTATAAAATCAATCACTATTGGACCTTGCCTATCCTTACCCAATCTTTTCTGGTCCCTTCTGGATCCTTCCAATTTTCTTAACCCTCCTCCTACCACCCACCAAACTGCAACTCTGTGGTTTTGCCCCTACCCATCCTCACCTCTCTGCTCCTATTCCTTCCCTCCTTGGGTCCCTCTACATGTTTTACTAGTTAACCTTCTATTTTTTACAATAATGTTCGTATGCAGTATTTGTCCTTATGAGACTGAGTTAGTTCACTCAGCATAACACTCTCCATTCTTTCCTAAGTTAGGTAGTATTTTTCAAAATTGTTGCTCCTAAGTGTTGCATATTATTCCATTGTGTGAATGTACCACAATTTCTCAATCCATTCAGTTGTAGTTGGACTTTTGGGTTGTTTCCATGTTCTTGCAGTAATGAATAATGCTGCTATGAACATTGGTGTACAGATCTCTCTTTGTGTCTCAGTTCTAATTTCCTTGGGGTATATTTCCAGTAGTGAAATAACTGGGTCATATGGAATTTCTATGTTCAACTTTTTGAGGAAACACCAAACTCTCTTCCAGAGTGGTTGTACTACCAACAGTACATGAAAATTCCCACCTCTTCACATCCTATCCAACATTTATTGCTTGCTGTGCTGCTAAACTTTTCCACTGCTTCTGGGGTAAGATGGAACTTCATTGTGGTTTTGATTTGCATCTCTCTTATTGCCAGTGATTTTGAGCATTTCTTCGTGTGTCTGTTGGTCATCTGAATGTCTTTCTCTGTGAAAAGTCTTTCCATGTCTTTTGTCCATTTTGGAATTGGGTTCTCAGTCTTTATTGTCTGTAGGCCCAGGAGTAAACTTCTGTTAGGAAACTCTTGTCTGAGATGGGATGGCCAAATGTTTTCTACCCAGTAGGTAGGTTTTCTTCTCACCATTTTGAGGAAGGTTTTTGATGAGCATAGTTTTAATCTTTAGAAGGTCCCATTCATCAATTTTATCCTTTCCAGATTGTGAATTTCTTCCAGATTGTCTCTTATGAACTTTATGGTTTTGGGCTTTATTCCCAGGTCTCTGATATACCTTGAGTTGATTTTTGTGTATAGAGTAATTTATGGATCCTGTTTAAGTTTTCTGCAGTTTATCAGTCCAGTTTTACCAGCACCATTTATTGAAGAGATTGTCTTTCCCCCATTTGATAGATTTTATTTCCTTGTTTAATATCAGTTGACTATAGAGAGATGGGTCCATTTCTGGGTTCTCAATTCTGTTCCATTGGTCTATGTGCCTGTCATTGTACCAGTACCATGTTGTTTTGGTAACTAACACTGTCTATTAAGTTTTGCACTTCGTTTTTGTTTTTCAGAAGTGCTTTGCTTATTTGAAATCTCTTTGCTCTCCAAAGAAACTTGACAATTCCCCTTTCTATCTCCTTGAAAAATGAATTTGTTATCTGTATTTGGATTGTGTTGAACATGTAGACAGCTTTTGGTTAGGTTGTCATTTTCACAATGTTGAATCTTACTATCTATGAACAGGGAGCATTTTTCCATTTACTTAAATCTTTTATTGAGTCTCGCAGAAATTGGAACCAGTATTTTATTTTATGTGTTATTTCTAGAATTGTTCCTGGTCTTTTCTTTTTACTGCTGGGCTATCGTCCATTCTGTCAAACTGTTATTATTTATCCAGTTACCTAATAGTGGGCAATTATACTGCTTCAAGTGGTTGTATTAACTCCATTTATACCATTCATAAATCCTCATCTGTGAAAAGTCTGCTCATGTCTTTACTCGTTTGTCTGTTAAATTGTTTCAAACTGATAAACATTTCTTTAAAGAAGTCCAACTACTTGAGAAGTGCTGTCATTTTTGTTGCATTTTAAATGTCTTTCTTTCCCTTCTATTCTTAGAAGATTGTTTTACAAGGTATGCAATTGTACTTGGCAGTCTTTTTCTTTAAACACTATAAGCCTATCTATTAATTGTCATCTGGTTCCCACTGTTGCCTTTCAGTCTGCTGTCAGTCTAATTGGGATACTTTTTAGGGCTATCATTTTCCTTTGGCTTTTGTTTAAAGTGCTATATCTTGTCTTTATTGTTACTTATTTTACCAAGAGACATACAGATGCATTTTGTTTTGTTTTTAACATTTTAGGTATGTGATGCTTAGATTTCCAAATTTTATCTTATTTATTTACATTCCATTAAAAATGCAGCTGTCCTGTCAGTCTCTTATTTGTACGCACCTTTGTCCTACCCTTTATTTTTGCCAGTGTTACATATGTGCTATTATGGGAAGAAGTTGCACTGTCAACCCAAAGACATGAGATTTAAACCCACCAGCTTCTCGGAGAGAGTAACGTGGGCACTCTCTCCCTTCTCATTTACAGCCTCTGAAAACCTGCTGGAAGGTCAGCTATGAGCTGAGTCTCACTTGTCCGTGTGTAACAACAACATTAGATAGTTTATGTATTTCAGAGATAATAATGTAAACTGTTGAAATCTATGTTTCCTCTTGTTTTCTTTCTGATTTTCTGTGTTTATCTGTCTATATCTTTGAGTTTATTTTTTTTTATTTTGATATGTGGGACTCCTGTGAATTTAAATTCAGCTAGACTCAGCACATGACCTCTAGGCTCAGAACATTTACCTCCTGGACAACTTAAAACTGAAATCTTGACAATAGTTCTGATGTAGACAATTGTCCTTAGAGCAAAGCTGAATTTCAGAATGTTTTCTGTGAATGCCTCCTGACTAAATTCCTTCACTCTTTGAAGAACTGGCTGAACAGAGTTGTCAAAGCAGACACATCAACAAAGTTTTACCCAGAATATTTACCGCTCATTTGTCAGTTTGTTGTATCATAGTATCTTGCCTTTTGCTGTGATGCTGGAAGCCATGCTGTTTCTATACTAAGCTGTGGTATTTCAAGTACTAGAGTCATCCATGGGGAATGGGTTTCCACAGTGTTTTCAGACTGGCATAAAATGTGCTCTACCTATAAAATTGGTCAGTAAAAACCTTATGAGATGCAGCATAACATCTGAGGTAGTGTTGGAAGATGAGCCTCTCAGGCTGGAAGACACTTCAAATGACTAGGGCAGAGCTACCTCCTCAAAACAATTGTTGTTGTTGTTGTTAGGTAGCATCCAGAAGACTTCTACTCATAGAGACACTCTGACCAATGGAGCTGAGCCTTGCCTGATCCTGCATCGTCTTCACAATCCCTGTCCTGCTTCAGCCTATTGTTGTAGTCACTGTGGTGACCCACTGCGGTGATCCATTGTGGATTCTTCTTCTCGTTCCCTGACCTTCTTTCTTTCTCAGAAAGAACTGACTCTTCTGGAAAGACACTAACCGTATGTGACATGAGGTGTCAACCACCTTGCCTCTAAGTTGCACTTCCTCCAAGACTGTTGTGTGGATTCTTTTGGTAGTCTGTGGGGAATTCAATACTGTTTGCCAACCCTGCAAACATATTCCTCTGGAAACTCTCCAAACTTTGATAAATGTTGATAGTTGTACAGGGGCTTCAAGCCCTTTGATCACAGGGTCACTGTGAGTCATGCTAAATTCGAAAGCAATCAACAACATTGGGAAGCAACTGACTTATAGGACTTAGCTCAGGTGCACCTTAGTCTTTAAACTGACATCCTTGCTTTAAAGAGTTCCTCAACAGTAGATTTTTCCAATGCATCACACTTTTTTTTGACTGATGCTACAGTTGATGTTAACTGTTATTTATTATTATTTATTTTCATTATTATTTCATGATAAAATTAAATAATTGACAACTCCAATCTTCTCTCTGTTTTTCATGTTGTCTATTAGTCTAGTGGTGAAGAATTTTGTTTTCTTGAGGTTGAGAAATAATCCATCTCAACATTTTTGAGAGGCTGTAGGGTTTTTTACCTTCTTCACTAAGTAGAAGTGGGGGGCAGAACCCCACACACAACCCAAATTCTCAAACATATTGGCTTTGAGACAGAACTAATTTATAGCTGCTGACCCTCCAGTGGGTTTTCAGGAGCTGAAAAAGAGCAGATTGTCCATCTTTCTTCCTCAGAGAAGCTGGTGGACTTGGACGTTTTCTATTCAATATTGTGAAAATGACAATTCTACCAAAGGCAATCTACAAGTTCAGTGTAATTCCAATGTTGTTGTTGTTGTTATGTGCCGTCGAGTAGCTTGCGACTCATAGCGACCCTA
>NW_006399805.1:7144389-7160665 GCF_000299155.1 Elephantulus edwardii | reverse complement strand
CAACTTGGTGAGCACGTCCAGGGCAGCATCTGTTAACTGAAATATGTCAATTGGTATACCATCTATTCCTGGAGCCTTATTTTTTGCCATTTCCTTCAGAGGAGCCTGAACTTCTTCTTTCATCACCAATATAAATACCAATTCCATTCTTCAATGAGATGGAAAATAAATTTCCAATTTCCTCTGGAAAGGAATGAGACCCCGCATAAGCAAAGCAAAGCACTCCTGAAAAAAGAGAAACAAGGTAGGAGGCATCTCACTCCCTGATCTTAAATCCTACTACACAGCCATGGTGGTCAAGACAGTGTGGTACTGGTACAGCAACAGACACAGAGATCAATGGAATAGAACTGAGGACCCAGAAATCAGCTCATCTACTATGGTCAACTGATTTTTGACAAGGAGAGGAAATTAGTTAAGTAGGAAAAACGAAAGCCTCTTTAACAAATAGTGTTGGCAAAATTGGAAAACTCTCTGTAGGAAACTCAAATAAGACCCTACCTCATAGCATACACAAAAACCAATTCAAAGTGGACCAAGGACCCAGGAGTAAAACCAAGGAATCTATAAACTTCATCAGAGAAAAGCTTGGAAGAACTCTCTAGAAGCCCTAATCCATAACATGGACAGTCTTTCAAGCATCCTGAAAAACCTACAACCAGGAGAGAATAAAATGGATAGGACCATCTACAAATCAAATCCTATGAACATCAAAAAACCTTCCACAACAAGGTAAAAAGGAAAGCCACAGACTAGGAAAAATATTTGGTAAAACATGTGTGATAAGGGTCTTATATCTAGATATTTTTTTAACTTTTTAAAATTATTATACTAATTTATTTACAAAATTTGAATACATTGTTTTCCAGAACAGATTCTTCCAATTTCCGTCAGCCCCCACACATCAAATAGTACAACTCCATAATTAATCCCCCCTTTCCCTGCCACCCTGCACATCCTCATCCCTCTGCTTCCAACCCCCACCTTGGATCCTTAAACTTATTCTACAATAATGGTTCTATACAATATTTGTCTTTGTGGGACAGTGTTAGTTTACTCAGCTAAAATATTATACAAACCCTGGAGGAAATTATGCTGAGTGAAATATCTCAGTCACAAAAGGACAGATACTGCATAATGCCACTGTCCAGGACTGACATGGGGGTTGAGAGAAACAAAGAAAAGAGGGGATAAGTTATGAACACTGTATTGGAACAGATGAGTGAAAGAATTGTTTGAAAGGATTATATTATTAAGCAGTTTGTGTGACAGCAATCCAGAGTAAGAGTTGCATAGCAAAGTGGACCAGAGGGGAGGGGGAGGGAAATTGCACAACAATGAATGAATTGTTTTTAAGAGAAAAGTGAACTGGGGGTGGGGTAGGGAGGAAAATGTGCAATAATGAATGAGTGGAAATCCAAGTTTTCTGTAAACTTTCATTAAAATAACAATTTAAAAAAAAAGAAAAGAAAAGGAAAACAGAACAACGGTGCCATTTTGAAGAACAAGCTACACTTGACACAGTAATGATATGGGCAAAGAATATTGTATATACCATGTTGTTGTTGTTATGTGCCATCAAGTTTCTTGCGACTCATAGTGACCCTGTGTACAAGAGCCCTAAAAGCCACTCTATCCTGCGCTGACCTCACTGTCTCAAATGCATTCATTCCCACCACTCCACTCACAGAATCGAGCCATCTTATCAAGGACCTTCCTCTCCTGTGCCGTTGCTCCACTCTCCCAAACATGATGTCCTTCTGCAAGGACTAGCCCCTCCTTGCAACATGCCCAAAGTATGTCAGAAGAAGCTTCAGAATCCTTGACTCCAGGGAACATTCTGGCTTCACCCTCTCCAGGACAAGCCTGTTTGTTCTCCTAGCAGTCCATGTATATTCAACACTCTTCTCCAGCACCACAGCTCAAAGGCATCAATTCTCCTTCTATCATCCCTAGTCACTGTCCAACTCTCCAACGCATAGCATGTAATTGCCAAGACTATAGCTCGGATCAGGCACACCTTAGTCTCCAGCCTGATGTCATTGCTCCTCAGTACTCTTGAGAGGTCCCTAACAGCTGACTTTCCCAGTGCAATTCATCTCCTGATTTCCTGGCTGCTGTTACAAAGAGTGTTGACTGTGGAGTCAAGTAAACTAGAACTGTTAAAACTATCTCAATCACTTCACCATCCATACTGATGCTGCCAATTGACCCAGTGGTGAGAATCTTTGTTTTTTTTTTTTTGTACCATGGACTGTCAAAAGAACAAACAAAGCTGTATTGCAAGAACTATAGCCCTGGTGGTCCTTAGAAGCAAGCGTAGTGACACTTCATTTTGAATACCTTGGACATATTATCTATGGACAAGGATCTCATTCTGGGTAAAGCAGAAGGTCAGAGAAAAAGAGAAAGACTCATTGAAACGGATTGGCATAGTAAATGCAGTAGTGGACTCTAGCGTATCAGTGATCATCGAGAGGAAGCAGGGCAAGGCAGTGTTTGCTTCTGTCGTCCACAGTGCCACTACGAGTAAGAAATGACACCAGAACACCTAACAACAACAATCTCCCAGAATATTATTCCCTTGGGGAGGGATATCTCGGAGAAGCTAAGCAGTCATGCTGTCAAAGGAGAAGTCTTTCCACTTTTTAATAACATTTTGTCTTCCTCATTTCCTCTCCATTCCCTCAGCTGTACTCAAGTTTTGTCTCGCTCATCACTAATTTCATTTTCTGTGCTGCTTCTTCTGTCTTTGTTTGTTTTAATGCATATTCTACTTCTGCCTTTTATGTTTAACTTTACTACAAGCCAGCTCTATAATTTTCAGCAGCTCTTTATTTACATCAGTCTTTCACACAACACTTCCTCATCTCAAACTCTAGTCTCGTCAAGTCATTGTTCATTTCTCCTATCGAAGAGGCCAAGGCTCTCTTAAATGTCACCCACAACAACAAAAGATGGATTCTGGATTTTTATCTCTGTTTCCTGCAGCACTTTCTCAAAAGTATATCAACCCTGAACACTATTTGTCTTCAAATACTCTGGATATTATCATAAACAAGATGAAACAACAGAAAATGTTGCGGTGGAGCTGATTCTGACTCACAGTGGCCTTAGGTGTTACGTAGTAGAACTGCTCCAAGAAGTTTTCTTGGTTGTATGTGTTTTACTCAGGGACTTTGTTATATTTTTTCCCCTCTGTATTCCAGAAGTGTGTGTTTTCTGAGGGTACTTTTAAATTATTATTAAACCTCAGTTGTTAGTTCATCTAACTTCTCTAGTGCTGTTGTGACAGAAATACCACAGGTGGGTGCCTTTATTTAATACAGAGAAACTAATTTTTTTCAATGTATAAGAGGCTAGAAGTTCAAATTCAGGACACCAGTTCCAGAGGAAAGCTATCTCTCTGTGGGCTCTGGGAGGAGTCCTTGGTGGGTTTTTTCCCAAATTCTAGTTCTTGGCCCCATGATGATATTCAGGAATCTAGCTTCTCTCATCTCTGTTTATTTTGCTACTTGTTTTACTTACTCTTTCCTATCTCAAAAGAGGGCAATTTAAGACAAAACTTACATGAATACTCTCTAGTTAATGTAACAAAATCCCATTTACAAATGGGGTTATAACCATTGTACTCTATGCTTTGCTACCCAGCTCATTTCAGGTTATGATGACCATCCACTGGGTTTCTGTGATTGTAAATCTTTACAAGAGAGGACTCCTATCTTTCTCTTTGGGAAGAATTGGTGGGTTTGAACTACTGAACATTTGGTTAATAGTACAAGAATAAATATACTGTGCTACCGGGCCTCCCTAATTTATTAATGATGCCTCAAAATGATTTAGCATCTTCTCTTAATTTTTAAGTATATTGTTAATCAGCTGAACAATTAAGAAGAGACCAGTGAAGTTACTGAGTTTAAATAAACTCACCAAAGTTCCTTTATAATCATGATAAGAGGTTAAGATTTACAACATACATTTTGGGGACACAATTCAATTCATAACAGAATCCTCCTGGTAACTATCAGTCTAAAGTCGGGTAGATACGGAAGCTCTCAAGTCAAATCATATTGCCTGCGTGAAAACTGTCCTGGGACCCATTATATTGAATGTGACGTATGCATTCTATGCTGTACAGAGGAAGCTTTCTTCCATGAATGATCTAAAACTCTCCGGGTTCCCCTGCCCTTCTGAAAGAACTGTTTTCTAATAGTTTCAAGGAGGATCCATTTTTAATTCAATTTCCCTACTCCCAACTCCTCTCTGCTGCCAACTCAGAGATCTTCACGCAACACAGCTCACGTCCAGTTCAGCACTTTGCTGTGCTTTAGAACAGGCAGTGTGGAAGAGATTGCTTGGATGGTTCTAGACCACAGCCATAAAGAGGAAGGTGCAATAAAGTGAGTTGTATGATTCGTCAATTATTTCCCAGAGTACTTAGAAGTTATATACTGAGCTGCAGCTTCTTTTCAAAGACGATGACTTTTAGTTTGTTTGTTTAAAATTGTCGTTTGAGTGAAAGTTTAAAAAAATACAAAACAACAAAACAATGGTCTTTCATTCAACAAGACATACTTTACAAAATTAATTACAGCCCCCACATTATAATTATGTCCTTCCTACTTATACCATCATCTGTAAAGTGTTTATCAGACATTATGAAAAAGTTTGAAATATTGTGTGGATTATGAAGATGTGACAAAGAGACACAAGGAGAAGACATGTTACTGGACAGAAATAGTGTCTGTGAACTTGCTGGACCCAAGGCTGTCACAAAAGTGTAAATTTATATAAAAAGTAAATTCGTAAACAGCAATAAAAAGCCACAGCATCTGTGCAGTGCAATGAAGTAAGCTGTACCTGTGCTGGGTGCTGGGAATTTCATGCTGCCCTAGTTATAACAGGGGTGATGGAAGAACAATAGAATGGGAACAACATGAAACCAGGAGTCACCAGTTGGGATTCCAGCTGCTCTAGGACCTTGACCTTCTGCTCTGGTGGAAGACAGTGAAGAGGAGAAGAATATTGACCTGCAGCCGTCCCACCAGCCAGCAGACTTTCTCCTGAGCAATGGAGCTGTCAGTACCAATTTAACATGCATTTCTTTTATTGCACTTATTTAATTAGTGGACATTCTTGCCAAGTTCTACCAGTAATTTATTGTTATTTTTAAATTTTTGATGTTATGGGTCTTCTTTCATATCTTTAGTCTTCATATGCATTTTTATGGGCATTCAGAAAGATCAAGTCACAGCGTGGCAGCCAGATGCCACTGTGTCCAAGTCCATCTGCAAGTAGACTTCATCATTTATTCAGTATTTGCCAAAGGGAAGACAATCAAAGAGTCTCGAAAGCCCTATTTCCAGTTCTTCATCATTGCTTCTGTATGGTGTCTGCTTCTCCCGAGAGCTGTGCCTTAATAATACCAATAATACCTCTATATTGTACTGGCAAAGATTGGAGGCTGGGAGCAGAGACCCAAATCCTAATGCATTCATTTCCTAGGGATTCGGAAACAGAGCAGCATGATCTGAGTGGTTTATAAGAAAAATAGCGCATTTCCTCACAGCTCTGGAGGCTCCTAGCTAAAATTCAAGCTGTAGACTGTACCACATTCTCTACAAGACCTCTCCAAGTCTCTGCTATTGGGGTCTAAATGTTCCTTGACTAGCAGCTTAAGGTCTTCCCTCTTTTGGTCTCTGTTTGCCTCTGTGAGGGCACCACTCTGGTATTTGGATCCACCCTACTCTCCAAGGTGACTTCATGTTAAGTAATAAAATCTTCAAAGAGCCTATTTTAACAAGCTTAAATTCCCAAGAGCCAGTGGTTAGAGCTTAAGCTTGAAGAAAATGAGACCATAATTCACTCTATCTCAAACTCATAGCCATCGAGTCAGAATCAACCCATAGTTGACCCTCCACTGAGTTTTCAGAGGCGAGGTTGTCACTTGCGTGGGTGAAGATTGTCCATTTTTCTCTGTCCTCCATTGGTGGGTTTGCGTAAGTAGAGAGGTGCAGTCTTCAGGTTAGCAGCACCGCTCCCTACAGACGCTGCCATGAGAGCAGGTTATAAACCCAACAATGCTGCCCACCAGCCGATGTCATCTTGGCCAGCCTACTACATCCCCCCACCTTATTCGTCAGATGAAAACAACATTTGCATTTATCCTTTCAAAGTGTTCAAGGAAATACATCCTTGAAAAGATTGATGTTCCATGAAAGTCAGTGGTGAAGAAGAGGTGATACTGTACTTCAGGTACTTAAGACAGAGTTGTAGAGAGAGGAGGAGGAGGATGGGGAGGAGGATGAGGAAGAGGAGGAGGAGGAGGAAATAGCACAAGGACATGGCAGAGAACGTGGAAGGAAGAAGAGCTTGCATGTCACCATCAGGAGCAACTTCTTGCCGTCTGTAAAACAGTGGCCCTTTGGGTGTAGTGCAGGAACCAGCAGAATTAATGCCATTAGAAAAAGAGTTGCCAATTTCAGGCCCACTCCCAAGCTCGCTCTCACAGGAGCTGTGTTTGGCCTTGGGCCCCTCTTCTTCTGGTACTAAGTTTTCAAAACTGAGAGAGATAGAAAAGAAAGACTTATCCAGGAAGGAAAATGGGAACGACCATTTAACATCTCATATTAAGTGAGACAGAGATGACTGTGTATTATTGTTTAAATAAATCTTCTACTAATCATTAAAAAAAAAAAAAGAAAAAGAGTTGCAGATGCCAATTTCTGGATCCCACTCCAGCTAGAACTTCAGAGACAAGTCTTGGAGTAGTTTCTGAGACTCACTAAATTTTTATAAACATTGCAATAGAGAAATTCCTAAATGTATCTTCCCCCTTCCAGGTGAAGACCATATCATGCAAATTCTAGTCTTGAGCGTCTGACTTGCTAATACTGGGCAGATGTCCAAGTATTTGCGAAGACTAATGTGTTGACTTATTTGAAGGCGAAAGCCAATTTGGATGGGAACATCAATGTGAAGGCAGAGATACAAATAAACCAGATGTGAAGGAAGATGGAATGAGAGAATTTGGGGGTTCACATAGCACTTGGCCTTAATTCCAGTTTATTCTTGAAGTCCACTTGGTTTCAAGTTTGAGTTCCAAGAGACATCTCATCTCTATGAAAGGCTCTTTCTTAACTATTATCATGCTTATGAAATTATCATCCTTGGGAATAAGAGGAATACATGATAGGGCATAATCCCTAATGTAATAAAAAGCCAAGTACCCCACCAGAAAAAGCAAATGAAAGATTTGATAGAAGGACCTTGTGAAAAATTTGTTTAAGTTTACAAAAATGGAAACACTAGACAGTGGAATTGTCAGATTTTTTCATTAGAAGAAATATAAAAACAATTTAAAGATGTCCCCATTTCTGACTCTATAATTATTAAAATTAAATTCTTAAAAGCATGGAAATTTGGCAAGATGGTACATTTTTATTAGATAGGGGAGGGATAAAAATGCTCAGTGAAATTGTCAGAAGAGAGTGATGCAAAAATCCTTTCTCAAGAAATGAACAGTAGGGAAATTAAAGCAATCTATAAGAAGTTTTTAATAGAAATGGAGAGAGCCAATCACTTTAAAGATTGAATCTGTATTCTGCATAGGCAATATAAATTGGGGGGAAATGGGGGGAGACAACCAAAGATGCAAGATTTGCAACAGAAATAGTGGCTGTCCATGGTCAGATTAAATAGGTCTGTTGGGATAAGCCCAAGGGAAAGGGGAAAGGAATGCTAAATAAAGAACCCTTCCGATTAACATTTTCGCAAGCAAAATGAGAAATGAAGTGGACTTGGGATAAAACTGATGTTATATTGGCAGCAAAGGGAAACTAGATGTAATATACCAACATATTTTGAGAGCAAAAAATGTGCTGAGTCAAGGATACAGGAAAAGGTAGAATAATGTTATAACGTAAAGCAATGAGTAACAGCATGACTGAAAACTAAGCAGTATAGAGTGCATAAAGGTGGGGGCACTTGGGTTTGTGGCCGTTCTCCCCTTATAGAACATTCCAGACTCAAAAGGGTAGCCTAATGTAAATTAATAATTGGGACAACGAAGCATGATTTTGCGGGCATTATCTATTTCCAAGTAGCAGAATACCTGAAAGTTAATGTCTAAAAGAAACGACCTCAATTTATTATTCTATCTGCCAGCTTCTGTGTGTCACTCATTCGTTTGGTGACTGATTTTCCAAGGACTTTCCCGCAGGAAATGGATACAGTCAAGAAGCAGCCAAGACACATTGCAAGACATCACCTTGGAAGACATCACCTTGGAAGACATCACCTTGCAAGCCATCACCTTAAAAGACATCACCTTGGAAGACATCACCTTGCAAGACATCACCTTGCAAGACATCACCTTGCAAGATATCACCTTGCAAGACATCACCTTGGAAGACACCACCTTGGAAGACATCACCTTGGAAGACCTGGAAAGGGTTAAACTGGGCAGCTCCCTGGAGGCAAGGATTCTGAGGCTCCATCTAACATACTTTGGACATGTTGTAAGGAGACACCTGTCCTTGGAGAGGGACATCATGCTTGGTAGGGTAGAGGGACAGCGCAGGAGAGGAAGACCCTCTATGAGGTGGATTGATTCAGTGACTGGGGTAATCGGGATGGGTGTATCAGAGACAGTGCGATTGGCACAGGGCTGAGTTTAGGGCTGTTGTACATAGGATCGCTATGAGTCACAAGCAAATCCTTGCCTCCAAGGAGCCACCTGGTTTAACCCTTTCCAGGACAAATCTGTTTGTTTTCCTAGCAGTCCATGGTATTCTCAGTACTCTTCTCCAGCACCACAGCTCAAAGGCATCAGTTCTCCTTCTATCCTCCCTAGTCATTGTCCAACTCTCTGATGCATAACAAGTGATAGCAAAGACCATGGCCTGTATCAGATGCACCTAGTCTCGAGAAAGACACCATTGCTCTTCAATACTTTGGGGAGGTCCCTAACAGCAGACTTTCCCATCACAATATGTCTTTTAATTTCCTGGCTACTGGCGCCAAGAGTGTTGACTGTGGAGCCAAACAAACTAAAGCTGTGAACAATCTCGATCTCTTCACCATCCATCCTGATTCTGCCAATTGGTCCAGTAATTTAGAGAACAAAAATTTCCAAATTCCCTCATCACCCCATCCATGAAATTGTACATCTCCATGATTTTTTATAGTCCCGATCCATTTTATTTTTATCAATCTTGTTTTATACGTCAATATGCAGCTATTGGAAGATAAACAGGATTAGCAACAAATTTGAATACATTTTAAAAGTCTTATTTACTTATTTACACATAAACGTACATATCATGTCTTGTTCTACAGAACAAACTCAGACCTCACATTCTTCACATAAGATAACTGGGAAGAGGTGCAAATACTGTGTATTAAACAGAAAAAAAAAATCAGAGACCTGGAAAAACAAAAATATAAGACTCATATGATTTATGTATGCATATATATTTTGTTTCATTCCAAGAAAAGTACTTGCTTGATGTGTCAAGAAGAAATGTGATACAAAGGTATTATTAATGGTGGATCTTCACAGACTTATTTCTTATTTTCTTATTAAAAAAAGTCTTGATTTTTCATACACTTATTTCAAAACAGGCACAAATTAGCATAAAGGAGTAGAGTGGCTGGCTGGCAGGCTGATTAACACTGGGAAGGGTCCAATGGCTCTGTGAGATAAAATATGAAGAGGAGACTGAAAAGTGAAAGAAAAGGGCCCAGAAAACCAGCATATGTCTAAGGAGTTTCATGGTGGAAAGCAGTTCAGAGAAGGGGACAGTTTCCTTGGCAGGTGACTGGAACAAAGGGGATTTGTGAATATACATGATAAAAATAAGAGTCAACATGTACTGCTCTAGGCTGTTATTGGAGTTCTAGAAAGGATTTTTACTTAAACTCTACTTAAGATGTAAATATTTGCTTATTCAATTGTCGATATCATTGTTGTTATGTGCCATCAAGTTGTCTGTGACTCAATGATCCTATGTACAATAGCTCTGAACCCTACCCTGTCCTGTGCCAGTTTAACTGACTCTGACACATCTACCCTCATTACTCCAGTACTGTGTCAACCTATTATCTGGGGTCTTTCTCTTCTGAACTATCCCTCCACCCTTCTAAGCATGATGTCCTTCTCCAAGGTGATTCCAAGATGGTTCCTCCTGGCCACGTGCCTGAAGTTAGTGAGACAGAGTTTCAAAATCCTAGCCTCTAAGGAGAAACTTGGTTTTACCCTCTCCAAAATAGATGTGTTGTTTTCTTGGTGGTCCATGGTATGTATGTTCAATATCCTTCTCCAGCACCACAACTAAAAGGCATTGATTCTTCTGTCATCCTTAGTCATTGTCCAGCTTTCTTGGTATATAGCAAGTAATTGTGAAACCCATGGCCTGGATGAGGTGCACCTTAGTCCCTAGACTGACATCATTGCTCTTTAGCATTTTGGTGATGTCCCTAACAACAGACTTTCCCAATGCAATAAAAAAAAAATAAATTCCTGACTGCTAGAACTATGAGTGTTGATTATTATGTAGTCGAGCAAGCTGAAGTTAATAACCACAATCTCTTCTCCATCTTTCATGATGCTCCCAATTGGCCCAGTGGTGAAAATCTTTGTCTTCTTGATGTGGAGCTTCAATCCATACTGAAGACGATAACCCTTGACCTTCTGTAGCAAATGCTTCAGGTCCTTTTCAGTTTTGACAAGCAGAGTTTGTGTCATCTGCATATCACAAGTTGTTGATGGCTCTTCCTTTAATCCTGATGCCATATTCCTCTTCTTAAAGCCCAGCCTCCCAAATTATCTGTTCTGCATCATTTTTTCAAGTTGACCTCTATGTTAAGAGAGAACAAAAAAATTTAAAAATATAATTGCTTTTCTGGCTGACAAACATGAATATTTGTGAAAGACAGCCAGCAAGTAGGACGACACTGTCACAGAGCACATCGCTGGGGATCGTGACACTCGAGTGCAAGTCTCAGTTCTACTACTACCTGCGTGGTCTGAGAATAGTCAAGTATCAGGACTCGGCATCTCCATTCGGGAAATTACCACATTAGTTCTGCAAAGGTTCTTTCTGCTGCTGGAAAAAAAATTGACGTCAGGTAGCTTCTGACTCATGAAAACACCCTGGATTTGCAAGTAGAAATGTGTAAAAGGCTTTTAAATGGTTGTGACCTTTCCAAACTCATTCTTCAGGCTTTCCTCCCAAGATACCTGTGGATGGATTTGAACTATCAATCTGTGGTTAGTAACTGAACACCGAGCCATTAGCATTACCCAGAGACTCCTGTTGTTCTTTCAGCATACTAAAATCCTGTCTCATTTTAATTAAGAGGGGAAAAGTGGATACACAATATGTACCTGGTTAGAGTGATGCCCACACAAAATCCAATACAAACGGTCCTGGAGGGAATAACTGGAGAGAGGCTGTTTGCATTAATTGTAAGATACATTTTCCTCCACTTGTGGATGCATCTGGATACTCACATCACTTGCTAAAGGTCTGCTGTGACTTCAGAAAGTTTGTTGGAGTTGTTAGTGAGATGTATTGGAGCAAACTCAGGATAGATTTTTTAGAACTACCTTCTCCTCGAGCATGACCATGTCTGAACCCATTTCCCAGGCCGATTTATCTGGCTGTCGTTGGTAATTCGTCTTCACTCAACTGATGAGGCCGACTGAACCCGTGCAGACAGAGAAGCAATCCAAAGGAACCGTTCAATCGGATTTCAATCTGTTGTTCTTCAGCTCACTAAGTACCATTTGAGATGTCTGGGAGATCTACGGGCAATTCGGGCAAGAGCTTGCAAATTTCGATAGTTTTATTGGGCATGGGTTGTTCTCATTGGAAGAAATCTATTTGGAGCTAATTGTAAATAGTTTACACACTCTGTCATATGATTTGCTTTAGAAATAACCTTTGAACCCATTCTCTTTGTGGGCATTCTGTAGAAGCCCAGTACGATAGAAAGAGCAAATCAAACAACGGAAATTGTCATATACAATCTACTCATTTCAAGAAAATATTTTAAGTAAGTGTAGATTCCTTATCAGTAAAATGAGAGGACTGAGTAAGAGGGATATTCTACTTCCTTCATCTACATTCTTTCTTGAGCTCTGGTGTCCTCGTGTTAAGGAGCTGAGCACGTCTGAAGGTACATGGTTCAAACTCACCGTGGGAGAAAGACAGGAAGTCTCCTCCTGAGAAATTTAAACCGCCTCTGAAAACCCACTGGAGAGTTGGTTCCAACTTGGTGGCACATACACAACCACCACCATATACTTGTTAGAAAAGATACCATAAGAGGAATCTATTGTTGAAATAACTTCTCAGACTTGGATTAGGATGTGATACCACAGTTGGCAATTCCGTGACCAGACACTAGATGCAACATGTTCTCATCCTATACCACCTAAAAAGAGCTATTTGAAAATTAAAGAATAATCAAACAACAGATATTTGCTGCTAAATTTTAAAAAGAGCGAGAACGAGAGAGAGAGAGAGAGAGTGGGTTAGAGTTAGGAGAAGAGGTGGAGGGTAGGGAGAAGTGAAAGGGGGAGGGAGAAGCAGGGGCGGGGAGGGAAGGGATGGGAGGAGGGAAGGAATGGGAGAAGGGAGGGGCAGGGACAGGGGAGGGATGGAGGAAGGGAGGGAGGAGGGGGAGGGAAAGTAAAAGGGGGAACTAAGTCCAAATCTAGGTTCTCTCTAGAGCCAGAGTTACTCTATCAGATATCCATAGTCACACCATTCCCATAAGTACAATTACATACAGGCTATGGTCTTTGCAATCACTTGTTATGCATCAGAGAGTTGGACAATGACTAGGGAGGACAGAAGGAGAATTGATGCCTTTGAGCTGTGGTGCTGGAGAAGAGTATTGAATGTACCATGGACTGCCAGGAAAACAAACAGTTTTATCCTGGAGAGGGTTAAACCAGGCTGCTCCTTGGAGGCAAGGATTCTGGGGCTTCGTCTGACATACTTTGGACATGTTGTAAGGAGGGAGAGGTCCTTGGAGAGGGACATCATGCTAGGGAGGGTGGAGGGAAGGCGCAAGATGGGAAGACCCTATATGAGGTGGACTGATTCAGTGACTGGGGTAATTGGGATGGGTGTGTCAGAGAAAGTGTGATTGGCACGGGATAGAGCAGGGTTTAGGGCTGTTGTACATAGGGTCGCTATGAGTCACAAGCAACTTGACGGCACATAACAACAGCAACAACAACTGAAAAAGTAAACGTAAAATCTTAGCAAATGTGAAATTTACTAAGATTAAATCTTCGTAAAATGTAAAATTTACTACATCACAGTAACACCACTTATTACATCTTTGTTTCAATCTTTTCCTCATTGTCTGCATTGATTATAAGAATGTCTGACCTGACACAAACATTATCAGAATTACTGAAATCCGTTTATGTGGAGATCTTTTTCTTCAGAAAACTGCTGTTTTAATAGAACATATAACCATGTGTTACATGGTTACAACATACAGCCATAGATTGTGAATCCAAGTAAAATAAAATCTGGGTTTCAGTTATATCATTTACACTGTAGAAAGAAACTTGTGTCAAGGAGAATGTTGTAAATGTCCCTTGGTAGACCTGTCAGTAACTGAGATGCCAGTGCTTTAGTTTCAGAGTCACCGAATGTAAAGCAACATGTATTTTATTGTTCGCATTTATTTCAGAAAACTATCTAGATTCTCCTCTCAGAATCAATTTCAACAGATCTATCAGAATTACACAGCACAGGCAGGAATGTGACCGCTCTACAGATTTTGCAGGTAATAGTTTCTAAATGCATGCATATATAGCCATTCATATAGCTGTGTTTTTCTATCTCTCAGTGATATTAGTCATCATATTTTCTTTCTTGAGTAACTGTGTCCTAGTCACTTGACCCTTCCTGTTAGCTCAGTTTCTCACATGACATCAGACACTTGTATTCAGTGCTACTTGCCAGAACAATCAGTTGTTATATTATAATATTTAACTGACCTGGATTTTCAATGCCTTTAACTATATTCTGATATTAAAAAACAGAAATCTATGAGACCTCTCCAGTGTACTGAAGAGCAATGATTTCAGTCTAGAGACTAAGGTATGCCTGATCCAGGCCATGGTCTTTGCAATTACTTGCTATGCATCAGAGAGCTGGACAATGACTAAGGATGACAGAAGAAGACTCGATGTCTTTGAGTTGTAGTGCTGGAGAAGAGTATTAAATATACTATGGACCACCAGGAGAACAAACAAGTTCATCCTAGAGAGGGTGAAACCAGGCAAGGATTTTGGAGGCAAGGATTTTGAAACTTTGTCTGACATACTTTGGTCATGTTTCAAGGAGGGACCAATCTTTGGCAAGAGACATCATGCTTGGAATGTTGGAGGGACAGTGCTGGAGAGGAAGACCCTGGATGAGATGGATTGACTCAGTTACATGGTAATGGGGGTAGGTGTGTCAGAGACAGGGAGGTTGGCTCAGGATAGGGCAGGATAAAGAACCGTTGTACGTAGGGTCGCTATGACTCATAAGCAATATAAATGCGTTAATGGTTGGTTACCCAGTGCGGACAGAGAGCGGTATGGAGCTCCCCGATTAAAACAAGCTCGGAAGGAGGAGTGGTGTCCACTTCCGTAATAGCTTGCCTCTGGAAACCCTATGAACCTGGAGAGAGGATGAGAGACATCCAAGCATTGAGGACTCTCCTTCATAGGGTCGCTGTGAGTCCCCTGAGACTCGATGACACTTAACAACAACATGCACTCTAGTTGAAATCAACCCATAGCCTACCCTCCAGTGAGTTTCCAGAGACAGTTTAATCACAGGGGAGGAGATTCCTATCCTTCTTCAGAGCTGCTGCTGGATTTGAACTGTGTGCCTTCAGGATTGCAGCTTCTTATCACCAAATCGCCAGGGCTCCCTATGGTATATACTGTTTACTTAATTAAACATATTGGGGTTTTGGTTTTGTTTTTTTCCCTTATGGGTTGATTTTCATGGAAAAGTTTTAAGAAATATTCAAGGCTCTTCTCAGGGCAAGGCTACATTCCCAAAGTGGTTTCAGTGTTCAGATTGTAACTGCTCTGTTGAATCAATAGAGCTCATGTTTATCTGTCCTTGACAAATTACAGTAAATAAGAGTTACAAAGAAAACAGCTTCTTGGCCTAGATATAAGTCTACAACAACAACAACAACAACACACACACACACACACACGTTGACCGAGACTCATAGTGTCTGTATTGGAACCTTGTGTTGAACCTTAGGTGGGAGCCTTGCCCTGAGTCATTCATATACCCGCTCCCATGCTCAAGACCATGTCCACTCTTCTCACCCAGGGGTTTCCTCTCTTTTATTGTCATTCTACCTTTCCGAGCATGATGTCTTTTTCAAAGGACTGGGACCTCTGGACAATATGTCTAAAACCTGGGATATAAACTTTCTCCATCTTTGCTTCTAAGGAGCATCCTAGTTTCACTTTCTCCAAGACAGAATCATTTATTCTTGATGGGATATTTGATATTCAAAGGCATCTATTATTTTTCTGTCATCCTTATTTACTGACTAACTTTCAGATGCATAAGAAGCAATTAAAAATGCCATGGCTTAGATCAGGTACATCTTAGTTTTTAAAGTGACATCATTACTCCTTAGCACTTTAAAGAGGTCCTTAAAACAGATTTTCCCAAAGAAATACATGTTTATTTTTTCACTAGTGTTATCAACACTGATGAGTCAAATGCAAGAATGGTTACCCATGATGGACAGTGTCTGGTGGAGCTCCCCGATTACAACAAGCTCTTGGAAGCAGGAGTGGCATCCACTTCCATAGTAGCTTGTCTCTGGAAAGCCTATGAACCTGGAGAAAGGACAAAAGTTATACAGGTGTCCAGGACTTTCGTTCATAGGGTTGCTATGAGTCGCCTACGACTCAACAGCACTTAACAACATCAGCGACAACTGTTACTGTGGCTGTTGATGGTGGATCCAAGTAAAACGAGGTTGATGATAATTTCAATCTTTTCTCCTCTATCATGATGTTGTTTATCGGTCTATTGATGAGGATTTTTGTTTTCTCGATGTTGAGATGTAAACTATATGGAATACTCTAGTCTTAGATCACCCATTATTATCCCAACTTTTGCACCCCAGGAATAGATGGTATACCAATTGAAGTATTTCAGATAACAGATGTCGCCCTGGATGTGCTCACCAAGTTGTGCCAAGAAATCTGGAGAAC
>NW_006399805.1:7130932-7142994 GCF_000299155.1 Elephantulus edwardii | reverse complement strand
CTGTTGATGAGTCTTCCTCCAATCCTGATGCCATGTTCTTCTTCAAATAGTGCAAAATCTTGCATGATTTGCTCAGCATACAAATTAAATAGGTATGGAGAAAGAATAAAACCAAGATACACACATTTTCTGATTTTAAACCATCCAGTATTTCTTTGTTCTAGTCTGATAATCACTTTCCAATCTATGTATTAGTTTCATATGAGCACAATTAAAATGTTTTGGGATTCCAATTCTTCTTAATTTACTCATAATTTGTTATGATCCACACAGTCAAATGTTCTTGCATAATCAATAAAACACAGGTAGCCATCTTTCTGGGACTATTTGTTTTAAGCCAAGATCCACATAGTATCAGCAATGACATTCCTTGTTCTATGGCTTCTTCTGAAGACAACTTGAATTTCTGGATGTTCCCTGTCCATGTACTGGACCAGTCAATTTTTAAAATAATCTTTAGGTATACTTCATTTACATATGATGTTAATGATATTGATGAACCATTCCCATATTTTGTTGTATTTTCTATTTTTGAAGGGGATCTCCTTCAGATCTCCTCCAGTCAGTTGACCAAGTAACTGTCTTCCAAATTTCTTTTAATAGACTAGTAAGCATGTTCAGTGTTGCATCTCTTTGCTGAAATAGGTCAATTGGTATTCTATTAACTCCTAGGGGCATCTTTTTTCCAATACCTTTAGTCAAACTTTCACTTCTTCCTTCATTACCATTGGTTCTTGATAATTTGCTGCTTCCTAATCTCTCTCATTGCCAACCAATTCTGTCTGGTACAGTAACTCTGCCCATTCCTTCCATCTTCTTTGGTGCTTCCTGCATCACTGCAACTTGAGTCTTGAATGTTTTCTTCTCTCCCTTCAGCTTGAGAAATACTAAGTGTGTTCTTCCCCTTTTGTTTTCTATCCCTAGCTCTTCGCACATTTTGGTATAATACTTTGCTTTGTCTTCTTGAGCTGCCCTTTGAAATATTCTGTTAAGCTCTCCTACTTCGGCATATTTCTTCCCTTTATTTTGGTCTCTAAGTTTCAAAGTCTCTTCTGATACCCATTTTGGTCTTTTCTTTTCGTCCAGTCTTTGCAATAACCTTTTGTATTCTTCATAGGTGGTGTCCTTGATATCATCCCACAACTCATCTGGACTTCAATTACTGATCTGCAATGTATAAAATCTATTCTTGAGATTTTTTTAAATTTAGTTGAGATATACTCAAAGTTATGTGAAGATTCTCATGGAATTGTTTTCATTTTATTCCACTTCAACTTGAACTTATACGTGATTGATGGTCAAAATAAGATAGCCATGTTTATCCCCATTATGTTCAACATTGCACATGAGTAACTGAGGTTCAAAAACCCTATGAATAACCCAAATGAAAAATGGGTATAGGATATGAACAGACACTTCACCAAAGAAGATGTTCAGATAGCAAACAAATACATGAAGAAATGTTCAAAATCCCTAGCTCTAAGAGAGGTGTACATCAAAACAACTACAAGATAACATCTCACCCCAGTAAGAATAGCAAAATTTAACAGAACAGCAAACATCAATGCTGGTGAGGTTGTGGAGAAACTGGAACCCTTATTCACCGTTGGTGGGAGTGTAAAATGCTGTAACCACTATGGAAGGCTATATGGTGCTTTCTCAAAAAATTGCAAATAGAAATATCATTTGACCCAGCAATTCCACTACTGAGAATTTACGCATAACTGCCACCCAAGCAAATATATGCACACCAATGTTTACTGCAGTTTTGTTCGCAATAGCAAAGAGCTGGAAACAACCCAAGTGCCCATCAACAAACGAATGGATAGAGAAGCTGTGGTATATTCACACAATGGAATACTATGCAGCATTGAAAACAAAGGAACTCATAATATATCATGAAAACTGGATGACACTGGAGGACATTATGAAATATATCAGTTACAAAAGAACAAACATTGCATAGGGCCACTATTGTAAAATGGGACTGACATCAGGGTTGTGGGAAGACACAAAAGGAGGGGAGAAATGATGTATATTGCATTGAAATAGATGAGGGAGAGAACTGTTTAAAAGGGACATATGAATGGGTATTCTTGTCATTACAGAAGTCCAGAGTGAAGACTGCATAGTGGAGTGGACTTGGGGGGAGGGAGTGCATAACAATGAAAGAATTTTTTATTTTTATTTTCAAGGAAAAGAGTGAATGGCGGGCCAGGGAGAAAAGTGTAACAATGAATGACTAGAAAACTTAAGTCTCTGTAAACTTTCATTAAATTAATTAAAAAATCTTATGAAGATATGTATAAATGTATATGTGTACACAGATGGGTATATGCATATATGCATATTTAAGAGAGTTCTGGTAGCCTACTGGTAATGGGTTTTACGGCATACCTGAAGACATATGCTTAGAATTAATCACCTGCTCTATGTAATAAAGACGGGCAAGCTCCTCTCTTGAGATTAACTGCCTCTGAAAACCCGCCTGGAGGGTCAGTTACAAGTAAGATCTGACTCAACAGTTCATAACAATAACAGATGCATATCCATCTACATACATATCTCTAGCTATACCTCTATAGGGAGTTCTGATGGCCAGTGGTAAGAAACTGTGCTGCAATCCCAAGGGTACGTGGTTCAAACTCCCAATTACTCTGTGGGAGAAGGATGAGCAATCTCCTCCCAGGCAATTGACTACTTCTGAAAACCTTCTAACGGGTCAGCTATGAGTTAGTTCTTACCTCATGGCACCTAACAGCAACAACATATCTATATATACATACGCAAAAGTTTTTCATTGGAGAGACACATGCATACATACACCTATCAAAAAATCAGTCAACCTCACTGCCATCAAGTTGATTCTGGTACATGGCAATTTCATCTCCTTTTTAAACAGATGTATATTCACGAGTGGATTGATTCAGTGATGGGGTAATTGGGACGGGTGTGTCAGAGACAGTGCGATTGGCACAGGACAGAGCAGGGTTTAGGGCTGTTGTACATAGGGTCACTATGAGTTGCAAGCGACTTCACGGTACATAACAACAACAACAACAACAACAACAACATATTCATTAGTGCCTTCAGGACTGCAGTGCAGTTTCTTACCACTAGGCTACCAGCAGCTCCATGGAAGAAGGATGGGCAATCTCCTCCCGTGTGAATGAACTGCCTCTGAAAACCTATGGGTTGGTTCTGACTCGAGGGTACACAACACCACCACCACCAACATAGTCAAGGGCCCTCCAGGTTTCTGAGGCTGTAAAGCTGTCTGAGTGCAGACTATGTCATCTTTCTCCCATGAGGCAGCTGGTGGACTGGAATCACTGGCCTTTTAGCTAGCAACCCAATCCATGCTACGTCACCAGGACTTGGTGTCTTTCTGACTAGCTAGCTAGAGGTATAGAGCAATGATACATGAGTCCATTGTTGAAGCCATTATGCCAATCCATCTCATTGATGTGTGTGTGTGTGTATGTATGTATATGTGCATATATGTATGTATGTGTGTGTGTGTTGTTGTTGTTGATTACCTTTGAGTCGAGCACAACTCATAGTGACCTTATGAACAAAAGACCTGAAGCCCCTCTACAACTATCGACATATATCAAAGTTCATAGAGTTTCCCAAGGCATGTTGTCTAGGAAGTAGATGCCACTCCTGTTTGCAAAATATCAACTTGATAACACCTGACTATGACAATGACAAGTATTTATGCATGAATGCATGTGTGTAGGAATCCTGGTGGTGCAGTGGTTTGGCACTGTGATTACAGTCAAACGACTGGCAGTTAGAACTTGCTGTCTGCTCTCGGAGAGAAGAGGAGCTTCTGGAAAGGTGAGTCCTTGAAACTCTCGGGGGCATCTCCACTTTGCTCCACAGGCTTGCCGTTTACGGGAATAAACTTGACGGCAATGAATTTGAGGGGTGTGTGTGTGTGTGTGTGTGTGTGTGTGTGTGTGCGCGCGCGCGCGCATGCGCGTGTCTGTTCATACATACATAGACTCACTTAATTATGATGGCCTTATTAAGAAGAAAGTAGCTAAGTCACCTGACTGATTAATGTCATGAAACACACCAGTTGTCAAACAGAAAAACAATTCGTTTTGTAAACTTTCTTCGAAACATCAATATAGAAAAAAGTTCAATTTTAATTTTTCAAACAATAATTTGCATTAGTACAAAATTTATTGGCCTCTACTTTACCTTAATGTTGTCCATCACAGAAAATATTAGCAAATAGTGTTAGCAGCATATACAAGAATGAAAGCTGCAGTGCACTTCAGAATTGCATCAAGTGTTTTCAAGGAATTAATTCTGCAGCAGATGTTTGCATACAATGAGCTGACTTCAAATGATATTTATTTAATTCTTGGGGGAAATATATCAAATTATTCCCTCTTTATTTTTTCAAATTCTTCTCTCTCTGGAAGAATAATGCATTTCCTAGAATAACTCAGAGGATCTTGAAGGGTTTGTCTTACTCTTCGTCTTCTGTCTGGGTGCTACGGAGTCGACTCCCAATCTGAGTGCACCATGCTGTCTTCTGAGCTGTAACTCACAAGGGAGCAGGTCTTTCTCCTTTTCGTGGGTTCCAACCATCAGTTTTTCCCTTAACAGAGGAGCCCTTACTGGTTGTGTCACTAAGGTTTATTTTCTCCTGCCATTTCTTATATTTTGAACATATTTCAATCATTCCTTCTAGACTTCTATTTTAACACAAAAGGCAGTCATGTAGTGGAACGAGAAAAGATTTTCTGCTAGACAAATTTGTAATCTAAAACCTAGCTCTATTATTTTCCAATTTTCTGAAGTTGTGGAAAAGAAATTTTGGGGGCTTTCGCTTGTATTTGTTTGTTCAATGGTGATAACAATGGCCGTCTAATCTCTAATACTCTGGGTGGTTAATTGAGATAATGAATATCAACTTCATAAACGAGACTTGCCGAGAGTTGATGTTCAGTATGCTTTAGCTGCAGTGCCTATTTATGCCACATCTGTGAGATTCTAGCTTGATATGTAAATAGGACAATTACGTGCAGCTCCATGCAGCCAGGCTTAATGAGCGGGGGCCTGCTAACCAGTTCCTACACCTCTTCATGACACAGTAAATAAAGCAGGGTGCAAAATAGGCTTTACTTCTTCTGTGCACATGCAGGTCTCCGTTTGCCATCTCAGCTTTAGCTGTTGTTGTTGGCACCCTTAGGGCCCCTGTGCAGTGGAGCAAAGCCATGCTCCACCCTCTTTCATCTTCACCTTCACCCTGTGTGTGTGAGCCCATTGTGGTAATCACAGCACAGCCTCAACAATCCCTGGCAGGAGGCTCTTCTCTTTTTTCAGTGCCCTCCACTCTACCAAACATGGCATGTCTTTCCCCTGGGAATGGAGCCTCCTGATGACATTCCCAAAGTATGTGAAGCTACATTTCTCAACCATTTGTGCTTGTTAGGAACTCTCAGGCTCTGCTTTGACATGCCAGGTATGTTTTTCGGGCAGTCTGTAGTATATTCACTATTTTTCACCAACACTACAACTTGAAGACATTTAAGTATTCCTCAGTCTTTCTTATAGAGGAAAGAAGAAGGTATATATAAGTTGTTTTGGATGCCACTGAGTCAACAAAAACTCATAGTGACCCAATGAAAGGAGATCTGAACTGTGTCCTATCTTGCAGCATCCTTCTGCTCTCAGACATGCTCAAGTCCATTGTTATAGTCACGGGTCAGTTTGTGTCTACAGGGCCTTTCCTCTTCTTATCTCCATGAGAGGATTCCCTTTCTTTACCCCTCTACATGAAGGAATCCCTCTCTTTGACCAACACTCTGTCCTTCCCAGCATGATATCTTCTCCCCTCTGGATAATACCTTCTGATAACATGTCCAAAGTACAGAGAGGAAGTTTCACCATTTTCGCCTCCAAGGGGCACCCTGCTGGCACTTCCTCCAAGAGGTGGTTGTTGTTTTTGCTGTTGTTATAGGCCCTCAAGGAACATGCAACTCATAGCAACTATGATTATGACAGGCCTAAACCCTGCTCTATCCTGTGCCAACCTTCTTGTCTTTGACACACCCAGCCCCCTTACCCTAGTCACTGAATCAATCCATTTCATTGAGGGTCTTTCTTTTCTGTGCTGTCCCTCCACCCTTCCAAGCATGACGTCCCTCTTCAAGGACTGGTCTCTCCTCACAACATGTCCAAAGTATGTCAGACAAAGCTTCAGAATCCTTGCCTCCAAGAAGCAGCCTGCTTTAACCCTCTCTAGGACAAAACTGTTTGTTCTCTTAGCAGTCCATGATATATTTAATACTCTTCTCCAGCACCCCAGCTCAAAGGCATCAACTCTCCTTCTATCATCATCCCTAGTCATTGTCCAGCTTTCTGATTCATATCAAGTGATTGTGAATACTATGGCCTGTATTAGACGCACCTTAGTCTCTGACTGACCTCATTGCTCTTCAGTACCTTGGAGAGGTCAATGACAGCAGACTTTTCCAATGCAACACATCTTTTAATTTCCTGGCTGCTAGTGCCAAGAGCGTTGGTTGTGGAGTCAAGCAAACGAAAGCTGTTTACAATCTCAATATCTTCACCTTTCATCACAGTGCTGCCAATTGGCCCAGTGGTGAGAATCTTTGTTTTCTTGATGTTGAGTTTCAATCCATACTGAAGGCTAAAGTCCGTGACCTTCTGCAGCAAGTGCTTCAGGTCTTCCTCAGTTTTGGCTAGATACAGATCCCATGAATTTAGCTTTACAACCATTTCTCAAATCTTCTGCATGACTCCCACCACTGCCTCAACTCACACTTAACCCAAACTCACATTTGCCCTCACTTCTTCTACACCCAGGCCTGCACTTCTGGCAGTTCTCTGCTGACATGCTGCTGCCGCCGTTCTTGGATAATCTGCTGCAGATCTTGCTTGCATGTGATATTAATGATATTGTTTAAGAGTTTCTGAACTCTATATTCAGAATGGGAATAAATACAGATCTCTTCCAGTCAGTTGGCCAGGTGGTTGTCCTGCAGATTCCTTGGCACAACTTGGTGAGCACACCTAGGGCCGTATCTTTTGGTTGAAATATATCAATTTGTATACCATCAATTCCTGGGAGCTTGTTCTCCTCCAGGATAGATTTGTTTATTCTTTGAGATATTAATCTCTTAGTCAATAGCACAGTTCAACCTCATTCACTGTACAACTTCCAGATGAATACAAACTACTAAGTAATTATAAGATAAGAGCTTGTGGGAAACCATTCAATGATGCCGTCACTCTGAAAGATGGGCCAGGAGAAGTGGCCCCGTAAATGCATAAAGGGCGACTTTTTCTTTTAAGGACCTATTTTATACCTTTAACATATTACATTTAACAAATGCCAAATGTAATTGAAGGGATGGAACACAACTCAGGACATTTGTTTCCAATCTATACTCATCCTTAAGTATATAAGGACAGGACTGGAGTTACCAATGCCAAGTAAATTTTTGTGAGTCCTACAGATTCTATTGTGCTGTGGGCCGTGAATAAGGATGAGTGTAGAAGAGCCGCTGCGTTTGAACTGAGGTGTTGGAGGACAGTGTTGAACATCCTCTGGACTGCTGAAGAACAAACGATTCTGCCTTGAAAGAAGTGTAATCAGAGTGATTATCAGAGGGAGGAATGGCTAAACTTTGTCTTACGTACTTTGGACTTTTGGTTCTGAATCTGCAAAGTCAGTGGGAGGAGCCAGGTGAACACTTATCCTATGATCGTGCACAAGTGAGAAGAGAAAAAGGAAAAGAACGTCATAAAAAGATTTACCTGAATATTATTTTTACTTTTGTAAGTCTTTTCCACCCTTTATTATTATTATTAATTTTAATGACAATTTACAGAGGTTTTGGATTTCCATTCATTCATTGTTGCACTTTTCTCCCTGCCCATCCCCTCCCTCCCAGTTGGCTCTTCTCTTTGAAAAGTAAAAGAAAAATTCTTCCATTGTTATACAATCCCTCCCCGCAAGTCCACTCCACTATGCAGCCTTCGTTCTGGACTCCTGCAATGACAATAATACTTAATCACATATTCCTTTTAAACAGTTCTCTCCCTCCTCTGTTTCAATGCAGCATACATTATTTATCCTCTCTTTCTCAGTCTCCCCCTGCCCCAACCCCTATGTCAGTCCTCTTTTGTAACAATGGCATTATGTCATATTTGTCTTTTTGTGACTGAGATATTTCACTCAGCATAATATCCTCCAGGGTCACCCCTTTTGTATAATATTTAATAAGTTCCTTGTTTTTCAATGTCGTCTAAAGAAGACTTCTCTATTCTATGAGAACAATGCTTTAGGAATTTTGAGTAGCTCTTAAAAGGGAAACAATGGGTGCTACTTGGGTTTCTTCACTCTCTTTAAAGTGAGAACTGGTGCACGGATCCTGTCTCAAGAGGTGCATGTCTGCCTGTTCACAGTTTCATATCATTGTTTTCATTATGAAGACGAAACAGAGGCACATACCAGCGCTTACTCATACATGTCCAAGTACGTGGATGGGACCATTCACACTCAGAGAAGCAGCTCAATGAGCTCAAACTCTTCTTAGTGAAAGGAAATGAACTCTTATTCTCTCACCTTTTACTTCGAGTGAGTGCAATGGTTCTCCTTTGTGCTGGGGAGTGTGGAAAACATCTAACTCACCGCTGAACTAGCACCAGAGTTTAAAAACTAGCACCTGAGTTTAAAGTTAAAGATAAATCCTATATATAGTGGTGTTCTGGCAGCTTAGACATGCAGTTCAAATCCACCAGCTGCTCTGTGGGAGAAAGATGGGCAATTCCTTCCCTTGGGATTTATAGTCTCTGAAAACTTGCTGGAGGGTCAGCTTTGAGTTGGTTACAACTTATATAGAACCACCACCACCTTTGGTGAAATTACTTTTCTCATCTCTACTACAGAGTTTCATAAATGCTTTAGGGCAGCTTGTGACCTCATCGAGCTGTGTGCTGGACCAGCCTCCGGGAAGTTGCCATGGGGACTGCCTAGTGATCAAAAGATGGACAAAGCTTGATGTGATCTCTCAGTAAATAAAGGCTGTAATACTTGACCCTGTTTAAGGGTTTAAAAGACAAGTCTCTGGTAAGTGAGAAGAAAGGCAAAATGATACCTGGCAGGAGGGAAAGGAGTTTTAGACCAGGTGACCCACCTCAAAATGAAGAGGTGAGTTGGGAAACAGAGTCAAGAGTAGTGGCCCTTACATTTTACTAATGGAGGGCTTGCTGCAACCCGCTCCAGAGCTTCTAAACAGGAGTTATGTTATAGTACTTATTTAGGGCTGTGTCCCTGAAGGCTGTAAACTATCAACATAACTGTTCACCAAAAAAGGCAGAGGTTTGAGTCCACCCACGGGTTCCTCTAAAGAAAGAGCTCATGATCTATTTCTGTAAAACTGGCCACTGGATGAAATATGTTTACGACATTGAAGTCTATGGGGGAGAGAATAGTTTAAAAGTATTATATTATAGGACATTATGTTTACCGTAAGAGTACAGAATGAGGGTTGCTGAGTGGATTATATTTGGGGGTGGGGGGTGGGGTTTGGGGAGGTGCGGGCGGGGGGATTGTGTACCAATGTGGGGGATTTTCGGTTGCCTTTCGAGAAGAGGAGGAACTCCGGGGGGAGGGCTTTGTGCGGGGAGCAGGGTGCAACAATGAATGAATGAAAACCCAAAATCTCTGTAAATGTTCATTAAAACTAATAAAATTTAATAAAAAACAAAACAAAACAAACCTGGCCACTGAAAAGCTCTATAAAGCCCAGCTCTGTGCTGTTGCACCTGGGTTGCCGGAGCCAGGACTGACTGTGGTAAATGCCAGTGTTAGGCTGGAGAGTGTGCGTGTCTTCCAAGTCTGTAAATGATGCTGATTCTGCTGGTCTGGGGATCACACTTGAAGTCTGAGCCCTAGAGAGCTGCAGAAGGGGTGCAGGAAGCAAGGGCTGCTAGAATCTGCCAGGTCTTAGGGTCCGGAGCTGGGTGGGATATGCAAGTTCACAAAATTTTCCCTAGGGGACTCTCCCTCACACACACCCCCCATTCCAAACCTCAATTCCCAAACCTATAATCACTGCATGAGGTAAACAAAGTCTTTTCAATCACAGTTGTTGTTGTTGTTAAGTGCCATCAAGTCATAGGCGACTCATAGCAACCCTTTGAAGGAAAGTCCTTGACCCCTGCATGACTTTCATCCTTTCTCCAGTTTCATAGGGTTTCTGGAGGCAAGCTATTATGGAAGGGGATGCCATTCCTGCTTTCAAGCTTGTTTTAGTCAGGGAGCTCCACCAAACACTGTCCACCATGGATAACCATTATTGCATTTGACACATCAGTGTCACAGTGTTCAGTTTCACAGCGACCACAAGTTACCTCTGTACAGCAAGTGGACACACCAGGGCTATACAACCTCTCTCTCTTCCAGGCTCCAGAGGCCGCGTGCGTCCCTCCATCACAGTACACTGCCTTTTCTTTGCTACCATACCACAGACTTTGGGAAAAGACACCATCTCTTACACTAACGTGGAGTTAAAGGTCTTGGTTAGGTTAAATGGCATGAAAGTTATAAATCAAACAAAAGGAACATAGTAAGACTAGTGTCAAAGATCCACTGCCTGTACTGAGGACACGTTTCACATTCTCAGCTGAGGAAGTGAGCTTCCCAACAGCACCGGTGAGCCAGCAAGCGGTTGTGAGAGTTGTAGCAAAGAGCAAACCCAAATCCAACCAAATCAGGGGCTGTGGGTCCCCTTTGAGTCACTGCAAGTCTGCATGTACCAGAGTAGAACTGTGTCTCACCAGGGTTTCAGTGACAGACTTTTCAAAAGCAGACCATTAAACCGTTCTTCTCAGGCACATCCGGTTAGTTTCAAACCTCTGACCTTCCAGTGAGTGGCTGGCTCTTCCCCACCTGCACCAGTCAGGGAGTCCATGGCAGGGAGACGGAAGCTCCCTCAGGACAAGAGTCAGCTCCTGTACAGATGTGAGCGTCAGTTTCCAAACTCCAAGGAGAACGTTTCATTCTTATTCTCCACCTAATGGCTCCAGAGCAGTTTCTCCTACAGACATTGACTTAATAATGTGGCTGATTGCTTCTCTGCACATGGTCATTATGACCGACCATGGGCACGTCACTTATCCTCTCTTAGTCCGAGTTTCCTCATCTGTAAAATGAGAAGCTGGACTAGATAACACGTGAAGGCCTCTCTCAGGGCTCACATTTTATGATTTTGTGCCTGACTGCCAGTGTGCCTCCTGACTGCCGCTGTGCACAGCCATGTGTGACTTCAAATGTTCCCTCCCAGGGTTCCCGCCTGTCTTCATAACCGAAAGTAGAGAGAGCTGGCTTTAGGCAAGACCGTGATGGAAGCTGAGTTGCATTTAATCTTCTTTTAAAGTTTTGTTTAAACTTGATGTGTAAGTGCCTTTTAGATTCTCTTTCAAGACAGCTGGAATTCCTTTCCATGGCTACATTTCATTCACTGCATAATTCCTCAGCTTCCTACCTCAGAGGGCTCTATGATTTCTCACTTAATGAATCCATTTCAATGTGAACTTGCTTCTAAATTGTGATATTGGTGAAGGATATTAATGTCCCATGGATTGTCAAAAGAACAAGCAAACCTGTGCTGGAGGAAGTGCAATCAGCAAGCTCCTTGGAGGTAAAGATGGTGGATGTCATCTCTCATACTGAGGGTATGTGAGAAGGTGTGCTGTGAGGAATCATCAGTCCTTAGGGTATGTGAGAGGGCATGATGTGAGGAATCACCAGTCCTTGGGGTATGTGAGAGGGTGTGCTGTCAGGAGACACAGTCCTTGGGTTATGGGAGAAGGCGTGCTGTCAGGAGACATCCGTCCATGGGGTATGTGAGAGGGTGTGCTGTGAGGAATCACCAGTCCTTGGGGTGTGAGAGAGGGTGTGCTGTCAGGAGACACCAGTCCTTGGGGTATATGAGAGGGTGTGCTGTGAGGAATCACCAGTCCTTGGGTTAACGGAGAGGGTGTGCTGTGAGGAATCACCAGTCCTT
>NW_006399805.1:7120577-7130832 GCF_000299155.1 Elephantulus edwardii | reverse complement strand
AAGCCATCACACTTGGAAAAGGAGAGGAAGGGTACACGCTAAAGGTGTTATTGCCATCCTTGCAACGATAGAACAGAATGGAGTGGGTCACTCTGTCTTTCACAGGATACAAGTTGAGGAGATGAAGCCTGTTGTTTCCTGGGGCTATATTGCAATTTTGGCCTTTTCTCACATTGAGGAGACTGTGCTTTTCATTTCCAAGGGCATGGTGAACCTCAGTAAACATGTTAACCAGAAGTGGCTGCTTTCGGTTGACCTTGGCTCCTGGGGCTCCACGTAAGGCAGAGTTGGGCATGTTGGTAGGCCGCCCAGTGGCTGCTTGTATGGAAGTAAATCTCCAGGATGTTGAGGTTCCGGGGGATTCCAACCACTGACTTTTTGGCTAGTAGCAAGCACTAAATGACTTTTTCCACCCAGGGACTCCTCGTCAGCTGCAGGAAATATTTGTTGGGTAACTAGTAGACTGTCTAGGACATGAGTGGTTGAGGTAAGAACAGGTTTTATGGTAGACAAAATTGATAGACCCGAAGGCCAATCAGATTCAGTCATCAGAGCAAAAAATCTATGAGTTTAAAACCCATCTAAGAGGCCTCAGTGAAGGGCAGGTAATCCTCAACCGTATTCTCGTATCACCCGAAAGAATATCAGAGTATTCTTTCACGAAGCCTAAAACTCTAAGCTCCACAGGCTGCTGTTTCCAGGTGTGGTTGTGTCTGTTCTGATACCACAGCCCTTGTACGACTGACTGCCTCCTGACGAGAATGGGACTTGTTGTTCTAGAATTCTTGATGGTCGGCTGTGACACATGTGTCTTTAAAATAATTCTTTCTAAACTTACGAATGGAGGCTCCGGTGGTTTAGTGGTAAGGAATTGTGCTGTGAACCCAAAGCCTCATGCTCTGAGGTCACCAGATACTCTGCACGAGAAAGATGCACAGTCTCCTCCTGTGTGTGCCGCCGCCACAGAAGAGTCAGCTGCGTCACCTCTGATAGCACCTAACAACCAACAACCTCCGTAAGACCGTATAGCGTATGAGCATGCGGGGTTTGTGAAGGGCTGTGAGCGGTCAGATACACAGGAACATGTGACAAGGAGTTGGCTTCCAACCAGGACATAAGAATGTGGAGCCTTCTTCTATGAATATAAGTGTGGCCGCTATTTCTGCCTTGAACCAAAAGTCTCAAGGCTTGTAGGAAAGAGGAAAAAGCAAAGAATAAGAGAGAAAAAACTGCTTGTATTTTAGTCTTAGGTTATAATAGGCAAAAGGAAGTAAATACAAATGCAGAATCAGAGCATTTCTACCAAATAAGATTTGGTGGATATGTACACACAAAGAAAAATATTGATTGATAGTCTTGGCAGATCATATAAAGAACAGAAGAAATGTGTTTTTAAAATCATGCTTCACAGTGAAAGAATTATACTACAAAAATTTGCATGAATTGATTTTAACTTGTGTCTAATTGTTATATAAAAGAATATTACTCAGTAATTAATATAGTAATAATAGATTTAACATATTATTCTAATTTTTATATCATTTCAAGATTACATTATAGTCAAATGTACTATAATGTTGTATATTCATGTGATACCTTCATGAAGATCACAGTTAGCTATTTATTATTGCAGAAAAAATTACAGAAAGTCTGAGTTATCAAACTGTTGTGTTTATAGATCCCATCTTAAAGATAATGAATATTAACCTTTTTGGAAATTTCAATGCAAAGCAAAAGATGAAGCTGCTGCTTTTATCCATTTTCAAAACATTAGAAATAAGCTATTCTTATGTGAACTGTGATCCCACTCGGCCGTCCAAATTCTGCTCTTAATTGTCCCCTTCACATAGAGTTGTTTGGAAGGGAACCAGCACCCCAGTCCTTTTATTTCTACATCCACTGGATGGAATGAGGCCAGCTTGCATATTTAAAAATAATCACAACCAATTTTGCTTTAGTCATTAATGCTTTTATGTTGAATATAGAATTCAAGATCTCATATAAAAACACCAAGGGGCTCCTTAAGGAATTCAGATTAAAGCCTTTATTAAGCTGCAAACCCTCCACTCTTCACCTGTTAGCCATGTGTAGATAGACTCTTCTCCAAGTGTTGGCTTCTTACAAAATAGTTGTTGATTCATTAATAATAGTAGCATTTCTAGACGTCCTGAGGTTTAGCTATGAGGGATAGCATTTAGCATGTTAATTAATTAATAATGTATTTAGTAATGAATTGATGCACCAAGGATCCCCAGTTAGGCAATGAGTAAACACGTGGATGCTAAACCAAAGGTTAGTGGTTCAAATTAATCCAGCAATTCCTCAGGAGAAAGACCTAGTCATTTGCTCCCAGGAATAAAACAGTCAGGAAAACCCTTCCCCGAATTTCTGCTCTCTCAGATGAGGCTGCTAGAAGTTAAAAGCTGACACAATGGAACCTACCAACAACTACAGCAATACAGGAGGGAGCCAACAAAAATTCTGTGTAGAGCACATGGCACATAACACGTTCCAAAAATCCCATCTGCTTCAAGGAGAAAGAGCCATGGAATGAACAGTGAGAGTTCGCGAGACAATGCCACAGGCATTCTAGAAAAGGGAAAAGAGCATAGGAGACAAGAAAATCATTTCCAAGCTTCAGCAGTAATTCACAGCTCGTATTATACTTTGCTGTTTTTTCCATATCATGGACTGACTGTCAAAAGAACAAACAACAACGTCCTGAGAGAAGGACAGACAGACTACTCCTCTGAAGCAAGGGTGGGGAGATGTGGGCTATCAGGGGGACAGTGCTTGGAGAAGGACATCATGCTTGGAAAAGGGAGGGTCATCGAAAGAGAGGAAGACCCTCGAAAAGATGAACTGACAAGGTGATTGCAACAGTGGGCTTACGCACAGCAGGGACTGTAAGGAGGACGTGGGATGGGTGGGGCTTTGTTCTCCTGTCTACAGAAAGGCTGTGTGTCAGAGTGCACCTGGCAGCACCTCAAAACAGGGCTAACAGTGCACCTTGGAAAACAGGACTTGCAGGCGCATTTATTTAAACAAATTCATTTAGATAGTTTGTAAATTAACCTGCTTCTCTAGGTTCTTATTGTGCATCACTGCCCTTATACTCTTACATGTTGTTGTTGTTATGTGTCATCAAGTCACCTGCAACTCAAAGCAACCTTATGTACGATAGTTCTGAACCTTGCCCTGTTCTGAGCCAGTCTCATTGACTTCAGTACATCTAACTCCGTTTCTCCAGTTACCATCTAATCTCATATGCTCGCTCCCTCTACTGGGCTGTCCCTCCACATTTCCAAACATGATTTTACTTCTCCAAAGACTGGTCTCACTTGGCCACATATCTGAAGTGTGTGAGATAGAGCTTCAAAATCCTTGACTCCAGGAGAAATTTAGTTTCACTCTCTCCAAGCCTGACCTATTTGTTCAAACCTATTTGGTGGTCCAGGGTATGTTCAATATTCTTCTCAAGTACTTCAACTCAAAGGCATAGATTCTTCTTCCATCCTCCTTAGTCGCTGCCCAGGTCTCTGATGCATAGCAAGTAATTGCAAAGACCATGGTCTGGATCAGGCATACTTTAGTGTCTAGACTGACATCATTTCTCTTTAACACTTTGGAAAAATCCCTGACAGCAGACTTCTTCAGTGCAATTCTTTTTTTGAATTACTGACTGCAGGTGCCAAGAGTGTTGACTGTGGACCAAAGCAAGTGCTAACAGCTCCAGTCTCTTTTCCGTCCATCATGGTGTTGTCAGTTGGCCCAGTGGTTAGAATCTTTGCCTTCTTGAAGTTCAGCTTCAATCCATATGAATACTACAGTCGTTGATCTTCTGTAGCAAATGTTTCGGGTCCTCCTCAGTTTTGGCAAGGAAGGTTGTGTCATCTGCGTAACACAGATTGTTAGTGAGTCTTCCTCCAATCCTGATACCACACTCTACCTCATTAGTCCAGCCTCTCGAATTACATGCTCCCAATATAGATTGAAAAGGTATGGAGACAAGACACATCCTTGATGCACTCCCTTCCTGATAAAAGACTTATAGATATTTAGATTTATGTTATCATGTACTATACCAAATATATATAAAAAAGATATGTGTAGTATATCAAATATAAAAGATATAACATGTATTTGCATATTATTATATAAAAATATTCATATAATAAAAAAAATCTCTAATGTCATTGGATATTCGAAGCTGAACTGTGTCACAGAGCTTCCACAGCTGTAAATAGTTATGGAAGCGAACTGTCGCATCTTTCCCCTGCAGAGAATCTAGTAGATTTGAATTGCCAGTTAGTAGGACAATGCTTAATGCATCATATTTTATTATATTTATATTATAGGTTGTTGTTATATACCATTGAGTCACCTGTGACTCATAGTGTCTCTATGCAAAATATCCCTAAACCCTGCTCTGTTATGCCAATCTGTCTCCCACACAGCTACCCCCATCATCCCAGTCACAGAATCAATCCATCTCATCGAGGGTCTTCCTCTCCTGCACTATCCCTCCACCCTCCCAAACATGACATCCCTCTTCAAGGACTGGTCCCTCCTTGCAACATGTCCAAAGTATATCAGTTAATGCTTCAGAATCCTTGCCTACAAGGAGCAGCCTGGTTTCACCCTTTCCAGGATGAATCTGTTTGGTTTTTTGGCAGTCCATGGTACAGCACAGGAGAGGAGGATTCCAGATGAGATGGATTGACCCAATAACTAGGGAAATGGAAGTAGGAGTGTTAGAGTCAGTGAGACTGGCTCAGGACAGAACAGGCTTCAGAGTTATTGCACAGAGAGTGGCTATGAGTCACAGGTGACTTGACAGCACATAACAGCAATAACAGGTACATATGTTTCGTATCTAGGTAAATATGTATATAGCCCATATCCAGGTATTTATATAATTTGCTTGCAGCCTTTCCATCAAGTGATGGAGTCTATGTTTTGCCACTTGATCTGGTGCAGCCTTGAGACTCATTGTTGCCAATATACTGTGGCAGAAATAAAGCTATGCCATATAAAGAAACTCTGAGCACTTCTGCCTTTTCCTGGCACCCCTGCCTCACAGTGTGGTAGTATATTGGGCAGCAATAGCTAACTGATACAATTATGGAACCTTGTCTATTCCTCTTTCCTTCTCTGAAGATAACTGTGGGATTGGACATGATGGAATTTTGAAGATAGACAAGAACATTTTTTCCTTTCTATTTCATGTGTTCCTTCTTAAAAAGATGATATATATGCTACATCTTAAGGAGGGTAAGTTGTTAGATGGAGCTTTTGATTTAGAGGGCACATGTGGCTCTAGGGGAACAAAGTAGAACTCCAAGAAAACATAGCAGAGACTAGTCACTGTGAATTGACTCTGGATAAGGCCTAAAGCCATGGGGTCAAGGCAACATTTACCAATGCCCAGTATTACAGACAGCTAAAACAGATCTGGAAAAGGGGCAGAAATTCTGTTCCAGATTTGGCTAACTAATACAACTTTAGAAATCCATTAAGAGATATTAATAGAGCACTTTTCTTTGCTTGGAGTGTCAAGTATGATCAATGCTAAGACATGGTAGCAATTTCACAAGGTAGCAATTTCAGCATGATGTTATCAGCAACAACCTAAGTCCAGTGTTAATCACACTGGAGGAGATTGGCCGTGTTTCTCTGGGGGAGCCCTTGGTGGATTCAAACCAATAAAACAGAGTGTCCTTTAAGTTAACGATGGAACTCTTTAGAGAGTATAAAAGAAGACTCATAAATTAATGGAAAAGAGTGGCTAGTTAATGAACACTGCAGTAGATCATGAGGGGAAGAAGTGTCCAAAAGGAACATATCATTAGGCATTATGTGTATGACAACAATCTTGAACAAAAGGTGCAATGAGGGGAGGGCAGGAGGAAGGAGATGCGAGGGAAGAAAATGTACAACAATGGGGTGGGAATGAAAACATCTGTGATTTTTTAAAAATCATGAGTAGAGACATTTGTGAGTGGGAATTTCACCCCAAAACCATGAGACTGAATGAGCTTCAAAAGAACACCTTGAGTAAAACAAAGACTTGGGACTTAATGAACCTTGTACTGAAATGAACCCTGTTAAGGTCTTTTATGAACTCCAGAGCTCATGCTTGAGCTAACTGGTTATGCTGAAGGGAGGGAGAGACATGAGACAGTGTCTATTCAGACCTTCGATTAACTCCTCAGCTCATCCCTGCGCTGTGTGCTACTCTGTCCCTAAATAGCCTACAAACCCTTGAGAACTGAACAACTGGAGAGGCACATTCAACACCCAGACTGCCCACTGGGTGGCACACACATGGCACAGATTCTAATAGACGTGTGGAGGCTTTGAAAACTGAACACAGATTGGAAATACAACCCACAACAGGTTCGTCAGGACTTGTAGCCTAAGCCCAACCAAGACAAATGTCTATTTAAAACATACATACTATGACGTTCTAAATGTTGAAGATACAATCCAAAATTACTCAGCATATATAAGAAAATCAATTGCAAGAAAAAAAGGGCCAGCAGATTTTGCCAAGACTCACTATTAAAACTCATTGCTGTTACATTCAAACTAACACATAGCTGACTCTCCATGGAATTTCTGAGCGTGTGTGTGTGTGTGTGTGTGTGATCAGTGCAGCTCCCTGTGAATTAGATCACCAGAGATTCCTTAAGATACACTTATATTTTCTATTTAAAGAAGAACCAAATAGATATTTCAGAAATGAAAAACAGTCACTTTTTTATAAAGAGAACACCTCTCAGAGGATAGGATCACTGCAAGAACGAAGACAAAAGAAAAAAAGGAATTAGTGAATTTGAAGATAAACTAAAGGACATTACTGAGGTTGGTTTTTTTAGGCTGCCTGGAGAAAAATGATATATAATAGCTAAACAGCTTAAGGGACTAAAAGAAAATAAAAGACTACTTAACATTCATGCCAGAGAGCAAGAAAAAAAAGGAAAGGAAGGTGATGAAAAGAAGCCCAGTGCTAGCAACCAAATATAAACAAAGAAATACTGAAATTTTCCTAAGAAAGGCAAAGACTCAAGAAATTCAGCCAATCCTAAAGAGGATAAAACCAAAGAAATCCATTTTTAAGCAGATCATCATGGTAGTCAAGCAAAAGTCTTGAAAAAGTAAGGAAAAATCAGTTCATTTCTTTTACAGAAATGATGATTCAAATTACTACATGTATATTATCATAAATCAAAATATTAGAAAAAAGACCAGAGCTTCTAGAGGGAGGAATGCTAAGAGCTGTAGCCCAGAACTCTACATCAAGCAAAGATATCCTCCACGAAAGAATATGAAGTTAAAGTAATGTTAATTGAAGACAAACACACAGACAGGCTCTAAAATGTATGTGGAGAGATATTCTTAAATAAAGAAGAGAAAGGGCACATAATGGAAGCTAGGAAATGAGGAATGAGATAAGAGAAATAAAAATGATAAACAAAAAGGTAAAATATTACAGATGACACCATATCTCTTTCTATTATCCTGATTCATTGTCCAGCTCTCTGACACATAGCATGCAATTGTGAAGACTATGGCCTGGATCAGGCACACCTTAGTTTGCAGCCTGACGTCATTGCTCTTCAGTACTCTGGAGAGGTCCCTGACAGCCAGCTTTCCCAGTGCAATTCACCTCTTGATTTCCTGGCTGCTGGTACCAAGAGTGTTGATTGTGAAACCAAACAAACTAAAACTGTTAACAATCTCAATCTCTTCACCATCCATCCTGATGCCGCCAATTGGCCGAGTGGTGAGAATCTTTGTTTTCTTGATGTTGAGCTTCAATCCATATTGATGGCTGCAGTCCTTGACCTTCTGCAGCAAGCACTTCAGGTCCTCCTCGGTTTCAGCAAGCAGGGTTGTGTCATCTGCATAATGCAGATTGTTGATGAATCTTCCAATTCTGAGCTATATTTCTCCTCATAGAGCCCAGCATCCCAGATGATCTGTTCTGCATACAGATTGAAAAGGAATAGAGATAGAATACATTCCTGGTGAACACCCTTCCTGATTTTTGAACCATGCAGTGTCTCCTTGCTCCGTTGTGACAACTGCCTCTTGGTTCAAGTATAGGTTTTGCATAAACACAATCAAATGTTCTGGGATTCCCGTTCTCCTCAGAGTCAACCATAGTTTGTTGTGACCCACACAGTCAAGAGCCTTTGCATAGTTAATTAAACACAGATAGATGTTCCTATTGTGTTGTCAGAATGTCATCTGAGCTGCAGAGTTGACAGATAACAAATAAAGCTCCATTCACAGAACTATCTTCATCAGTTGGGTAAATTAAACTTAAAAGCATCAGCACACCAGATGGCAGCTGTGTGAACTGTTTCCATGAAATTTTACTGGGGGCTCAGTACCTGTTTCTAAAGTATCTCTAGTCAGAATCTTCCTCTGGAGCCCCAGCTAACAGAGCACCTGGAACACTCATCCTTCTTTCACAGTTTATTCACAGTCACACACACACATTGAGACGTGAAATGCAAATTGATCATACTAGCATCCAAGTAAATGAGGGGTAAATCAGGTTCCCATCTACCATTTTCAGCAAATCCTTGTCCACAAAAACAAACAAAACTGCACTGCTAAAGAGACAGTTCCATAACAATGATGAGATATCATCTCACCCCAGTAAGAACAGCAAAATTTAACAGAACAGCAAACAAATGCTGGCGAGGTTGTGGAGAAACTGGAACCCTTATTCACAGTTGGTGGGAGTGTAAAATGGTGCAACAACTGCGGAAGGCGGTGTGGTGTTTTCTCAAAAAGTTGCAAATAGAAATACCATTTGACCCAGCAATTTCCACTACTGGGAATTTACCCTAAAGAAACCATAACTTCTACCTAAGCAGATATATGCACACTCATGTTTATTGTGGGTTTGTTTGCAAGAGCAAAGAACTGGAAACAACCCAAGTGCCCATCAACAAATGAATGGATAGAGAAGTTGTGGTATATTCACACAGTGCAATACTATGCAGCCTTGAAAAACAAGGAACTCAAGCAATACTATGCAAAATGGATGACTCTGGAGGACTTTATGCTGAGTGAAATATCTCAGTCACAAAAGGACAAATACTGTCGTTAAATGGGACTGACATCAGGGTTGAGGGAAGAATGATGTATATTGCATTGAAACAGATAAGGGAGAGAACTGTTTAAAAGGGATGGATGATTAGGTATTATTGTCATGTCAGGAGTCCAGAGTGAAGTGGACTTGGGGGGAGGGATTGTATAACAATGAAAGAGGTTTTTTTTCTTTCCAAGGAAAAGAGTGAATTTGTGGGGAGGGGGTGGGCAGGGAGAACAGTGCAACAATGAATGAATGGAAACCCTAAGTCTCTGTAAACTTTCATTGAAATTAATTTAAAGAGGGGGGGGAGAGAGAGAGGGATAGACAGTTACAGTTACAGTTCATAGCAACCCTGCACTGCATTCCCAAGGCTGCTGACCTTTCCAATGGAGGATACTGTCTGTCTTTCTCCTGGGCAGTGGCTGGTGCATTCAAATTGCTAAAGTTTTGACCAGCAGTCCATTGTCATAGGAACTAAGCTGTCAAGGCAACTTAGAAGTCACCCTGATTTTGACAAGTAGATGGAATCAGTTAAGTGGGGAAATGACAGCCTTTTTAACAAATGGTGTTGGCAAAACTGAAAAAGTATCTGCAAAAGACTCAATCAAGATCCACACCTCACTCTATATACAAAAACCAACTCAAGGTGGATCATGGACCTAGGACTAAAACCAAGGACTATAATCTTCATTAAAGAAAAGCTTGGAAGAACACTAGAAGTCCTAATCCACAACATAAACAGTCTTCCAATTATCTTGAAAAACCTACAACCAGGAGAAGATAAAATAGATGAATGGGACCTTCTAAGAATCAAATCCCTATGCACAACCAAAAACTTCTCTAACAGGGTAAAAAGGGAAGCCACAAACTGGGAAAAGTATTTGGAAATGACATATCAGATAAGGGACTTACATCTAGAATTTATAAAATACTTGAGCACCACAATAAGATAAAGGTAAATAATCCAATAGAAAAATGGGCACAGGATATGAACAGACACTTCACCAAAGAAAACATTCAGATGGTCAACAAGCACATGAAAAAATGTTCAAAATCCCTAGCTCTAAGAGAGGTGCAAATCAAAATAACTATGAGATATCATCTCACCCCAGTCAAAATAGCAAAATTTAACAGAATAGC
>NW_006399805.1:7094246-7119988 GCF_000299155.1 Elephantulus edwardii | reverse complement strand
AGAGGGTAGTGTTCTAGAGGGGAGGGTTGGGAGGGGAGAAAAGTGCAACAATGAATGAATGGAAATCCAAAGTCTCTGTAAATTTTCATTGAAATTAATAAACTAAAAAAAAAAGAAGTCACCCTGAGACAGTTCTGTCTGATGTCCTGTCGAAGAGGAGGCAACAATGAGATCTCATCATTGATCTCAAAGTGATGAGCTCACTGAGGCCTTCGATGCAATCTCTGGGCTGCTATGAAAGTTCCTGCGCTGAGGAAGAAAGCATCTGGGCTGACAAGGGAATCAGAGAAATGTTGGCACACTAGTTATAGAAGTAAAAGAGCAAAGGATTCATGGATAATGTGAAAATGAGAAGTCGATGGAAATTTTGCAAATCTTCACTTTTAATTATTTCTGATGTTTGTATTTATTCATTTTCTTCAGGGGAAAGAGGAAATGAAAGGAGTAGATTTAAGATAACTTGTTTAAAAATTGAATAATGTTGCTGTTCTTTTGTATAATCATCCATTAGGGTTATTGAAAGACCCTGCAACGACCAGCTCCATTTCCTACGAGGGCTCAAACTTTCATCATTTTCTTCTCTTTTCTATTTGACATCTTTATGAAAATCCTGACGTTTCCTGCCCTGGGAGAAAAGTGATTGCCCAGAAGTCAATATTAAAGTCACTTTTTCTGATTCCCCTCACTTGGTTGAAGATGAAGGGTGAAAGTGGTACTACCGTCTCTTCCAGAAACGAGAAAATTTTGAGAAGGAAAATAAATCAGGCTACGGTCCATTGCTTGGGAGAGGACATACAGTCTTCAAGTCCGGAAAGGATAAGAACTTGGGATGGGATAGGAGGGATCTTAGCAACTTGATTCAAAGCAATGGGGGTTGGTGTGTTGGAATTGGTGAGACTGGCTCAGGACAGGGCAGGCTTCAGAGCTCCTGTATATAGGGTCACTATGGGTCATAGGCAGCGCAACTGCGCATAACAATAACAGCAACAACAAAGTTAAAGATACTTTGTCAAAGACGTCCTGTAGGAGGATTCTCTCTGTTTGAGTTGCCGTGACAGTCAGGCCAAGTTACATGTTGTTGCCGCTGTTATGTGCCGTTGAGTCCCATCTAACCCAGTGATCCGCTGAACAAGAGAAAGGTCTGTTTCCTGCTTCTTCATCACCCTCACCACCCCCACTATGCTGGAGCCATCCTGGTAGCCACCGGCTCAGCCCATCCCACTGAGGGGCTTCCTCTTTTTCACTGACTCTCTGCTTTGCCAGCAGGATGTCCTCCCTCACTTTCTACACACAGTTCAAATATGTTTTCCTAGCAAGCTTATGAAGCAACACAACAGAGCTGAAGTAGCCACTCATTGAAACATTCGGCCCTGATTCCACCACCTCACCTATTGTTGCTATTAGCAGCCCTCAAATCAGCTCTAACGCAAAACAGAACCGAATGTTGCCAGGTCCTGCAAGATTTCCATGGCCAGACAGGACTGCTGCAATCCACTGAGTTCTCCTTGACTGATTCGTGGAACTGGCGATGGTCAAGTCTCCTTCCTCTTCTACCTTGGTTGGAAATCTCCACTGAAACTAGTTCTGCAGCACAGCAGTGCACAGCCATCCATTGACAGACAGGCCGGGGTGCACATGAAGCGTGCTCACTGGGATCTAATCAAGATCGCCGGCATGGAACTTGAGAATTCCACAACTGAACTACCTCTGCACTACTCGGCTCACTAGGCGTCCTTAGCTGCTTGGCTAGCGGAGAGTGAGCTTGTGAACCTCACCACAGACACTCGGCGGGGTGCTGGGCTCTACGTGGTGGACACACCCCTCTTTCCCTCACAGAGCTTACATTTTTATGGAGGAAAAACTACCATTGAATACACAACCGTGTTCCAGGAGCTTTCCAATTGGGAAGTCACCAAACACGGAGATTGGAGAACAACTTGTCAGAGTTCATATTGAAGCTGAAACCTGCTGAATGGATGTGAGTTGCCTGGCCCAGCTGGGTAGTTGTCTCTTCAGTGTGATGGTGAAGTCCATGTTCTACCCACTCTGTGCCTACGGTTAACCCCGTAAAATCATCCATGCAGACAGAGAGGTCAACACCAGGCTTCCATCCTAAACTAGCACTGGTTAGACAGTGAAGCAAACACATGGTGATGATCCAATCGGAGGATGTTGGACAAGGCCCTAGGTTCTAACCATGAACTCTGTATCTCGGTGAATAAGGTGAGACTTGTAACAATAGTTATATTTCCATGAATCAATTGTTAAATTATTATCATCCATTATTAAAATACAGATATTCCTTTACTGTAAAGACTTATTACCTGACACTTCTCTAGTGTTATGGGGTAGGAAAAGGGCTACAAACTTTGCACAGGTTCATTAAATATGTTGTTTTCATGACCCTTGAGGCAAACATTAGCATTATTTCCATCATGAGGAGATGTCAGAAGTAGGCTAAGAAAATTCTTTAAGAGCATACAACTGGTCAATGGTGAAGTCAGATATTACTGAAGTTCAAGTTCTTAACCACTTTGGCTTTACATTTAATGATATCAAAACCAAACACACATCCCAAATCCACTGCTGATGAGTCTGTTCTGATGCATAGTGAACCCGTAAGAGAATTGCCCCTCACTGCACCTTTGAGAGGCTGGCATCTTTGTGGGCACTAACTGCAGCCACATCTTTCTCGCCTGGAGTGGCTGGCGGGTTAGAGCCAGCAGTATCTCATTTAACAGCTGAGTGCTTGTAAACACTGTGCCCTGAGCCGACACCATGGAGTCCAGAGAGTGATGGGGAAATGGAGTGCAGAGAAGCAGAAGGGACCTGTTACCAGGGCTCGTTCTGCTGTAAGAGCAGAGAAGGTGTCGTAAAACTTTCAGAAACTGGAGCCCATGTAGGGAGGAAACATGTTAGAGGGGAAAAAGAAAATGTTTTCTACTAAGAGAGACTCTGGTCGTCTAGTGGTAAGGTAGTGGTCTGCCATCCCAAAGTGCAGTTCAAACCCGCCAACAGCTCCATGAGAAGATGACGGGCGATCGTTTCCTGTGTGACTGAACTGCCTCTGAAAACCTACTGGAGGGTCAGCTAGGAGTCGGGTCCCGTTCAACAGTGCACAATGGAGAACAACGGAAAAGTGGGAAGATCGTATCCTGTCAGGAGTGGGCGGTAGCTGAGACTTTGGCGAACAAGGCGATCCCAGCGAGCTCCGCTCTTACAGATCCCTCTCCACGGAACGGAATGCCCTGTTTCTTTATAAAGTCAAGTGATGTTTTCCCTGAGTGCTCCTCTCTGTTGTCATCTGCAAACAGAAGCCAAGAAAGAAGACTTTATATTTTATAGTCTTTCTAGTGTCTCATAAAAACTGAAGGCTCTGCAAACTTTCATGTTACATCTTGGAATAAAAAGGAACAAGCAGAGTGACTTTAAAAAAAAAAGATAAGGAAAGAAATGAGTCCTCTCAGCTTGGGGTAGAACTTGGCCATGGCGATGCCCAGACTGGCAGACCTGTCTCATAGCTGGTGACTTCAGAGGCCATCTGGGGACACAGGACCCTGACCCCCGGCACTGTTGTTGTTGTTATGTGCCGTTGAGTCGTCTGTGGCTCATAGCGACCCTATGTACAACAGCCCTAAACACTGCTCTATCCTGTGCCAATCTCATTGCCTCTGACACACCCATCCCGATCACCCCAGTCACTGAATCAGTCCACCTCATAGAGGGTCTTCCCCTCCTGCGCTGTCCCTCTACTCTACCCAGCATGATGTCCCTCTCTAAAGACCTGTCTCTCCTTACAACATGTCCAAAGTATGTCAGACGAAGCCCCAGAATCCTTGCCTCCAAGGAGCAGCCTGGTTTAACCCTCTCTAGGCTGAATCTGTTTGTTTTCTTGGCAGTCCATGGTACATTCAATACTCTTCTCTGGCACTGTTAGACCTGGGAAATGTTTATGTCCCAAGCATGTAACTGAGAAGAGGTGACACCAGAAAATATTGATCTTGGAAAAGAAAATAGGGCACTCAGTGGCAGACAACCAGTATGTCTCACTCGATGTCTAGAAGGAGCTGCCGGAATGTTTTGCTCAAATTGTACATCAGGACCTATGTGCAATGTGGCATTGGAGAGGCTTAGAATAAATTTATACATGAAGCTTTCAGTTCAGTTTGGGTGATTAAATGAAAAGAAATAAAATAAACAATTTGGGAAGTATGCTGTTGAATCAATGATCATTGATTTAATGCAAGCACCATGTAAGTAAGGCACTTGGATGCCATGTGAGGTACAGTTGTCAAATATGGACACTAATCAAGGAAACCAAAGCAAACGTGAATACAGTGATTGTAAACCAGTTTTCCCTTCCTTACCACCACCTTAAATGCATACACTACCCCCTGCACCCACCACTTCTCCATCCCTGTCTTACTGTGGTGACTGGAGTGTTGCTATGATACTGGAATAGTGTCATCGATATTTTAAATACTGGCAGATTCACCTGTGGTGAAAAAGGTCGGTGCAGTTTCTCTACTAAGACAGATTAGAAAGCAAGCCCTGGTGATCTGGGTCCCAACATTGGCCAGTGACAATCCCATTGACTATAAAAGAATAGTGTTCAGAAGGCTGCAAAGTGGAGTGGACTTGGAGGGAGGGATTGTATAACAATGAAATAATTTTCTTTTTCAAAGAGAAGAGTGAACTGGGGGGGGGGTGCACAGGGAAAAAAGTGTAACAATGAATGAAATCCAAAGTCTGTAAATTTTCATTAAAATTAATAATAATAAAAAGTCAAATGTGAGAATGGTTACCCATGGTGGACAGTGTTTGGTGGAGCTCCCCAATTAAAACAAGCTTGGAAGTGGCATCTACTTCCATAATAGCTTGCCTCTGGAAACCCTATGAACCTGGAGAAAGGATGAAAGTTATACAGGTGTCCAGGACTTTTGTTCATAGGGTTGTTATGAGTCACCTATGACTCGATGGCACTTAACAACAACAACAATAATAAAAAGAGAGAATCTAGTACAACATCATGCTAGAAGGTGAGCACCCTAGATTGGATGGTGCTCAAAATTCAACTGTGATGAAGATGATGGGGGAGCAGGTGACCTTTTCTCTTGTTGTTCAAAGGGCTACATAGCTCTGATCTTGCTTTGAGGCCAGTTTATACTAACAATCCTTCACATAATCCTCCTTAAAAGCAACAAGGCAAAGGCAGGTGCATCTCCGCCCTGAAGTTACAGGCTCTGAGAAAATGAGATGGGAAAGAAGTTAATAAAGGTGGACTTCTTATTTTCTACTTTTGAAACCTAATTCGAGCTGGGAAACACGACCTGGATGTTGAATTGGAAATGGAATTAGAGAAGCAGAGGCTGCTCCTTTGACGTGATTGGCTTCCATCACCTTCCAGCCCCTCCGTGTCTGCGTGGTTATCCTCCTCTGCACCCAATGTGCCTTCTCCAATTAGCATGCCACCCTTTCTGGCTGACCCAGCATCCTGGAATGGAATCAATGTTAATGGTTTCTGTGATTCTGGTTGTTTTTCCTTTATTGATGTTTCCTTTTCCCTTCATCTCACTTCCAAAGGAATTTTTATTTGGTTTGAAAACAACCCAAAATGATGGACTCTTTTATGCTTTTCTGTAGAGGTAGGAAATAATTGGGTTTTACAGACTCTTTAAATCTCTGGCACACTGAACAAAGTCCAGTCCTCCAACAGGCGAGACAAACCTCAGGCAAAATGGTGAATAATAGGGAATTGAAAATTCTTCTGTAAACCAGTCTTGGGAATTCATCTGTAAATCATCACCCAGCTCACTCATCTCCTTTTCTTCTTTCCTTTCCTTTGCCAAAATATTTTCAGACTTGAATGGGTTAAGAATTAGGATACTGAGTGTTACAAAAGAGATCGATATGAAGAGAAGATTGGTACTTGCACTTTCTGGCTCCTGGATGGGAGAATTAAACACCCTAGTGTTACCTATAAGGAAGCACTCGTGGCATGTTCTGCAGAGAGTTGTCACCGCCAATCCAAAGGCCACATCTTTCTGGTAGTTTGAATCCACCAGCAGCTGCATAGAACAAAGACAGGCTGTCTCCTCCTGTGCAATTTACAACCCCAGAAACGGACTGAATGGCTGACTGTGAGCCAGCACTGACTCAACGGCAACACGTGATGAGAATGTTACGTACAAATATTAACTGTAAGGCTAGTGTCAATAAGACCTGATTTCCTTCTTTACTGACTTAAAAAGAATGAAAGCAAAATGTTAATTTTCCATTTGACTTCTAGATGAGAAACAAGCACCCTCAGGACTTCCATGCTTAGAACAGCAATTGATTGCTCGTCACTCTTCTAGAGTTTAGACTCCCTGGTGATACAATGGTTAAAATACTTGAGTGCTAATCCAAAAGTCAGTTGTTCAAATTCACCAGCTGCTCAAAGACAGACAGATGGGATAGTCTGTGTTCATAAAGATTTACAGGCTTGGAAGTTCTTGGGAATTCTATCTTTGATGACAGTTCTAGCCTACAGGGTCTCTGCGAGTTGGCATTGATAACAGTGCAGTTGTTGTTGTTATGTGCCATCAAGTCACCTGCGACTCATAACGACCCTATGTACAACAGCCCTAAACTCTGCCCTATCCTGTGCCAATCTCACCATCTCCGACACACCTACCCACATTACACCAGTCACTGAATCAATCCACCTCATCAAGGGTCTTCCTCTCTTGCGCTGTCCCTCCACACTCCCAAGCTTGCTGTCCCTCTCCAAGGACTGGTCCCTCCTTGCAACATGTCCAACGTATGTCAGAAGAAGCTTCAGAATCCTTGCCTTTAGTTTCTAAATTATACATTATATTCTTTATACAACTTAAAATAAAGGGGCAGTTCTACTGCCGGTCTTACCTGGGCTTACAATTTCTTGTCTGTAGCTGGAGAATACAAGATACCTCTATCTCTTGGGCTCCACTTATTAGCTAAGCGACATGATTTTTAATCATTAAAGTCCTAGGAAACCACAAAAGTAAACGTCAATTTCCACAGCAGACTCTTACTTGTAGTGACCACATTTGTGCCAGAGTAGAACTAAACTCAGTTTACAGTGGCTGGTTTTCTGGAAGTAGATAACCAGGGGTTTCTTCTGAGGTGGGTTCAAAGCTTCAATCTTTTCCTAGCAGCCAAGTACCCTAAGCATTTGCATCACCCAGAGACTCATGATTCATGCACGTGGCGAGCTGCCCACAGGGATGGCACAAGCAACCCACAGTGACAGGACTGGACAGTCTTCATCTCTCTGAGAGCTCCCTCTACCTAAATGCTATTGATCAAGAAAAGTGAGAGGACCGGCCTTGATTCGTGGGAACAGGAAACAGACTCAGCATTTTGATTAAAAGAGCTGCGATGAATTTGTGATAAAATTTGATCTCCTGCTTTAAGCAAATGAAAATTTATATCAAAGATTACATATCCTTTCCCCCTTGTCAACTATGAACTTCAAGAGTGTAGGGAATATTGATTATAGTTCTTTTTATATTCCACGCCCAGATTGCCTGCACACAGTAGACCTCAAATCCGTCAGTTGAACTAATGGTGGATTGCTGACGTCAGATAGACCCATGCTGAAAGTAAGGAACACCAGAAGAATGTCTATTTATGCTTTATTGACTATACAAAGGTATTTGACTGTGTGGATCATAACAAGCTATGGCTAACATTGAGAAGAATGGGAATGCCAGAGCATGTAATTGTGCTCATGTGAAACCTATACCTAGACCAATAAGCTGTTGTGTGTACATAGCAAGGGTTTAAAATGAAGAAGGGTGTGTGTTAGGGTCGTATTCTCTCTCCATACCTACTCAATTTATGTGCTGAGCAAATTATTCAGAAAGGAAGTCTCTCTCAGGGAGGAGTGATAGGGAATGGCAAAGGGCACACTGACAAAGGAGATTAAACAGAGCTGGCTTTGACAAGCACTGTGGCAATTGGACAATTAAAACAGACATTCGGAGGGCAGGGGAAGAAGAACAAACTGGGGAAGAGTTAGAGAGAATGGTACAGCAATGAAGGAATGAAAACCCAAAATCCCTGTAAATGTTCATTAATACTAATAAAATTTAATAATAATAAAAAAATTATTTAGGAATGTGGACTCAAAGAACAACGTGGCTTCAAGATCAGAGGAAGACACCCCAATAACCTACATTATGCAGATGACACAATCCTGTGTGCTTGAAGCACTTGTTGAGGAAGATTGCATCACAATGTTAAGAAAACAAAGATTCTTACCACTGTACCTTTAGACAACAACGTGATAAATGGGGGAAAGATTGAAACTGTCAACAACTTCATCTTACGTGGATCCACAATCAGCACTCTTGGTACCAGCACTCAGGAGATAAGGAGACACAGTGAACTGAGGAAGTAGGGGCCTCTCCAAGTTCTTGAGGAGTAATGATGTCATTTTGAGGACTAGGGTGCATCTGACTTAGGAATGGTCTTTCTGATCACTTGCTATGCATCTGATAGCCGGACAATGAATGAACATGACAGAAGAAGAATTGATGCCTTTGAACTGTGGTGTTGGAGAAGAGTCCTGAATATCCCATGAACTGCCAAAAGAACAAATAATTACGTCTTGAGGAAAGTGCAGCCAGAATGTTATTTGGAGGCAAAGATGATAACGTTTCTCCTCACTTACTTCAGGCATGTGGCTAAGAGGTGTTATTCCTTGAAGAGGGTCAGCAAAGGAGAGGAAGACCCTCAACCAGGTGAATTGACACAGTGACTGCCACAGTGGGCTCTAGTGTGTCAGGAAGTGTGAGGATGACACAGGTTAGGACAGGGTTCAGATCTGTTGTTCACAGGGCTGCTGTGGGTCTTACTTGACTCGATGATACCTAACAGCAACAAGAGCAATAATCTATCTGAGACGTAAATAGTAATACCGATCCATTGCAATTGCCTTACTACTCAGTTTGTAGGAGTGTGTGCGCAAGGTTTGGAGTTAAACCTAGATACTTTTTATTTGATCTCTTTTCTTAGCGGGTAGAGTAAGTTTGAAAAGGAAAGGCCTGAAGCTTTGTAGAGAACGTGAGTGAACACCAAAAAAGGTGAGGAGACAGGTTGTCTAAAAGAGCAGCCTGCATATTGCTAAGTGAGGAAAGGGGCATTGAGGTTGTTGAACTGAGAGCCGGGAGTTCACGACTTCTTTCCAGGCAAGATGGATAATATGGATTTGCAGAAGTAGGCATGAAGAAAACAGAAAGAACACACAGACTCTGGGAAGTAGTTCTACGATTTTCTAGAGAAGGCCGCATGTTGAAATGCTGATTTCATGCCCTCACACAGAAGCCATTACCCAGAGCTGGAGTTGCTGGCGCTCCATACCCGGAATCCTGAGAGAGTTAATCCAGAAGGAAACATGCTAACAGTCTTTGCCGGCTATCAATTCTTTGCTTCTAGACGAAAACCTTAAAAGAAGCCCAAGGCTCCTGTGGTTTCCCCCCTTCTCACCCTGCAATGCTCCTCTGTCAATCTGACTTGAGCTGGGCATGCCACTGACGCTGACTTTTCATAGATCATCTTTCTAGAATACAAGAGGACCGTATATATCACTTTGCATTCTGGTGTATACTAAGCACTGTTCACTCACCAGTACTTCTGTGCATGTACAACTAGACTATCGATTCCTTACAGGGAGTTGTCTTGTCTCTGTTTTCCTCCTTGATGGCTGTATTTGCTTTCAATGTGTTATCCTTGTATCTCAACATTAAGTGGGATCTTGTTACCTTTTTTTAATGAGTTAAGTCAAGCATATATACACCAGTCTCTGATAGTTAGGAATGGCTAAGTGGTAGTTTACTGTTTTTATTACCATTATAAATATTACTGATATGTAACCTATAGGCTGAAGAATAACATTAGGCAACATCCCCTCAGAGGTAGTCTGGGAGCCATGGACCAACGAGCTACCTGGACCGTCATATCACTCACTAATTTATTCATAAGGCAAAGATTTTTTGAACGTTAACCTGTGCTAAGTTTGCATGTTCAGCAGTAAGCAGACTAGATAAGGCACCTGCCTCCACAGGGCTTATAGCATGTGACAGTGGAGCTTATAGCATGTGACAGTGGATTTTATAGCATGTGACGGTGGAGACATGTATTAAGCCAGTAAAGGAGGCAAATTACAAATTCTAATGAGTGCATTAAAGAGAAGGATTGAGACTTTATAAACACGTGTGGAGGAGAAAGTCTTCTGAAGAAATGATATTAAAGCAACATCTTGAATGAGAAAGTGGATCCAGTCTAATCAACACCAGTGGACAAACCATCTACAGAGAAGGAACAGTGTTGGCGCTGGATACATTTGAATGACAGCAGAGGATGGCAGTTGGTAGCTTCGCTTCAGCATGTTCTGAGAACCCCTACACAAGTGAGCTTACATTGGAGAGAGGGATCGATTTTAAGGAATTGACTCACATGCTTGCGGGAGGCTCACAAACTCCACATCCATAGATCAGGCTTAGGTAACAGGTGGAAGGTTCCTGCAAGTCTTGGGTCCCAAATCCACAGGTAAGGAGTTGAGAAGAGACAAGCAAGGCTTCTGGGAAAATGTCTAGATGCCTAGCACCAGAAAACACAGTACACAGGCTTCCCTTTATAGCTTAAGGCATCGGCTGCCTGTCAGGTGAGACCCACCAGCATAGGGGAAGGTAATCTACTGAAAGCTAGTTAACCTAACCATGTAAGTTATTATCATAGACTAACTAACACATGATATAAAAATTGGGCACTGGTGCCTCATCAAACTGACCCATTAAATTAACCCTCGGAAAGCCTCTCTGCAGCTGAGATTGAGGTCTATGCTGAGACGTCTTAAAGATACGGAGAGAGGAATCAGCTGAGAGACCCCATGTGTGAGTGCCAGGTGTAGCAGTCTGGAAGCAGCACTTGAATGGGAGCAACACATGTTCTCAGTGCTGTCGGAGAGGCTGCCTGACAGGTCACTGACGCAACCAGGCCCTCAGTCCTTTCAAACAGGAGCATCACAGACAGGTCTGACTCTAGTAAGTTCTCAAGACATGTTTGCTAAGTGAATGAATCAGCCTTTATTTCTTTTCCAATCATTGTTGTTGTTAAGTGCCGTCAAGTCGTAGGCGACTCATAGCGACCCTATGAACAGAAAGACCTTGACACTTGTGTGACTTTCATCCTTGCTCCAGGTTTATGGGGTTTCCAGAGGCAAACTATTTACGGAAGTGGATGCTACGCCTGCTTCCAAGCTTGTTTTAATCGGGGAGCACCACCAAACATTGTCCACCATGGGTAACAATTATCACATTTGACATGTCAGTGTCACTGTCACGGTGTTTCACAGTAACCATAAGTTACTTCTGTATGGCAAGTGGACACACCAGGGCTTTATGACCTAGAAGAATATTTCACAAAAAACAAAGACAAGCTTTCAGGCCGCGGATTAGAGTCACCCACCTTTGGCTTGGTAGCATCACTCTCAGTCCACTAGGCCAACTGGTCTCCTGCCAGTCAGCCGGCCGACTTCCAGAGTGGAGGGAGACTCCAAGAGTAATGATAAATCATTTGTAGATTGCTTATTTCATTTGAAGAACCGTGCCAAATGCTCATAAGATATTTACCATTATGATCAACAGTAATGGTTGTAGTAGGAGACTGAGTGATTAAAATAGTTTGTGATTGACTTCTAATCAAAAGTCTGACTGAACCCACACAGTGGCTCCATGGAAAATAAGTCTATCAAACAGCTTCTATGAAGATTATAACCAAGAAGACTCTATCAGGGGATATTATTAGTCTCTGTCTCTATTTCTCTTTATTAACTTATTAATCAGTGAGGAAATGAAGGCACTGAATGGAATCACACAGTCAACAAAAGAAACAGTCAAGATTGGAACCAAAGTTGGAGACCCTAGAGCCCAAGAACTGGATCTACACACTCTACTGCAGCTTTAGAACTCAAAGGAAAACAAAAAAGACACTTGATTTTATTGCATTTTAACGAAAAGCCTAAATTGACCATCTATGGTGTGGATGTAGAGAGAGATCAGCTGGCCCAGTGGACAGAAGGCGATGCTACTAAGTCGAAGGTGGGTGACTTTTAATCTGCGGCCCTCGGGTCTGTTTTTGTTCAGACATTCCTCTAGGTCGTATAGCCCTGGTGTACAAGTTGCCATACAGCGGTAACTTGTGGTTGCTTTGAGGCTGAACACTGCGACACTGATGTGTCAAATATGTTAATGGTTGGTTACCCAATGCGGACAGAGAGTGGGGTGGAGCTCCCCGATTAAAACAAGCGTGGAAGGAGGAGTGGCATCCACTTCCATAACAGCTTGCCTCCGGACACCCTATGGACCTGGAGAGAGGATGAAAGGCACCCAAGCATTAAGGACTCTCCTTCATAGGGTCGCTATGAGTCGCCTGCAACTCGAAGGCACTTAACAACAACAGCCTTTTGGGCTTCTGGAATGCATAAGATAAGTTAATCGTTAAGTGATAGTATGGGGGAGATTTTATTTTTCACATTGCACATTCCAGAGCTTACATGTCTAACCAAAAAATAGAGCTCACAAGAAGTCCCGTCCTCAGAACATCAATGTACAGGCCCCATTCACTTTTAGATCCTTTCTCATGCATACTGTTCCACAAAGGGTGCAAGGCTTCAGGGGAGGAGCCCTGCCTTATGCTCTTAGACCTAGAATACACTGATTTACTGAAAGAACATTCATCTTCTGTCCTTGTGGAGCCTTGCCCGTATTTTTATTAGGAATCCTTGACATCTTGAGATCACTGTCAGCTTTAGACAGTAAGAACTGAAAAAAAAAAAATTGTTCTTGCTCAGCTATCTTTGCGTTTACAGATTTTCCAATTTACTTATCAGTATGGAAAAAGGTGAACACCCAGAATGTCACTGATTTTATATACAAAATAGAGCAAACACTAAAGGCTCTAGCCCATCCCTGGAAGCATCTCTTTCACTAGTGTACCTCCACTTCCTAATGGAATGGCAGTCTTACGCTAAAATCTCAGTATCTAGCACCCACTGCCATTGAGTCTATTCTAACGCATAGCAAGGACTCGGTAGAACTTCTCCATAGCAAGTTCAAGGTCTAAGCCTTCATGAAAGCAGTCTGCCACATGTTCTGTCCTTCAGCAGCTCATGGGCTCAAAGTGCCAACCTTGTTGTGAGCCATCAAGCACTTTAACTGTGCCCCCAGGGCTTTTGAAGAGCTCAGTGTTCGCATTTACATAAAGAAAAACCAAGATTAAGTGACTCCATTCATGAAAAAAGTATCATAAGAAGGGTTTCTTGCTGATTGCAGAGCTGCCGAGAGTTAGTACACTGCCTAATTTTTAAGTAAACTGACTCTGCATTTTTAAATGAAGAACCAGAATAATTCTCCCCTAGACCACAAAGCTGTTGTATGAACAGAGCAAGGAAACACTGGCTGATCCAAACTCAAGAAAAGAGTGTGTCAGGGATGTATCCCTTTTCCATGCCATGCAGAATAATTTCAAAAGCTGGACTTTATTAAGATGAATGTGGCACCAGGATTGGAGTGAGATGCATTAACAACCTGTGTTATACAGATGATACTTATTTGCTTCTTGAAACTGAGGAAGTATTTAAAGTATTTGCTGTAGGAAGTCAAGGACTCCAATCTTTAATATGGGTTGCATTTCAATATCAAGAAAGCAAAGATTCTCACCACCAGGCCAATTGGTAGCATCATGATAGGTTGGATTGGAGTAGAGATTTGAGAAAAGATTGAGGTTCTTAACAATTTCATCTTGCTTAGATCCACAATCAACACTGGAAATCAAAAGATGAGTTGCTTTAGGAAAGTCTGCTCTCAGGGACCTCACTAGAGTGCTGAAGAGCAATGATGCCAGTCTAGAGTCTAAGGGACACCCGATCCAGGCCATGATCTTCTCAATTACTTGCTATGCATCTGAGAGCTGGACGATGAATGAGGATGACAGAAGAATCTACACCTTTCAATTGTGGTGCTAGAGGAGGGTATTGAACATATCATGGAGTGCCGAGAGATTGAACAGGTCTGTCCTGGAGAGGGTAAAAACCAGGCTGTTCATTGGAGGCAAAGATTTTGAAGCTCCATCTCACATACTTGGTCATGTTGCCACAAGAGACCAGTCGTTAGAAAAGTACACCATGCTTGGGAGAATGAAGGGTCAGCACAGGTTAGGAAGACCCCAGATGAGATGGATTGACCCAGTGACTGTGGCAATGAGGCGGGTCAGAGATAGTGATGTTGACTGAAAACAGGTCAAGGTTCAGAGCTATTGTTCATAGGGTCACTATGAATCATGGTCAACTGGGTAGCATATTACAACAACAACAAATGGCCTTTTAATATTTACATTGGACAAGAGAGTTTACCCTTCTTCTTGTCAAATAGTTTAAAAAGAATTCTTCAAAGTCAACCGCTTTGATAGCTGCAATAGCTAAGGAGGTAGATACGGCTTATGTTCAGCATTAGAACAGATTATTGTATGCTTCCCTTAAAAGTGAGAGGATAAAAATTATTTGAACATTTATAGAAACTAATAGACACATTAGAGATGCACAAAGAAGATATACTGATGTCTTTTCTCTCTCTTGAGTATAAACTAGAGTGGGTGCATGCATGGCAAAAGGAGCCCAACCACACTTCCTCTCTTCTTCTGCTTTGTCGATGTTTTTTACAGAAAACTATGGTCCACTTTACATCTTATTTTTGTTGTTTTGTGCCATCCGGTCACCTGAGACTCATAGCGACCCTATGTACAACCACCCTAAACTCTGCTCTAGCCTGTGCCAATCTTACTGTCTCTGACACACCTACCCCCATTACCCCAGTCACTGAATCAATCCATCTCATCAAGCGTCTTCCTCTGCTGCGCTGTCCCTCCACCCTCCCAAGGATGATGTCCCTCTCCAAGAACCAGTCCCTCCTTGCAACATGTTCAAAGTATGTCAGACAAAGCTTCAGAATTCTTGCCTCCAAGGAGCAGCCTGGTTTAACCAGGTTCTTCAGGATGAACCTGTTCATTCTCTTAGCAGTCCATTATATATTTAATACTCTTCTCCAGCACCATAACTTAGGGGCATTCTTCTTCTATCATCCCTCGTCATTGTCCAGTTTTCTGGTGCATAACAAGTGATTGCAAAGACCATAGCCTGTATCAGGTGCACCTTAGTCTCCAGACTGACATCATTGCTCTTCAGTACTCTGGAGAGATCTCTGACAGCAGACTTTCCCAATACAGTCTGTCTTAATTTCCTGTCTGCTGGTGCTAAGAGTGTTGATTGTGGAGTCAAGCAAACTAAAGCTGTTTACAGTCTCAGTCTCTTCACCATCCATAATGATTTTGCCAATCTGCTCAGTGGTAAGAATCTTTGTTTTCTTGATATTGAGCTTCAATCCATATTGAAGGCTGCAGTCCTTGACCTTCTGCAGCAAGTACTTCAGGTCCTCCTCAGTTTCAGCAAACAGGGTTGTGTCATCTGCATAACACAGGTTGTTGATGAGTCTTCATCTACTCCTGATGCAACATTTCCCCTCAGAGCCCAGCCTCCCAGGTAGTCTGTTCTGCATATAGATTGAAAAGGTGTGGAGATAGGACACATTTCTGGTATACACTTTCCCAATTTTGAACCATTGGTATATTTCAACAAACAGATGCTTTCCTAGATGTGCTCAACAAGTTGTGCCAAGAAATCTGAAGGACAATGACCTGGTCAACTGACTGGAAGAGATCTATAGTTGGTCCCATTCCAAAGAAAGGTGATTTGGCAGAGTGTGGAAATTATCAAGGAAATATCATTAACATCACATGCAAGCAAGATTCTGCTGAAGATGACTAGAACAGCACATCAACAGAGAACTGCTTGAAGTGCAGGCTGAGTTTAGAAGAGGTCATGGTAGTATGGATATTGTAGCTAATGTTAGATGGATCTTGGCTGAAAGCAGAGAATACCAGAGGAATGTCTATCTGTTTTTCATTGACTATGCAAAGGCATTAGACTTTGTGGACCGCAACAAACTGTGGCTGACTCTGAGAAGAATGAGAATCCCAGAACACTTGATCATGCTTATATGCAAAACCTATGCTTGGACCAGGAGGCAGTCGTCATAACAGAGTAAGCGAACACTCCATGGCTCAAAATTGGGAAGGGTGTGTGTCAGGTATGTGTCCTATCTCCATACCTTTTCAATCTATATGCAAAACTTTACATCTTACAGTTCTTTAAATTTCTCCTTTATTTTAAAATGCAAATACTAACTAATGTTAGGTGCTGTTGTACAAAAGCCAGATGATGCATTCTTAATAGATCATGGAAGAAAAGCTACTGAATGAGAAAAATCACATCACTATACAAACTGCATAGAGTTGTCTAGTGTGTTTCCTAAAATACATGTGATTTCAAATTTCTCTTTGTTTCTCTTGGTACATTTATAAATCTGAATTTAAAGTAAAATATATTCACCACAGTAAGCATGTCAACTCTTATTCTTCACTGTTATTATTTTACTTTCATCTGTTCTCTTGCCTCGAGCCTTCCTCTCTGATTATCAAAGGATATGATAGTTTATTAACATTAAAAGGTAGAGGTCACTGGTAGAAATATCTTGTGATTCCATTTTGGTGATAAAAGACACATTTACATATTTATTACTCCCCTAACGCAAATAGAAGTGATTAGGAACAGGAATCAAACCAGATTTACATACACCAAGCTTTTAACAGTGAATGTTCATTTTTTTCTTTTTGCTTTTTCTATCTATGATTTAGTTTTCTATAATGCACATCGTTGTTGTTAGCTGCCAGCAAGTAGAGTATGACACACCATGACTCTATGAAAAACAGATCTGAACCCTGTCCTATCCTGTGCCGTTCTCACACTTCCTGACACACTAGAGCCCATTGCAGTATTCACTGTATCAACCCACCTGGTTCAGGGTCTTCCATTCTTCTGCTGACGCTCTGAGCATCATGTCCCTCTCAAAGGAATACACCCACCTAGCAACATGCCTGAAGTATATGAGGCAAAGTTTTATCATCTTTGCCTCCAAAGCGCACTTTGGCTACACTTGCTCCAAGACATATTTGTTTGATCTTTTGGCAGTCCATGGGACGTTCAGCACTCTTCTTCTACACCACAGCTCAAAGGTATCAATTCTTCTGCCATCTTTATTCATTGTCCAGCTCTCAGATGCAGAGCACATGATTAGAAAGACCATGGCCTGAATCAAATGCACCTTATTTGGAGAGGTCCCTAACGGGACCTCTTTCCCAATGCAATACGTCTCCTGATTTCCTCACTGTTGGTGCTAAGGGTGCTGATTGTGAACCCAAGTAAAATGTTGCTGTTGACAGTTTCAATCTTTTCTCCATCTATCATGATGTTGCTTATTGATCAAGTGGTAAGAAGTTTTGCTTTCTTGACACTGAGACACACTCCATATAGAAGGCTGTATTTTTGATCTTCTTCAACTAGTACTTCAAGTTCTCCTCACTTTCAGCAAACAAGGTGGTGTCATCTGCATGGCACTTGTTATTGATGAGTCTCCCTCCAATCCTAGTGCCATGTTGTTCTTCATAAGACTCCAGCTTCCCAAATAATATGCTCAGCATACAGATTAAATAGGTATTGAGGGGAAATACTACCCTGAATCATTCCTCTCTTAATTTTAAACCATGTGGTATTCCCGTAGTCTGTGCACACAACAGCCTTTTGGCCTAGGTATGATATACATGAGCACAATTAAGAGCTCTGGGATTCCCATTCTTCTCAACGTCAACCATGTCTTGTTGCAACTAATATATATATATATTAAAAACCAACCAAAAAGCCATGTACAATTATTACAAAAAGATATATATCTGTCTATTATGTCCTTTTGTGTATAATATACTTATCAAGAACCCAGAAGGGCTATCATGTACTTTGAGGGAAGTAGTAACTTAAGTTTTATTTGTTTTACCCTTTGGAAAAAGGACAAAAGAAACTCAGTCCCTTGCCAAGGATAAATCAACTCTGATGCCAACAAGATGCTTGCAAGTTTGCCTGGAATTTCCATGTTCGTGAATGTAGAGTGGTCTCTGAATTTGGCAACCTGCTTTTTCCATTGCTAATAATAAGTCCTCTCTGCTATCATAGACAAAGCAATGAACACCCAAAATAAACACGGTAAAAATATCCATCTTTATTTTTGGCTGTTTTGTTGGGATGTCCAGGATAGACGGACTGCCCTGCTTTGGGGGGATATCACTCCTCTTCTTTGTGGTATTTGCTTTGTCTCATTGCCACCAGTTCTTCCCTAAATTTCATTAATATTAAAGAAATAATTTTAAAGTATGGTAAAATAATAAATACACATAAGTCCTTTAGTTGTTTTACCAACTTGTAAGACCAAAGGAACTTTACTCTGATTTTAGAAAGTTTATATCTTCATACATATAATATAGGACTTTGAAGTTGAGAGAATCATTCTGTTTGTAAGGAATGATTCTAGTATAAGCTACGAAGACATTATGCTTGAAAGCCCCCAGCAGTCTTTGTGGCATCATCTCAAGGTCATTTCCTTTTAAGATCTCTTTCCTAGATATCTACTACATTGCTACATCCTTCTAAGTTGACTTCTAATTTAATTCAACTAACGAGGATCATGCTTGGAAAGGTGGAGAGACAGTGCTAGAAAGGAAGATCCTCGATGAGATGGATTGATTGCGTCACTGGGGTAACGGGGATAGGCGTGTCAAAGACAAGAAGGTTGACAAGAGAGAAAGAGCAGGGTTTAGGGCCGTTGTACATAAGGTTGCTATGAGTCGCAAGCAACTTGACAGCCCATAGCAACAACAATGATCATCTTACCACTCAGCTAATAATCTTTGGTGGCTTAGGGGTAAGGAGTTGTGCTGTCAACCCAAAAGCTCCCAACTGCTCCATGGAAGAAGGATGGGCAGTCTCCTCCCATGCAACTCACTGCCTCTGAAAACCTGCTGGGGGATCAGCTATGAATTGACCTTCACTCCACCGTTCACAACAAGGATAACAACAGTGGTGATCTTACAGGTTACAGAATTAAACATGCACAATTTTGCACCAGCTTCACTATTTTAATGTGTTCAAGCCTATTACCTATCCATCTCATTGAAGGTTCCCTCATGTTCACTGACTCTCTACTTTACCACCAGTGTCTTTTCTGCCAAGTGGTCTTTCTTGATGACATGGCCAAAGTAAGACAAAATCTCACCAACCTCATTTATACGTAATATTTTGGTTGCATTGCTTCTAAGATTGATTTGATATCAGCAAAGATATCATTTATTCCACAAACTTTTCTGAATAAAAAAAAATTTCCTTTTTCATTTATGAACCTGTAAAAATCTACAATTCAAGCTACCTGCTTCCAAAGCACAGTAGTGGAACATGCCCAAGGAAGGCATTTCCATTACATTTAAGAGAAATCAGAGTGAAAGAGACAATGGGTACTCAACAATTTACATTAGCTCTCAAACCTTGCAAACAACCCTCTCTTCTCTAAGATCATATAGGCAGTGGCCCTGCTTCCAGACTGGGAGTTGGCCATCCCCTCGAGCGCTGGGTTCAGGCTTTCACTCTGCCATCCAGGTCTTCTGAATTAGCAACTCCACTCCCTTGGCATTAGATGGCCCTGCTCTAACAGATGCAGGGCACACACTTGCCTCTTGAGCACCACTCCCCTTGGTGCCCATATTCCCCTGGTACATCTTAATGTCTGCTCCATACCTTGGAATGAATTCCCAACCCTTAAAAACCTAGAGTTGGATCATTTAATTGAATTTCCAACTCTTCAAAACATAGAAAGCTGTGAATCTGCTTTTCGTGATCCAGGAAACCATAGCCTCTACTTTTGAAGCCAAGAGAGCTTTGCTTCTTACGCTCCTTCTTCTAACAGGCCTCCTGTTCTCCCGGCTGCTCCACGGATGGTCCTTGTCTTCCCTTGGATGACAACCGATGAAGCTACTTTACCCAACTTCGGGCCTATAGAATTCCTAGGACAAAGAGTGTTCTTTCCTTTCGCTCTTCCTCTGGCCTCTGAAGTCTAACGGATGGCTTTTGATTAGATCATCAATCATAGATTTAATCTCTCTACTAAAAGGTTGTGCAATCATGTCCTTGGAGAACATTCTAAGATGAATGCTTTTAGTTTCTACAACAGATTTCACAGATCAGTAAGTCCTGTTTTCACGTCACACAGTTCATTTCTGTGTCCAAGCTTTCTTTTCTTAAAGTCCAGATTTTCTCAATTTCTAAAGTAAAACAATAAAATATGGATAAAAATGTAAAATATCCAAGCCTTCTCAAATTGCATTATTATTTTCTTTTTACATTTTCTTTAGACTCTTGCACTTTGCTATACCCAGTAAAAAGAAAGTACACAGCCCCTTTAAAGTGGGGCTTAGAGGTCTCATCAGCCAAATATTCAATGTGTACCTTTCACCAAATTTTCCATCATGGTTTAGAGGATGCATTTGCCGTTACATAAAAAGTACTGTCCTCCTTCCATCATCTAATCATGTGTTTAAAATTTTCTTTAGGAAACTAACTAGAAGCATATTTAGTGTCTATATTTTGAAGCTCCACCTCACATATTTTAGGCATGTGTCCTTGAAGAAGGACATCATGCTCAGAAGGGTGGAGGGAGAGTATAGGAGAGGAAGACTCCAGATGAGATGCATTGTTATAGTAACTGGGGTAATGGGGGTAAGTGTGTCAGAGTCAGTGAGACTAGATCAGGTCAAGCCAGGCTTCAGAGCTGCTGTACATATGCTCGTTATGAGTCATAGGTGATTAGGTGACACATAACAACAACATATTGTTAACAACATTTTCTTTCTGGAGCCATGTACATTTTCTAAGCTAATGGAGACACTGCATAGCTCTTGTGACTTCTGAGTTCTCACTAAGTAATTCTACCAACACTTTCTTTAGCTAATCTATGCTTTTACTATTAGACACTTTAAAACTCTTTCACCCTGTACTCAAATCTAGGCTTCTTTTTTTTCATTATAAACAAATTAAAACTCTAAATTATTGACAAGAAATAGAAATGGATTAAACAAGTAACTTTTAGAGAAACAAAGTAATAGAAGTTAATACTCAAAATAGTTGGAAGCAGGAGTGGCATCCACCTCCTAAATGTTGCCTCTGGAAACTCTATGAACTTTGAGAAATGACAATAGTTATAGAAGGGCTTCAGGCCTTTTGTTCATAGGGTCGCTATGAGTCATGCTTGACTCGACTGCAATGAACAACAAACAACAACAACCCAAAATAATATGGTTAATATCCTCAGAGACTCTAAAGAACAACATACCCCAAAATAATAACTTACTAGCATAAAATGAATATTAATAATGAGGAGGGCTTGAAGTGTTTGCTGTAGAAGATCAAAGTATATATTTTTTTAATATTTTTTTACTATTTTTGCTATCTTTCTTTTATTTATGATGAGGCCATATTTTGGTGAGGTTTTATTTGCTATTCTTCCTCAATACTGTTTTGAGTGATATATTACAAGGGCAAGCTTTGGCAGCTACCTTGATCTTTTATTGCATGCAAGTGAAGATCATAAAAATTAATAGCGTAAATATTAAAATATGCTTGGGAAATTCTGTAAGCAAAATTAAAAGAAGAATAAGTTTAAAAAATTCATAAGCTATAAAAATGTAAATACTGCAAGCTTAAGAGAATTTATTTTTATTATAAATCAATGAGAAAAATGTCTATTATAAGTAAAACATCAAAATGGTATGAAACACTCAATTAATAAGTGGAGAAAAATGGTTGATAAATATTGACAAGACACTTACTATATAATTGACTACTACCTCATCCACAAAGGGAGCTCTCATGGCTTAGTGGCAAGGAGTTGCACCGCCAATCCAAAGACACATGGTTCAAATCCAACCACTGTCCACAGTAGAAAAATGGACCGTCTCCTTCCATGTGATTTATTCCTGCCTCTGAAAATCTATTTGGGGGAGGAGGTTAACTATGAGTAATTTGGTTCTGACTCCATGTTGCATAACAACAGCCTAAACCAATAACACACTGCCCTCAGGTTGACTTCAACTCCTATGACCCTATAGAACAGATTAGAACTTCTCCATAGGCTTTCTGATTCTGTAGTCTTTACAGAATCAGACTGCCTCATCTTCCTCCAATAAACATCAGCCTTTCAGTTAGACCAATGGCTCGTCCACTGTCCCACCAGGGCTCTTTTACATAGTTAGCCAGCAGAATCACAATTAAATCAGTCATTTTTTCCATTTTCAGCTGTCAGGTTGAGAAATATCAAAAAGACAGACGTTATCAATCCTTGATCTGCAGGGAAAACCAATGGGCATAATTTTTATTGAAGGTTTTAGATATGTTTAATAAAATTAGGTATTTGAATGGCATTTAACATAGGCATTTAGATTTTTAGAATTTATCTTATAGAAGTATCAGTGCAAGTATTCAGAAGCAGATGTCCAAATATACTGTTGCAATAGTAGAAATAGTAGCAGTAATAGGAAGCTGCCATGAAGTCACCAATGACCCATAACAACCCTATTAGCAACACATCTGAATCTTGTCCTGTCCTGAACCATCTTCATGGTCTCCAATTCGCTCGAGCTTATTGTTTACAGCCACTCTGTCAAGTTACCTTATTGAAGGCCTTCTTCTCTCTGACCCTCCACCTTTTCCAGCATGATGTCCAAGGACTAGCCCTTTCTGATAACACGCCCAAAGTATCTGAGATAAAATCTTACCTCTTTATCTCTAAGAAGCACCCTTGGCACTTTCTCCAAGATAGATTTCTTTGTTCTTTTGGCAGTCCATGGTATATTTAGTTCTTTTTTCCAACACCACCACTCAAAGGCATCAATTCTTCTTCTATCATCCTTATTTATTGCCCAATTTTCAAGATGTGTAGAAAGTAGTTAAAAGCACAATGTCTTTTGTGAGGCATACTTTAGTTTTTAAATGGACATTCTTGTTCTTGAGAACTTTGGAGAGGTCCCTGATAGATTTTTTTTCCCAATGCAATGCAATATGTCTTTTGATTTCTTGACTGCTTTTACCAGGAATGTTGATTGTGAATTCAAATAAGAGAAAATCATTGGCAACTTTTCTGCAGCTATCACGATGTTGCTTATTGGTCCAGATGTGAGAATTTTGTTTTCTTGAGTTTAGATGTAATAGTAGTCATGTTGTGAGTAGAATGTTCACGGGTGGAGATAGAAATCACTTACTGTGGTAAAGAGCTTGCTGCCTACTCAAAGACGAAGTCACCAACTGAGAATTCTCCTCCTGTGTGATTCGCTGCCTCTGAAAGTGCCCAGGAGAGTCAGCTAAGGGTCAGTTCCAATTTAAAAGCACCTAACAATATCACCACCACCATCCATCCAGCAGCTGACAATACAATCCTGGCATCTCTGATTTGTCATTGTTGCTGTGCACAGTTGAGGTGGTTGTGGGTGCAGTTGCCTCATGGCATTTCCCAGGCTGGAATCTTTGTAGGAAGAGAGAGATTACCACTTCTGTTCTCCTGTGGAGCAGCTGATGGGTTCGAAATGCCAGCTTTTCAACAAGCAGCCCAACACTTAACCACTGTGCCACCAGGGATTCTTCAGTATCTCTAAAATGGGTTGGAAATGACACAAAATGATCCGAAACCCAATGTTATAGCACTTCTTTGCCCCCTGCTGTCTCCTTATGTGAGTTGCACTAAAATTTTAATAGAAATTAAGACAAGATAATTTCTCGTCATGAATATTCGTTAAATAATTTACATGTATCAGAAACTCTCACTCTTGGCCTTATAGGATTTTGGTAAAGGTCAAAGGTGTCCCGTGCATTGTAGGATGTTTAACACTGTTCCTAGCCACTGTCTACTAAACGTCAGCAGCTTCCCACCATCCCCAACTTGTGACGACCGAAACAGTCTCCATGTTTTGACAAATATCCCTAGGGAAGGGTTGTTTCCTTGTTGAGAGTCATTGATCCAGAAAATGAAAACCAGTGCATTGCTGAGCCACAGAGCACTGTTCCACTGGACTGTCCAATATATGAAATATTTTCTCATTTTTGTAATCACATAAAACAAGTTTTATTTTTGTAAGTAAATAAATTCATTTATACACCATGTACTTGAGATATATAGATATATATATAATTGTTGTCATTATGTGCTATTGAGTTTATTAAGACCCACAGTCCACAGTGACCCTATGACCCTATGAAAGTTGATGAATGGGACCTTCTATAGATTAAATTCCTGTGCTCATTGAAAAGTTTTTCCAACAGAGTGAAAAGAAAACCTACTGACTGGGGAAAAAATTTGGCAATACCTTTTCAAACAAGGGGCTCATATCAAAACTTTAAAGAATCCTACAGAGCCTCCACAAGAAAATCACTGATCACAAAATTACAAAATGGGCAAAAGACATGGAAAGATTTTTCACAGAGGAAGATATTCAAATGGCCAACAGACACATGAAGAAATGCTCAAAATCACTGACCATAAGACAGATGTAAATCAAAACCACAAGGAGGTACCGTCTCACTCCAGTAGCAGTGGCAAAGTTTAACAGGACAACAAGTAATAAATGTTGGAGAGGACATGGCAAGATAGAAACTCTTATACTTTTTGTTGATGGGATTGTAAAATGGTACAACTACTCTGGAAGGCAGTTTGGAATTTCCTCAAAAGGCTGAACACAGAAATTCCGTATGTCTCAGCTATTCCACTACTTGAAATATACTCCAAGAAAATGAGAACTGAGGTACAATCGGAGATTTGTACACCAATGTTCATAGCAGCATCGTTCACCATCACAAGAACACAGACACAGCCCAAATGCCCAACCTCAATGGAATAGATTGAGAAATTATGGTACAGTAACATGATGGAATATTAGGTAGCATGCAGAAGCAATGATTTTGTAAAATACTACCTAATTTGGAAGAAACTAGAGTACATTGAACTACCTCAGTCTCATAAGGACAAATATTGTATAAGACCATTATTGTAGAACGAGTATGAGTATCCAAGGGGGTGGGGTGGGAACAGAGGGCTGATGATGGGCGGAGGTGGGTTGAGGGGTGATAATTATAGGGTCACACAATTTGAAGGGTAGAGGGAGGCGGGATGAAGGAAATGGAAAGATCTGGTGTGAAAAACAAGGTATATGAACTCTGTCAATAAACCAGTATATAATAATAACTTTAAGAAAAGTAAAAAAACTCTGGCTTTGAACTTTTGGCCTATCTTTAGCTTACTTCTCTGTCTCTGACACACTTGACCCCATTACCACAGTCACTGTATCAATCCATCTCATTCAGAGTCTTCCTCTCTTGCCTTGACATTGTACCCTTCTGAGTATGATGTCCTTCTCCAAGGACTGTCCCCTCTGGACAACATGTCCAAAGTATGTAAGATGGAGCATCAAAATCCTTGCCTCCAACAAGCAGCATAGTTTTACCCACTCCAGGACAGACCTGTTCATTCTCTGGACACTCCATGATACGTTCAATACTCTTCTCCAGTACCATAACTCAAAGACATTGATTCTTGTCCTGTCATCCTTGGTCATTATGTTGTTATGTGCCGTCGAGTTGCCTGCGACTCATAGCGACCCTATGTACAACAGCCCTAAACTCCGCT
>NW_006399805.1:7086799-7093231 GCF_000299155.1 Elephantulus edwardii | reverse complement strand
GGAATAGATGGTATACCAATTGACATTTCAGTTAACAGATGCTGCCATGGATGTGCTCACCAAATTGTGCCAAGAAATCTGGAGACAAAGATATAGAAAGCGAAAATAAACAATTATTACAAATACGTATTTCCATAAGAAACCTTGCAGCAGTAGTGGGTAATGTCGTGCTGCTAACTGAAAAGTCAGCAGTACAAATCCAGCAGCTACTCAAGATAGAAAGAGGCAATTTCCATCCATAAAGATTTACAGCCTTGTGGCAAGAAGCTGCACTGCAATCCCAGAGATGAGTGGTTCAAATCCACCAGATGTTCTGTTGGAGAAGAAGGGACAATCTCCTCCTGTACCAGTCAGATCTGATTTGATGGTACACACACACGCACAAATAATAATTTTTTTTTTAAATGTATAACCTTGTACCTGGCAACAGTGAGATTCTTATGGTTCATTTATCTCCATGTGGAATTCAATTGTTTGTCAGGAGACAACTAAGAATGAGACTTATATTCTTTATTCTATGGATTCCTGACTATATTATTTCAAGGATTTACACTGAGCAGTGTTTATCATTTTTATTAATATTTTATACGGCCTTCCCAACTAAAAATTATTTTTTTTCCCTTCATCTCTTTCTAATTATGCAATTCTTCCCTACCTTTGCTTGTGGCAAATATCTTGATTATCCTCTCTTCAGGTTTTGGTGGAAACATGCAAAGGGAAAGGATGAGAAATGGGGACCATGTATTAATAGGGAAGATGAGTGCTATTTCTAGATCAGGAACCTTTCTCTCTTCCTTTCCCATTCAAATTAATACAGACAATCACTGTCATCGGGTAAATAAAGTGAAATCCTAGAACGGTAGAAAGAATGAGATGGGAAAAGGATGTTTCTCTATGAAACAGAAAAAGGATGACTTTCACAGTAGAACCACCTTAGCAAAAGAAACATGCGCTGGATAAGAAAATAACTTCTTAAAATTAAAACACTGTTAGCTTTCATTTCATTAGATAAAAAAGAACCTATAGTCTAATGTCTATGAACCTGGAGAAACAATGAAAGTTATACAAGTGTTCAGGTCTTTCATTCATAGTGTTGTTATGAGTCATCTATGACTCGATGGCACTTAACAATAGCGACATAGTCAAATAAATAAATACTGAACTATAACTCTGTGAGATATAATGAGTGCTTTTATAGTATACTAAAGTCTACTATCGTCTTCTTAATCTAGAAATTGGTCTTCAGCCACCCGAAACCTAGTAACTAAAAATAAACCATGTATCTACAGATTTATCACATTCCCTAACTTCTTCTTCTTTGTTTTATAGGGCTGAGAAGGCTGTAATATTTTTAAACTTCTTTTTAAAAAACTTTTTATTGTGATTTTAACAAAAGTTTACAGAAAAGTTGGATTTTTATTCATTCATTCATCGTTGTACATTTTCCTTCCTCTCCCCTCCCCCCAGCATGCACTTTGCAATGTACCTCTTATTCTGGACTATTGTCGTACATATAAAGCCTAATTGTATATTTTTAAATTTCTTTTTTAATTAGGATTTTAATGAAATCTACAGAGAACTTGGATTTCCATTCACTCACTGTTGCACATTTTCCTCCCTGCCCCACCCCGTATCTTCTTTACCCACTCACAATTTTTCACTTTATCGACTATCCACTCCATTTTGCAATTCTGTTCTTGGCTCCCAGCATATGATTATTATTAAAGGAATTAAATATTATTCTTACATTTTATAGAATATACTATTTTATTAATTGTTGTTCTATTACATAATATTTTAATTCTTAATAATAATAATACTTGTTCCTTTTTCTTACTTACCAGTCTTCAAAATAATGAGTCAGCTCATCAACATTTTCCTATTACCCAATTTCTTTCTTTTTCCCCCTTTTCTTTCTTTGTAAGTATTACTGTCAATTTATGGTTCTTACCCTATTTAATAGATTGCTTATTGTGATTTGAGTGGAAGTTGAGAAAGCCTATTCACTTTTCATTCTGACATCCATATACATTTTCTATTTTTATGTTAATTACAAAGTGCAATTGAACTTTTCCCATTTTGGGTCTCTACTTCTCATTTCCATCACTTCTTCTGTCACACACCTTCTTACCTTCTGGACTTTCTTTTTGGGCAAATGCTGCTCTTTTGATCTTATAAAGTTGGTTCCTCCATGGAACAAGTGCCTCCTGGTACTGCCAGGCAACTTTTAGACCTGTCTTCTATTATTTGGCTAAAAGCTGAACTACAGAAATGAGCATCTATCTTGTTTTAAAATGTTTTGAGATTCTTATTTGCTTCTGTATATTGAATTGTGGGCTAATCTGCATGTAATTAGCAAACTGTTTCGAATCACCTCCTTTAGTGGGTCCTACAGAATGTATATCTGAGCACTGTAAAGGCCCCTTCTACCATCCTAGCCCTCTGATATGAAGTTGACACTTTATGTTAGGTTTAGAGTGTGACAACATTGAATCCAAATTGCCTGGTGGTCTTTAGACAAAACACAGAAGTGAATTATTTTTCTAGGGGCTTTTCTTTTTCTCGTTCCCTTCTCTCCAGACTCCTCATTTGAACGTTCCACCAGGGCCTGAATTTCTCCATGGGGCTCACTTCTTCAAAATTAAATTGTGTTCTGCTTCTATTACCTTCATCCCATGGATCCCACAACACTCCCAGCATCAGCTATTTGGCTTAACTAATTTACATGTGGATGATTGGAGCCCATAGCTTCCTTTAGAAACTGTCTCTTGTTATCTTAAAAGATTCCCTGACTTTTGAAACTAAATGCAAATGCCTGAAACTTATTGTCTAGTTGGAACGTTAACCCTCTAGTGGATTTTCCAAGGTTAAAAACTGCACCATAAGAGATTGTCCATTTTTCTACCTAGAGCCACGAGTGGATTTGAACTGCCAGAGACTTACTACTTTTGAGTTAGAAGAAGTGTAACTCTCTATGAACTATGCCCCCAAAGAATAAAGTAAAAAATACTTTCTAAGAAATGTTTATGAGGTAATAAAGTGCTGGACCATACTGCCTTCACCAAGCTCACTCAAAATCTAGAAACCAAACCCACTACCATAAAGTAGGCTCCAATTCACAGAGACCTGGAAGACAGAGTGGAACTGCCCCACAGTTTCCAAGACTATAATATTCATGGAGCCTCCAGCCACGTCTCCCCTCCTTCTTCACCACTGAGCTACCAAGCTGCCAATCCCACAAAAAGGCTCAAACTTTCTGCCGTGGAGTCAGAACCTGCTCACAGTTCACCTTCCAGCAGGTTTTCCAGAAGTCCCCGGGAGCCTGTCCAGCTTTCTCTCATGCAGCAGCGAGTAGATTCGAACCACTTGCCTTTGGGTTAACTACACAACTCCTTATAAAGAAAAAAAAATCCCTAGTTTTGTCCTTATACACATATTAATTCTCAACGCTCCATCTAGATTAACTTGCTATACTGATTCCATTAATTCCTGGGGCCTTATTTTTTGCCAGTGTATTCAAAGCAGCTTGAACATCTTCCTTTATTACTTTATTTATTAAAAAATAAATGCATTATAAATAATTTATTAATGAATAATAAAGTTCCTGATCTAAAGTGGTTCCATGCATGAAGCCAATTCTTTTTGGTACAGTGACTCGGTGTATTCCTTTCATTTTTTTTGATACTTCCTGGATCATTCAAAATTTTATCCATAGCATCTTTCAAGTATTGCAAGTTGAAGTTTGCATTTGTACTTCAGTTCTCTCAGTTTAAGAAAAGATCAGTGCATTTTCCCCTTTTGATTTTTTAACAGCAGCTCTTTGCACATTTTCTTACAATGCTTGTCTCCTCGAGCTGCACTTTGAAGTCTTCTGTTCAATTCTTTTACTTTCATCATTCTTTCCCTTTGTTTTGGCTTCTCAGGATTCTATTGCAGTTTCTGAGTCTCTTCTGACATCCATTTTGGTCTTTTCTTCCTCTGTTTTTATAAAGATCTTTTGTTTTCTTCATGGAAGCTATCCTTGATGTCATTCCACGGCTCACCTGTTCTTCCATTGTTAATGTTTAAGGCCTCAAACCTATTCTTGTAATGATATTTAAATTAAAAAATAGATTGAAGGTTGTTTTTTCATTCTTGTGGATTTTTAAAAATTTTATTTACCTTCAACTTGAACTTGCACACAAGTAGTTGATGGTCTGTTCCACAGTCAGCACCTGGCCTGGTTTGCATAGCTGATATAGAGTTCCTCCACAATTTTTTTTTCCACAGATATAGTGTTCTGATAACTGTGTAGTCCATCAGGTGAGGTCCATCTGTACAGTTGCCATTTGTGCTTTTGTGCAATGAATAAATCATTAATTGTATAAAATTCAATCATTCTATGAGACTCACTTCCGTCACTAAGTCTATAATTTCCAACAACCAGAAATTGAAGCACTTGAGGCAAAAGATCAAAGAATACAGTCTTCAATACAGATTACATGTCAACATCAAGAAAACAAAAATCCTCACCACCAGCCCAGTGGGCAGCATCATACTAGATGGAGAAAAGACTGACGTTTTTAACCATCTCATCTTATTTGAATCCACAATTACCATTGCCACCAACAGTTAAGAAATCAAAAGACAAGTTGATTGGGTAGATAAGTTGTCAAGGACCTTCCTAGAATGCTAAAGAGCAATGGTGCCAGTTTAAAGATGAAGGTGTGCCTGATCCAAACCATTTTCTTTTCAATGACTTGCTATGCATCTGAAAGCTGGGCAATGTCTAAGGATGACAGAAGAATCAATCTTTTTGAGTTTTGGTGTTAGAGAAGAATATTGAATATCCCATGGACTGCCAAGAGCACAAATAGGTCCATTTCAGAGAAAGTGAAACCAAGATGTTTCTTGGAGGCAAGGATGGTGAAACTCCATCTCACAAACTTTGGGCATGTTGTCCTTGGGGAAGGACATAATGCTTAGAAAGGTGAGGGGTGAACACAAGAGAGGGAAAACTCTTAATGAGCTGGTTGACACAGTGACTGTGGATATGCAGTCAAGGGTGTCCGAGATCATGAGGTTGGCTAAGGATAGGGCAAGGTGCAGGGCCATTGTTCATAGAGTTGCTATGAATCAAAATCAGTTCAATGTCATATACAATAGCAACAACTGTACGCCTGTGACCTCAATGGCCAGTTAAACAGGACACTATTACCTTGTTTGCTCCATGTGACTCCTTCCTTCTTAACTAGTGTGACAGTGATGGATTCAATCAGATAATCTTTTGTGAAAGTTTAAACCAAAAGAACAAGAAAGCAAGAATTAGATGGCAATGATTGCTAGGAGAGGAGCTTTTTCGAGATTTCTAGACCCTAATAGACAATTTTGAGCCATCTGAGTAGATAAGGCTTGCAACAATACTGCTTGGGAGAATAAAGAGAAAAACCAGACATTTAAGAGAACAATAGCTGAAAAATGTATGTATCTGTTGTCTTTTCCTGCTCAGAAAGGTTTAATTCTGTCATTGAGGTCAACGAGTGTTTAACATAGCTACTTTAATTAGCTGCCTTGAATTTTTTTTTTCACTTCGCCCCGAGCCTTTCTCTGAAAAGATGTTGCTTCACTGTTAAATTAGCAACACAGCAGTTTAAAAAGCCACTGAAATGCAGATATTCTGTAAATATTTGGTGATAATTATTGTATCTCTCAGTGGAAAAGTCATATTTTGATCTGTTGTTGTTGTTGTAATATGTCATCGAGTCACTTGCAACTCGACTCATAGTGATCCTACGTACAAGATCCCTAAACCCTGCTCTATTCTGTGCCAATCTTATTGACTCTGACACACCTAGTCCCTTTACCCCAATCACTGAATTGATCCATCTCATTGAGGGTCATCCTCTCCGTCCCTCCACCCTCCCAAACATGATGTCCCTCTCCAAGGACCAGTTCCTCCTTGCAACATGCCCAAAGTTTGTCAGATGAAGCTTCAGAATCCTTGCCTCCAAGGAGCGGGCTGGTTTCACCCTTTCCAGGACAAACTTGTTCTCCTAGCAGTCCATGGTATATTCAACACTCTTTCACAGTACAAAGGCATCAATTATCTTTCTATCATCCCTAGTCATTGTCCAGCTCTCTGACACATAGCATACAATCGGGAAGACTATGGCCTGAATCAGGCTGACCTAGGAGTAATAATTTTTAAAAATTGGTGAAAAATTTCAAAGCAAACTCAGCCTTCAAAGATAATCAAGAAGAAAATGCCTGAAATAGCTGCTTTATTATATTTAAAGTAAAATAATGATATATAATAATTTAAATTGCTTTCTATTGAGGGGAAAATGTGATCGGTAAAGTCTCTTTCTTTCTGAACACAGTATCTACTCCATTGTAGACTTTATTTCTTATTTATGTTTTATGCTGATAAAGACAATTTAGCATTCTACCTTC
>NW_006399805.1:7074524-7085510 GCF_000299155.1 Elephantulus edwardii | reverse complement strand
CCTCAGCATATGGGGGGAAAATTCAGTGATGACTGTAGCCTGAAATTCTTGGTTACAAACTCTTTAAAAGAATGAATAAAGTTCCCCAATTTATGATTCTCATCTGAAATCAGAGAACTGAGGAGTTCTAAGCTGAATTTAGTGGAGTCTAATTTTAGGAAAGTAAAGCTTTCATAAACACATTAAAAATTACCCTGGGAGCTCTGGTGGCCTAGTGGCAAGGAGCTGCAACTACAATCCCAGAGGCACACGGTTCGAATCCACCAGATGCTCTACCGGGGAAGGAGGGACAATCTCCTCCTGTACCAATCAGATCTGATTTGACTGTACACTCACACAAAAATAAGAAAATAAAAAAAAAAGATAAAAAAACAATTATCAGGGAGTGATCTAACCTGTAGGGAGTTGTACTGCGGACCCCAAGGCCATAGGTATCTGCTAGTTTTAATCCACCAGCAGTTCTGAGCAGGAGAGATGAGTAATCTCCTCCAGTGAGATTTACAGCTGGGGGAGCTCAGTAGAAGGTTAGCTGTGAGTCAGTTCTGACGCAACAGCAGTGAGTTTTGAATGATGAACAATTACATTCCCAGAATTCAAAATGGAAAAGAATGTTCACCTCTAGCTTTTATTTTTATTTTAACATGCCCTGGAATTTTCTGCATTTCTGCTATCAAAGTCTTCATAAGTAAAACGAACTCTATTTTAGGAATGAAAATAAACTAGTATAAAGTAATTGAGACAGAAGCTTAGGATTGTTCGGGAAGTAGGTAGTCACTTCTCTGAACCTGGTTTTTAAAACCATTTGAGGCCTATAGACAGTGACAACCTATTAACTTACCTCTTAGACTGGTTATCTTTCCCATTTAGTGTCTAGTCAATGCAAAGCCAACTGCTGAAAACACCAAGCTCTGAACATTCACTAATCAACACAGTTCCCGCAGGCTGCAACGGGGTGAAAAGAAGCCAAGACATAAGCTATCTTTTTCTCATTGCTAAACACCTTTTCAGAAGGTAGCAGCACGCACCAAGCTCCTTGTAAAACTGCCTGTTCAGAACGCTTCACCAAGACTTGGAAGAAAGACCTTGCAACCACATTTTGAACAATCAGCCTTAGCAAACCCCTGAGAGCTTAGCTCTACTCAGGTATGTGAGGGTGGTCACCGGTTAGAATCAGCAATGGGGCAACTGGTTCACCACCCGAGTCAAAGACTCAAAGAGCTGGAAGGAGTTTGAGGATATATTTAACCTTGGAGTTTCAAACTCCAGAGGAGAACTTGAAGAGTTCTCAAAAACATTTGATTAAGCTTCATTTGAAATTCTTAGCAAAGTATAATAAAGCACAACATTCATATCCAAATGGGTTATATACCAAATGTTATGAAAACAGAGCCAACCAAAACATGGTTTATGCAGGCTGCAGAATACAGTTTATCTTGTTTTATATTAAAAAAAAGAAGGAGGAAGATGCACAAGCAACATTCTCTCTTTCATTGTGGTTAGTTTATAAACCCAAGGTCGGGGCAATAAAGAAGTCAGAGGAGCTATGAAAACGAATCTTAGCGTGCAATTACTTTGAGCTTATGCTAAGTGTTTTACATTTTTACAACAAAAATTGGAGTACAATTTATGTCTCCATTTAAGGTTGTGGAAACTGCAGCTCGAAGAATCTAAATGAATCACCCAAAGCCGCCATAGCTAATTAGCTAGCAGGTGGGTATGCCAGGATTCAAAACCAAGTTTTAAAGCTTTACTCACTTTATTCCTACCCACAAAATAAGGTCGAAGTATGTTCCTTAATGATTTTTATAATATTCAGATGTGCTGTCGTTTGAGCTAATAGCAGTTTAGAAGAAAAGAGAAATTAATATTATGCCAATAATCATCTTACAAACCTGAAATGTGAATTTGGTAGTAATTCTGTGGAAATATATTCTCTTAATTATGATATCCTTAAAGGCTGCTGTGTTTTCCTGAGTGACTCTCTTGTCAACTTGCCTAAGTTCATCTGGCTTAAATTATGATCTTGTTATTAGTATAATTTTTATACTTGTTGAACTGCACCTCTGCTGTTAGCTTTATATTGCTCTCTATTTTCAATTCACAAAAATTAATTAGTGGGTCAGGAGTGGTTTAGAAAAACATTAAATTGCTGACGAAAGCCATAATACAAATTATGTGTGACTCAGGAAAAAGTTCCAAAGTACATCATGCGGGGTATGAAAAAAAAAGTCTAGTGTAACAAAAAACCCCAAACCTGCCAATGCGCTATCAAGCGTATGGAAGTGTAAACATTCATCTAAGCAACTAAGAAGGAAAATTAGGAACAAAACGGTAACAAATATCTGAATCTTGAGTGGCCTGGTGGTAAGAAGCTGCGCTGCACTCCTCAAGGCACTGGGTTTGCATTCACAGTTAATCCGTGAGAAGGATGGGTAACCTCCTCCTGCGTGATGCATGGCCTCTGGAAACCTGCGGGAAGGTCAGCGGTGGGGTGGTTTCTACTCGAGGGCACACAACAGCAGCAACAGGGGAGAGAACCAGTTAAGCGTTGGCGTAGGGATAATTATGCCTCTGTGTTAAAAAAAGGGGGGGGGTCCAAATTAGTAAAGAAAAATATGGTCTAGTAAAAAAATTATTTTTATAATAAAAATAAAAAACTACTGTTGTTGTTGTTATGTGCAGTCGAGTCGCTTGCCTCTCATAGCGACCCTATGTACAACAGCCCTAAACCCTGCTCTATCCTGTGCCAATCACACTGTCTCCGACACACCCATCCCGATCATCCCAGTCACTGAATCAATTCATCTCATCGAGAGTCTTCCCAAGCATGCACCTTCCCAAGCATGACGTCCTTCTCCAGGGACTGGTCTCTCCTTGCAACATGTCCAAAGTATGTCAGACGAAGCCCCAGAATCCTTGCCTCCAAGGAGTAGCTTGGTTTAATCCTCTCCAAGATGAATCTGTTTGTTTTCCTGGCAGTCCATGGTACATTCAGTACTCTTCTCCAGCACTACAGCTCAAAGGAATCAATTCTCCTTCTATCCTCCCTACTAGACCTATAAATTTATAAATAATAATTTTATTCCTGGGAGTTTATATAAGTACAATTCACCATATGGTAAAATATTTCCCAAATGAGGTAAAAAGTTAAAAATGTATGGTCTTCCAAAGAGAAAACAGAACATATAATAATAAAAAAAAATACTATCTCAGTTACATATCTTTATAACTATTGTTGTTGTTGTTAAGTGCCGTCAAGTCATAGGCAACTCAAATTAATCCTATGAACGAAAGTCCTCAACACTTGTGTGACTTTCAATCTTTCTCCAAGTTAATAGGGTTTCCGGAGGCAAGCTATTATGGAAGTGGATGTCACTCCTGCTTCCAAGATTGTTTTAATCAGGTAGCTCCACCAAACACTGTCCACCACAGGTAACCATTATCGCATTTGACACATCCAGTGTCACAGTGTTCAGCTTCACAGCAACCACAAGTTACCGCTATACGGCAACTTGTACACCAGGGCTTATGTGACCTAGAGGAATATTTGAACAAAAACAATGAAAAACAGGCCTGAGGGCTGCGGATTAAAAGTCACCCACCTTTGAATTGATAGACACACTTTCTGTCCACTAGGCCAACTGTTATTGTTGTTAAGTACTATATAACCAGCTCAGTTAAATATCCTCAGTTAAGAACATGATTGGTCATATGTCAGTGACATATAACATGGGAGAACTATGATTTATCACATTATGGTACCAGCAGATATCTGAGTTATAATTTTATACCACCTGGGGGGTGCAGAATATTACTTTATTTTTGGAAATTATGTAATATTTAAGTCAGAGGAAATGTCTTGGTTGGCTTTTTTTTTTTTTTTTGGTTACTAAGCCCAAACCGCTGGTTTTGTTTTGTTTACACATATATCATTCACCTGGGAAAGAGAGTATTGCTAGCAATACCAACGGAGGATCAGAAATACACAAGCCACTGGAGGGCATTGCTAGGATTCAATGTTGATTTCTAAGTCCTAGTTCACACAGAATTTTATTTACAGAGAATGGTTAATGCTCCAAATTATTTCTGAAAGAAAGAGTAAATAACTTAAGTATGTTCACACCATGTCCTCTGAGCTCTGTCTTTCCAGTGTTGAGAATTAAGAAACGGACAGTTAACATGAACCTTCTTTCCCACATGAAGGCTTTTGTAATTTAATGCTAAAGAATTTTCCCAAATTGTAAATATTGAGATAGAAGATGAATGACTCTAATATTAAAAGATAAAGTGTGTCTGTAATTTTTTTAAACTTGCTCAAATGACATAAAACAGTGATATATTCAATATGTTACAGAAAGTCTAAATCACTGATGTTTCAGAGTAGGATTTCTTCACACTGGGGATTAAAAACTAGCGTAGTCTAAGAAAATTATCTAAATAAATACATGGCTAGATTGCAGAAAATGTATCTTGCTTGCATTTCTTTTTTATTTCCTTGATTATGTTGTTGTTGTTGTTGTTGTTGTTGTTAAGTGCTGCTGAGTCACAGGCGACTCATAGCAACCTTATGAGCGAAAGACCTGGACACCTGTATAACTTTCATCTTTTCTCCAGGTTCATAGGGTTTCTGAAGGCAAGCTATTATGGAAGTGGATGCCACTCCTGCTTTCAAGCTTGTTTTAATCAGGGATCGCCACCAAACACTGTCCACCATGGGTAACCATTATCACATTTGACACATCAGTGTCACAGTGTTCAGCTTCACAGCAAACACAAGTTACCTCTGTACAGCAAGTGGACAGACCAGGGCTATATGAGCTAGAAGAGTGTTTGAGGAAAAAAGTTCACGGTAAATTATTAGGCACACGCAAAAATTACATCCAGATGAAATTATTATACTCCCCAAAGTATAAAGCCTTGGTGAGCACTGAATCCTTCCCAAGAGAGGACTGAAAATCCATTTACCATAATTCTTGGAGTTCCTGTAGGCAACTTCCTAGCTTGGGGCTGAAATGGGGCTCACCTGGCCTCCAAAGGAACTGGACGTTCCATTCCATTTTTCAGAACTACCTGAAGAAGTCACTACTCTCGCTGCTTTTCCCAGTGATCTCTAGTTGTTCCTTAAGAGTTTTCACTTGTGGACATAACGAGAAAGGAAAGCAATTTGGGTAGAAGTCACTCACTGCTCACTTTTTTTCTCACCAACACAGAGCAAGATGTATTTAATACTCTATTCATTCTTAGAACACAATTTTAACTATTAAAACCACAACTGCATTACATTTTACATGAAAGGATATTGTGCAGAAATTTATTTTCACAATATACCCAAAACTTATGGTCAGCATATATATATTGAACAAGAAACTTTTGAGGGTTTTATGCCTTAACACTTGGCTGCTAACTTAAAGGTTGGCAGTTCAAGCCTGTCAGGGAATCTGAGGTAGAGAAAGACCTGACAATATGCTCCACAAAGAATACAGCCTGGAAAACTCCATGGAGCAGTTCTCTGTCACATGGGGTTGCTTTGACTTGAAAACAACTTTTGGCCTCCAATATGAACAGCAGTGTCGATACTGAATCACCACGGGTAGTGTGCAAAGGCCAACTGTTTGAATTCACCGAGTACAAATCTTCTATATTACACAGCTCATGCTTTTCATTTTTTGCTTTTTCAATTTCCCTAACGAAAGAAGACTTAATGCTGGTCAAGTATTTTCTTTGTTATTTTAGACTCACCAGTTGAGAAGAAAGACTCTTCAAGAGTTTTCACCAGTAGATGATGAAGTGCTTTAGGAAGATTAGGCAGACGTGTGTGGAGGTAGGGAAAGGGAAGTACTTCATGATAAATAATATAACCAACAAAATGAGTCAGAGAATTTATGCTGAAAGGGTTCCCATGCCCTATTCATTGACTTTTTATGAGCCCAGAGGGTTTAATCTCTTGATGCCAAGTTCAATTGACATCACAGTTCAATTCTTCAGTGTGTTGAGAATTCAGTTCTCATTCTACTTCTCCAAGTAACATTTCCCTTCTTTCTTGTTTTCATCTACATTTTTCTTCCAAGGGACAGTAGAATTTTCCCCACCACAATAAGATCCCTGGTGGTATTGAGCAAGGATCTCAGTTTGAACAGCAAGGATAGCTGCTTAAAGAATATGATTGGCAGCATTTTGATAGATGGTGAAGAGATTGAGATTGTTTACTGCTTTAGCTTGCTTGACTCCACAATCAACACTCTTGGTACCAGCAAGCAGGAAATTAAAAGACAAATTTCTGCATTGGGTATTTAGGTTGTCAGAGACCGCTCCAGAATACTGAAGAGCAACAACGTCATACTGGAGACTAAGGTGCACCTGAGGAAGTCTTTGCAATTGCTTGCTATGCGTCAGAGAGCTGGGCAATGACTAGGGGTGATCGAAAGAGAATTGATGCCTTTGAGCTGTGGTGTTGCCGAAGAGTGTTAAATATACCATGGACTGCCAGGGGGTACAAACAGGTTCATCCTAGAGAGGGTGAAGCTGGCCTGCTCCTCGGAAGCAAGGATTCTGAGGTTTTGTCTGACATACTTTGGGCATGTTGCAAGGAGGGAATGGTCCTTGGAGAGGGACACATGCTTAGAAGGGTGGAGGGACAGAGAAAGAGAGGGAGACCATCGATGAGGTGGCTTGATGCAGTGATCGGGCTAATGAGGGTAGGTGTGTCAGAGACAGTAAAGTTGGCACTGGATAAAGCAGATTTCAGGGCTGTTATACATAGCAAATCGATAACACACAACAACAAAAGCAACAGCAGCAAGGGTTACAAGAAAATGAGTATGTCTTTTTACTTGGCAGGTAAAATTTTTCTAGTCATTAGGCTTCTAGTTTGAAAACAATTTGTTTTTTTATAGACAATCAAATTTCTTTAGTGATTTTCCATATCAAAACTAGTAACAATCCATGTGTGAATGGACTATAGTTTCCTCTCTGAGGCTATAGATCTGATTTAAAAGTGTTAAAAATGCTAGACTGTATCTCTCTAATGCTGAGACAGAATGAGGAGATGTCGCTATTGCATTGGCGCCAAATTTGTGATGGCCCAATTTAGAGTAGAATAAATCATTGGCAGATCCTGCACCGTCCTCACGGCTGTTAAGGGCGTTATGGGAAGACGAGGCACGACTCTAAATGAAGAAAAATCAATAGAGACTAAAGCCACAATTTACATAAAAAACCTAGGGGCTTTAAACATGCTTGCTATCTTTGGAAGTACGGAGTAAGGACACCCCACGTGCTGAACAATAGCTATCACGTTGTAAGAAATGTATGTAGTGTAGTAATCAGAAGCTATGATGACTGAGTCTCAGGCTTTGTTGGGGGGGAAGTGGGATGCATAATTCTTTGTAAGGGTTCTGTAAGCAGTTCTGGGGCATCTGGTAGAGGGAGGACAGATGTGGACATAAAGTCTGGTGGACTCCACCTGCCTCCTTGACAGGAGAGGAAATACTTTCCAAAGTGGAATTTATAGAGCCCAGTACACAGCAAATAAAAGTGATCTTTTTCTTCGTTGTTCACATCTGGAGCTGTGTAATCACACATCAGCCTTGTGACAAATGGCCACAAAACAACCTTAGATGTTAATAGAGTCCCTACAAAGTCTTGGCAGGTGGGGTCTTGGTACAGATACATCACTACCTCCATGGATGGGCAAGGTGGCTGTTAGGTACCATCAAGCCAGTTCTGACTCTTTGCTAATCTATGTCTAACAGACAATGCACTGTCTATCCCTGATATGCTCACAATAATAGGACATGGTTTTGAGCCCCTTGTTGTGGCCAATCCACCTCACGAGCATCTCTTCCCATTTTTGCTGACCTTTTACTTACCTAGGTGATGCCGTTCTCTAGAAACTGGTCCTCCTGACAATGTGTCCTGCTAAGCCTGGGATGAGTCTCAACATCCCTGCTGCACTTCTCCCAGAGAGATACCTTCATTTTTCTGGCAAACTGTGATGCGGTCAATATTCTTCACCAAACCATAATTCAACTCTATCACTTCTTTCTTGTCTTCCTTGTTCACAGCCCAGCTTTCACGTGCATAGGAGGTAACTGAAAAGAAGGTGGCCTGCGGGTAGGTACATGATAGCTCTCAGTGAGAGCTTTGCTTTTTGAACACTTTTAAGAGTTGGGTTTTCGTTTTTATTTCTTTCCAATGCAACACCTAGTTGATTTCTTGACTACTGCTTCTATGCCCATTTGTTGCAGAGTCAAGTAAAATAAAATCCTTGACAACTTCAACCTTCTCTCCATTTATCATGTTATGTATTGGTTTGGTTTTGAGGATTTTTTTATTTATGTTGAGGTGTAATGCATACCAGAGGTTATAATTTTTTATCTCCATCATTAAGTACGACAAGTTCTCTTCATTTTAGCCAACAAGCTTGTATCATCTGCATATTGTAACTTGTTAATGAGTCTTCTCCAATCCTGATGCCACATTGTTTTTCATATATCATATAAATCAAGGAGATAGTTACCTATATTCTGTATTTGGAGAAGTCTACAAAACTCTAGTTACGTTTTTTACGATCTCTGCAGTGTGGGGACATTGGCACTATATTCATAAAAAAAAATACTCTGAATTCTGAATTGCCATCTTCATTCTTTTGACTTCCCTTAACCAGACACTGTTTGATGGTTTGGATTTTTTCCATCAGAAACTGATTGGGAGATTTCCCCTACCCCGAGCCTTTCCTTTCTCCCTCTGCATTTGTTTGTATTCATTATCTTCTACTCTGTAATAGAGAGTTGGGGACATCATGATTGGAAAGGAGAAGGGCCGGCAAAAGAGAGAAAGAATCTCAGCCAGATGGACTGACAGACACAGTGACTGTAGCAATGGTCTCCAGTGAGTGGGAGCTTGTGAGGATGGCACTGGGTGGAACAGGACTCAGGTCTATTGTTCCTAGGGTCTCTGTGAGTCAGATATAACTCTACAGCACCTAATAACAACATAGAGCTGGGAAGCTTGAAAATCCTGGTGGTGAATTCCCTGTATACAAGCTCCCTGAACGTTCTTAAAGTAGAATTAGCATGCTGGTACTATAAGGGCCAAGCCTGTCATTCCTCAACAAGTTAGTAGCAAGATTTTTCTTCTCTTCCCTAATTCTCTGTTACACAGAAGATAGTAATGGATACAGACAACTTAGATGGAGAGGAAGAAAAGGCTAGGAAAAAACTATCTCAATAAGGTTCTGATGTCAGCAATCTAAATCATTAAATAGTATCTAGTTAAACAGAACTAAGATGGTAATTCAGAATTCAGAATATTAAAATAAAAACATATGCTTTCAGGTGAGTTTGAGGCTCTGTATCTTGTCTGAATCTATCTAAAGCAATCAATGGTTCTGTATGATTCATCTTTTCCCTGGAGATATAATCCTGCACCACCAAGACTTCTTAGTCCCATCTCAGCTGTCCTTTCTACAGTTTCCTGGGCTCTTTCCTCACCTTCGTCACAGTCCTTGTCCTCTCCTCTGTGCTGAAGGTCCTGCTCCCTGAATTCACATGTCTTCTTTTCCCCTGGGAAACACACTGAGGAACTACAATTTTTGAGACTTTGCAAATGGCAGACAGTTAACTAAAGACAGAATCTTAGATAAGATTAATTGAAGTAAATGTGAAAGCACTGTAATGTCATAATAAAATTTCTAATAATTTTGAAAAGTTTGATATTACTCATTCTTGCTTTGTGATAGGGCTGGGGTTTTCTATTTTCGCTGGGTTTTCCCCCCCTTCCTCTCTGTGGAAGCATTGAGAATCTTCTCCTGTTCTCTTTCTATGCAATACACACGTTGCCCTCTGTCTGTTTTCGTGTTACGAGGTTAGTTGCCTCTTTGAATCACAAAATTCTAAATTTTCATCTCTTGACTTATCTCCGATCATTCCAAACCCTCCGTTTTCTCTGGAGATCTCTTCCACAGAACCTGCCTGCATTTGTGTATTCAGACTTTGCACCTGATTCTCTAATGCTGTATCTTACCTTCCTGGTTTCCGTCTTGAGCTTTTATTGTTGCTCTATTTCCATTTGCTTTCCTTGACTTTCCTTCACAGTTTCTACTAACACTTTTATCTCTGATATTATGTTTGGAATTTCTGAGGTATTTTGGTGCAGAGGAGGAAATTGTTTTGTATCATTTTTAATGTCTTTTTATAACTTAGGATTTTTTAGTGGAAGTAATTTATCTTTTCTTACTGTTCTGAAAGGAGGCTATGTATATAAATATTTTTCTACTAACTTAATCATATTTTCCTCCAAGTTCTCCTTTTCTGGTTATTATCTGATTTGTCTCCATTTTTGTATTATGGGATTTTATTTGAATATCTGGTGATTCTAGACTGACTTCATATTTTCCCATTTAAATCTAAAGAATTAGAAAGCTGCTTGGATGCAAGTCTTTCAGTGTTTGGCTTTACTGTAGTTCTAAGTGGATGCTGTTGTTAGGTGGCTCCACGTCACAACAGACGCATAGCTAACCCTGCAGCGGGTTTTCAGAGGCTGTAAATCACACTGGAATGACTGCCCGTCTTTCTCCCACCAAGCAGCCGATTGAGTTGGTAGTGTCACTCTTTACCTGCTAGTCCGCCAGAGCTCTGACTATAAGAACAAACCACTTAATTAGGCAACCTTAGGTTGACAGATTTAATTGTTGTTGTTATAGGCAAATCAGTTTCCTCTATAAAAGAAATACCCAGTTTCTTGCCTGGGAGGAGACCTTGAACACTAATGAGCGAAGACTAGATGAGTTGTGGGAGAATATCAAAGGTATCATCCAGGAAGAGTGCAAATGGTCATTGCAATGACAGAAGAGGAAGAGAAGACCAAAACGGATGTCAGAAGAGACTCTGAAAATTGCACTGGAGAGCAGAGAAGCCAAAGCACAAGGAAGAATTCAAGATACTAAAGAGTTGAATAGAAGATTTCAAAAGGCAGCAAAGGATGACA